>NC_084973.1:11117796-11492171 GCF_963691925.1 Scomber scombrus
CAGTGTTTATAGTAGCTTGCTTGGTTTCTAGGCATGCAGGCTTGGCTGAGGAAGGCAGGTCTCTCTTACTTCCTAATCATTTCCAGATTCAATTTACAGGCCTTTGTACCATAATAAATATGCAATACTGTATTGATCTTTAAAGGAAATTCTCTCTTTGCTTGTGCAGCAGGGGCAAAGGTCAGGGTCAGTCACAGCACGTTGCCTCTGGACCCGATGGGGATTCAGTATCTTTCTCAAAGAGGCTTCAGAGAGTAGATGCTTACTAATACTGGAGTGTATATACATTATTTACATTATTTATACATGATTAGTTTTTTTGGGTTGAAGGATACTCTCTTTGTTCACCAAGACAGGCTGCTGCCGCATCATCTATTCATCAGCAAATGCATAGGCAGCACACTTCTGCTCTCATAGGAATAGACCCTCAATCCCACACCGTTTCTGTTATCTTACGTGGAACAAGAAAATTCCTGGTAGGTGATATCCAAAAACAAAAGGCAGGTTCAAAAGGAAGTGCTGACAAGACAATGTAGCCAGACAACTAATATAAAAAGTTCTGCAAAGTAAAAAGTTCTTAAAATTGTACATTTTGTTGTAAATTATTAATCTTTATATTAAACCAGAAAATATGAATTCCATTTAATCCATTCCGTTATATCTAAGTCTTTTGTCTCTGTAAAATCAGGATTTAATAGAAAAAATCCTTACATATTTTGCTTCTAACACATTTAGTTGCTGAATTAAGAAATAAAAAGACAAAACACTTTCAACGGCTGACAGAAAAAAAAAGAGGAGTACTTCTTTTGTGAAACATAAGAACATGACGTGCAGTATCCTCTGCTATCACTGAGTCTGATCTGACTGTAAGATATGTGTATCATGTATTACTTTTTGTGCTTACATGTACTTTTGTGTTTTTACCTCACAGTTCCTCATTTTGCTGCAACCCCTAATACAATCAAAACCCTAACACACACTTAACCAACAGTTCGACCATCTAAAATGTCACTCCTCATCCCACTGTCACCCCCATTTCACTACCACTACCCCCATCAATGCCATTTTGCTCCTGGGCTGAAAAGCAATTGAAACAATTTTCTTGCAGAGAATTATTGTCCTTAATTGCAATGAAGGGCACGTTTCTCCGTCATTCTTTGGGAGTGTTTTTCTCTCTCTGGGTGGAAATGTAGGCATTGCCACTGAGCGTGGGCTCTCTGAAAGAGGTCATAATTACATCCTTCAGTATGCTCGCCGTCGGCAAGGATTTTACGCCTCATAATTATTAAATGGCAGATTCACTGTGTGTGTGTGTGAGTGTATGGCTGCTTGTGCGAGCGTGTGCATGTGTTAAAATGCAGGGTGAAAAGAGTTTGAATTTGTTCTCCAATTGAGAAGAGACTGTTTGTGTATTCTGTGTGTAGCCCAGTCTAAAAATATTTCATTTTAGACAAATAAATATGTTAACAAATAGAGATGAAGTATTACAATAAAACCAGTTCATTGGAGTGTTTAATACAGTTCATGGTGAATTAAAAAAATGCTATAGGCGGATAAACAAATCTTTGTCATTGTGTTAATAAAGTTAATTGAAATTCAAATAGTTTGTTTACTGCATGGATATATTGTAAGAGCTGGAAATGTCATCATCACTCAGCCTTGCGAAAATATTTCCCCGTGGTCACTCACGGTATTGCAATAAATTAAAAAAATTCCCTGCAGCCCAAAAAGCATTTTCCCCATAGACCACCATTGTAAAAGTGATGTCAGGACACCTCAAACTGAAAATAGGTCAATAATGACTTTTTCTGTTTTATATTTGTAAAAATTTCCTCAAGCTGAGAAAAGCTATTTAAAAATCTGTGACATCACAATATAAAGTCTATGGGTTGGGCAGGAACTCGCGGGCTACAGGCAGAAACACCACTGCACATATTCAGTGGGCCACACGACCACGGCCATTGAAGTAAACTAGGCATTTACTTTTGTTGGCATAATTGCCAGAAGAGCAATTTTTAATGGACTGAATAGGCACCATTTTTAGTATGGTATCCAGCTCTTACAAAACATCCATGGATTACTGTCACATAAGAGTAGCATGGTTAGCTCAAAACCTAAATCTGGAGGGCGTAAGAAGGCCTATCTTGAAATTTGTCTCATGAAAGTTGTCAGAGAGTAATTATATCCATTACTTTTGTGGGTGCAGAGTTAACGGACATATTGCAACTTGCATAAGGTAAAAGCCTCTTTGTGTGTATTTTTTTGTACTGTTCCATCAAGATGTAGTGTGCTAACGTCAGATGCTAATCACGATTAGTGCATTGCCATGCTAACGATATTAGCACTTATTTCAACGTAGTAGAAGTTAATGTTACCAGTCAGCTAGTTTAAATCTCAAACAAATGTACAATGAAGTAAAAGAGCTTTGTCATGTAGCCTTATTGGACAAAGAGGACCAGCAGACTACTTACATAAGTAGTGCAATTTTATTTAGTAGCTTGCACTAGCAAGTGAAGCAGCCATTTCTTTTAGGTCACTAGGCTCCCAAGCAACAATTCAGGCCTGCATGTGGGTGTGTGCCCTTTAGTGCGGAGCTTTTGAATTGGTAAATAAGATAGAAAAAGGTCCTATTTCAGAACTGAATTTATAGGACCAGAACAACAAAAATTCACTGGAAATTAAAACTTTTGAGAGAGGTTTGAATTCAAACAGGAAACACATTTAAGTGTTATGGGACACAATTTTTATACATGGTCTTTTATTTTTGTAAGTGGTTTAAATTGTTTTCCATTTGACTCAATTCATTATTTTCATTTAAAGTATTGTGTGTGTGTCATATTTACATTTTTTTCATTAAAGTGTAATTTGAGTTTAAAAGAGAATAATAATCAAAAACATGATTCTTAGTGGGATTTAAAATTAGTGACACAGGCATCATCCTATATTTGTAATTCGTAAGTAGGTTAAAAACTTCTCCCTGGTGAGAGAAGTTCAAAGAAACTCGGTTGCACTGTTCAGTTGTTTTTTCTATCTCACTAATGTATTGCCAATCACAGACAGCATTATTGGCTGTCACTGAAGTAAACAAGGCATGAATAGCATCAAACTCATTTATCTGTTTCAAGAAGCAAAGCAAATTGATTTCAAGTATATAATATTATCACCGAAGAACAGAACAGAACCCCAAATAGATCAATCGTTTTATAATTGTTATTGAGACATTAGTAATTGATATTGGAGATGGTAGGCAAAGTGCCATCCTAACAAGATGCCATCAAGTCTGCTCAACTTTCCTCTTTCAGCGTAATTTCCATGTTATAATTGTATTGTCTCATTCACAGCTGAGATAACATCCCACTCTCCACATTCCTAATCTCCTTCCCATCACCCCTTCCTTCAGCTCCCTGACTTGCTATTATAAACTTTCACAAAAACAGTCATCATAAAACTGATCTACTTTTATATTTTCTTTTCGAAATACACATTTTACCAAGAAAAATAGTAATTCTGCAAATAAATTGAGACAATTTTGTAATTTATGGTGCAGTTACAATTGTTTTTTAAAATAATTTAAACAAATGAAACAAAGAAACACATTTCAGTCATTATTGCATCTCTGTATTGTCATTCTATTAAAAAACACAGAAAGTAATATTTTGCCCTTAATTGGTATTTTTTCCATTTAGAGAGAGTGAGTATAAGTTATGTTGTCCATATAGATGTGTTTTTTTTTGTTTTTTTTTACCACAGATGAGCATGTTAGAGCCATATAAGATGTCAAATTCAATCTCAGTATCCACCCTCTACAGCACCTTCCCTTTGATCAAGTAATGCTGGAGATGATAACTGATTGGCACTCATCGCAAACCTGGCTCAGGTCCACTCCTCCAGGAATTCATTATGCAAAGTGTGAAATATTTTACATTATAACCAACAGGAGAGTAAACAATTAGAACGCACCATTATACTCCCACGTCTGCTAATTGTTTTATTCCGCACACTATATATATCTGACACAAACATATATGCATGATGACAATCCACATACACACTGCTAATTACTCTTTCCCCATCTAGTTATTGTGTATTGTCCACTGACTGTGCTTACATGTTCCCCAGTGAGAGCTATTAGAAGTAATTAGAAGAAAACTCTCTACTGGTGTTGGGTATGCTGGTGGGAAGTAACAACATCTGCAACAGAATCTGTGACGTTATTAGTGTGGCTAATAAAATTAGTGTACAAGTTCACTATATTTCTATTTTTTTATTCACAGGGGAAGGAAGAAAAATGCATTCAAACACGTTGAGGAAAATTCAGCTCAGGTCTTAATAATCTTTGTGGCACTAATGCTGCATCATGTTCATCAAGATACAATAAACACAAAAAGGGACAGTAATTGCAGGCCTCTTCCTGGACGGGTCAGGTAAATTGTGTTTTCCTTATTCATGCTGAACAGCTCTGTCTACATCTTATGTGAATTCTAATGCAGCTTTAGTGAATTTAAAAGTTCAATGTATAGATGAGGTCACTCTGTATGTCGCTGCTTTGCATTAATGGCACTCTATCGACAAGTAAAGTCCCTGAGCAGCATGATGCTACTAAAAAAATGGGGAACAATTTCAATATAAGAGAGTCAATTGAAAATATTAAAAATAAATGTGACTCCTATGTCTCTGGGGAAAACCGAACATCTCCTGCAACAATTCTAAACTTTCCCTCTCTTCCACAGAGCGGGTGTCGAAAACGCCCTGTTTAGTCTTGTTCTGTTTCTTCACAAACATGCATTTTCTGGTGAAAAGGAGGAATCAAGACTTTTCAGCTGTCTCGCAGGAAACAGACACCTGAGTTGGAAAGTGGGAGAGAAGTTGAGCTGTTAGATCTCAGTAGCATATGCTCCCCTGGGGAAAGCCACAGCTCAGGGTACTCATCCTACGCTGCTGTGGAGCTAGCTTAAAATACTGTTGTCACATAGCGATCACAGGCTTCCACTGATGGTACACAAATAGTCCCCTTGCGAAGCTCTTAAAAGCCCATTAGACGTCACCACGCTCTGCGCTGAATATGCCACTGCTAAGTGCTCCTGATGCCAAAGGGAAGGCATGAAGACAGTCCTCATGCAGAACAATCCCTCTTTTCACTTGTTTTTCCCTTTCCACTTGAATATGTTTGTTGACTTTTCAACTCATTTTATGTGGTAAATATCGAAGAGAGTGGCAGCTAACCTCAGATCAGGGTGTGTCATTTCTTCATGTTCAAAGTGTGACATAGATGTTTAACTGGTGAAAGCTGACTCAAGAGTCTTTCACTCCCTGTTGCCTCTCTGGAACATCTCACAGTACAACACCGCAGCGTCGAAAATTATCCTGGACAGGTAGAGGTCAAGCATGACCACTGACTTCATGCAGGAAGCTGCTGGTGAAGTTCTGCATAAGAGGAAACAACCATTAACATGTTCTTGTTGAGTTCTTTATACAGTATGGGAAAGCTAAATAGTGCCATCTTGTGACTTTAAAGAATCAGGTGGCAAACCCTTAAGATAATTAAAGTCATACTTTAATGTAGTCAGAATGATGATAAACTCATTTATTCATACAGAAAAATGTGCTCAAAGTGCTGATGTATTTGTACAGTTTAGAAATCTGTAATTTAGGCAAATAGCAGATACAATATTTCAATTTGAAACAGGTGTTATGTCTAATTAACACAAGTTTCCAACGTTCTCACTTCGTGCAGAGCACCGCACCCTTCGAACCGTGAACGTAATAATGACTTTTTGAAATACAAATTCAACGATTCTAAAAATGTGCAACTTACAAGTTGCCAGGTTTGGGGGGAAAAGGGGGAAGCAATAAGAGGCAGAGGTGAAAATGTGAGAAACTGGAGAGCGGAGCAGGGGGAGTAAACAGCATGTGTGCGCTCCACACTCAGAGAGCTAGGTGAGGATAAATGGAGAGCAGAACTCTGTTTGAGTGTGAGAATGCGTTGGCAGCCTCGGGAGCTCAGTGATCACTCCTCCAAACGGTTGCTGTGGGGATTGTGGCTCCTGGAAGTGGAAAAACTAACAGGTTCTAAAGAGGCGCGAGCCCAGAGGGAGGGAAACAGTGCTTACAGCAAAGCATCAGCCCAGCCAGTGCCTCTAATTGCAGTTCATTATCTCATATTGATTTAATTAGCAGCTGACTTGCCTTGTGTGCTCAGGGTTATGGTATGCCTTCAAACAAAAGGGGCCTAAAGATGCATATACTCTGCTGTATAGGAGTCTACTCAATAAAGCATGTCATATGACAACACTTAACTGTGTAACTATGATTACCCTCACGCTCTCCTGTACATACTGACACAAATAAATGTGTTTCAACCACAGGCCATAAAGCCTGTCTTGAGGAAGGAGGTCACAGAGTTGAAACACATACTGCACACACTGAAGTCAAGGTTGCTGGTGTGCCGTAAACATTATTTAAATAGAACATATCTGGATGCTTCCTGTTTTTCATACTGCAGCTGCACTTATGGAGTGAACTGTAACGTCATTTAGCCTTTAAATATAATTATATGCTACCTTTTATACACATATGCTAAGTGTATAACTGTCACATGAACAAACATGAAAATGTGCATTAGCAAAAATACTCTCCAACGTCAGAAGGTGAATACATTAAAATAATTGTCTCAATGGGTTCTGCTGTCCTGCTCTCCCATTACAGAGACTTCCCTGCTGACCATACTGACTTCAGTGTTTACTTAAATAAAATAAAAAAAGCAGAGGCACAAAAGAGCACTATTAACACAGTGAATGTGTTACACAGATGCATAAAGTGGATGAGAGAGTGCTAAGAGGATGACCCAGACTGTGTTTTGCTGTGCAGGAAGATTGCACATTTATAACCTATGTGGAAAAACAACAGTTACGTGTGGTTGGTGGTGAGAGACAGAAATAGGGAGGACAAGGTGTGAGTGTGTGAAGATGGGGAAGAAAATTGACAGCTGAGCACGCACTTTTGCATTAATGGAGGATTCTTTTGAAGTTCACTGCACGCTAAGAGTTGTGAAACCTTTTTGTGTTCATCAGATGGAGTTCCAAAGGTGGTGGAAGAAGTTGACAGCAAATACTGGAGGGACAGATGCTGCAGAGACACTTACGATGTGAGTCTTTTAATGATCCAAGCAGCTTTGCACACAGTCATCATGGTAATATGACTTTACCATATTCCTCCCTGACCTGCTCCCTCCCATTACAGCAATCTGTACCGTATTACCAGCAACAACTGGAGAGAGATTTTTTAATCAAAAGGAGATGTCCTAAAGGGGAAGTTAAAAATATGTATTATATATCTAAAACCTAGAAAAACTCTGTTATTAATTTTAATACCTGCTAAATATCTTAAAGATGTATTTTACTTATCAAACAGAGCAGCCAACAGAGGACAAATCTTACAAAGGAAGCAAAATGTATTTCATATCCACAGACTTTCCTGATTGTCACAGCCTTTTGAACACCCTTTTCTCTGCCTATTTGACACAGCCCTTTGAAGACTTAAATATACTGGTGGAATGAATGAATAGTTCAAATCAGTAACAGGGTTTAAAAGGGGTTAGCTTGACTTCACCTTGCTGCTTTTCATCCAGCAGACATGCAGTCTTTTGACAGCTCTGTCCTCTATTGACTCGTCCACCAAGCCCAAAATGACGGTCCCTCCTTTATAGTCTTTCACCCTATAACCTCTCAAATTTACCTCATTGCTGTGCGTTTTCAAAAAAAAGAAGAGGCTGATTCTCACCAATTATTCTTATCTGTCTTTTATTCTACTTGTATTAGACATTTTGGGAGAATCTCAATGCACAAGGTAGAGGTGGGGTATGAAAAGTACCCCACCAGAGTCTGAGGTTCACAGGGGAAAGAGGGGAAGTGAGGGAACGGAGACAGCTAAGTGGAAAGCACCAGCAGCAATCTGCTAGCACTTAGAGTGAAAGCAGCCCCTGGGTCAATATCTAAAGCTAAAGACTAAGACTCACAGACAATTTCAACCTCTTGAAATGGTTAAACAAATAACAGTTGTTTCGAGTGGACGGAGAAAGTATAATCCACTTCTTTTCTTGCATTCTTTCTCTCCGAGTATACGTTTTTCCTCATTTTCTCCACTTTCTCCACTTTTCTCCACTTGGCAGAATTTCTCTTGGAGTGTGTTCCTTGTCTTCTTTTTTTTCTCTCTCTGCTGGCTTGGCATGCTGAGGCAGAGATAGATGGATGGACTTGGCAGGCACACACGTAGCCAGCCTGGTAATGTGAGAAAATCCGCTGCCAATGCAGAGATGGTACAGATGGACATGACATGTTGCTGTTTTCTGTTTTCTGTTTTCGTCTAATATTTCTATATTCTTTCCACGTGTGTCTTCTCACATGTGTTTAAACACATACTCGGGTGGTATCTCACTGGGGTCTTTGCTCATCGGCTGAGAATTGGCCATTAGGGTATATGTTCAAAGGACACATCATCAACGACTAATTAACAATTATTAACTGTTCTACTGTGAAAGAAGACAAATTATCATAAATTACTGCCTAATTAAAATGTGATTGCTGGCTCAATAGTTATAAATCATTAATTTTTAACACCCTTATCACATGCGGACGGATCCAATTCAACAAAAGGTCTATTAGACAAAAATGAATTCACTGGTTTCTTTCAACACACACCACTTTCTGCTCCTCTCTCCCACTGCAGTCATTAGCCATAATTACTCAATGTAACACATTGGCTTTATCCATAGATATTAAAGAACAATTAAACCACAGACTAATTGCATTAAGTGAAGTCTTGTGTAGTGGCTGCCCAATTTTAGACTTTATACGTGCAATTAGCGCATGCAGATGTACGAGTATCTAGAGGTAACTAACCAACTAACAGCTTTAATGTAAAGAAACTGAAATATATGTGTTCCTACATTGGCTGAACTTTGTATATTTTTGCTGTTTTTAAAACATCAGTTGTTTTCAGCATCCTCTGTCACCTTTATGTACCACCATAATCTTTCTCCTGCAAGTCCGACATCCTCTCCACATATGCGATGTGTATTTGTTATCCCAAGGCTCCTGTTTGTAGGATTTTTCGGTGTATTTTATTTTGCGTTTCGATCCCTCCTCCTCTCTCTAACAAGCTAGCTCTGGGCCCAGCGAGGTGAGCAGAGGTGAGGTTGCGGGGAGGAGAGGTGCATTGTTTAGAGCTGCTTCCGACTGACATGCAGGTAAATGGGTAAATGTGCACTCTCATCCATATTCCAGCAACCCGGGCAGGGGCATTTGGCCAGAGTGTGGTTGGGGCCAGGATATGAAATATTAAAAGGATAAAGTGAAAGGTGGAGTACCCAGAGGGCCTCTGGACAGTTAAACAGTTCCTTGTGTTAGATGCATCTTCACTGCCTGTTTCCCCCACCTGGCATCCACCTCTCTGAGAGGCCGGGATTTCAGCAAGCCTCCATTGTGTACTTCAGCCAAGGTCAGAGCACAGTACACCAAGTTAGCATCAAACTGGGCTCTATGATCAGCTCTTACCATCCTAGAGCACTGCCAATGATGGAGCATGTTCGCGGCTCGCAAACAAATCAATAACTCTGTGGATTGCATGACTGAAGAAGAGACAGTAAGCTGGGGAAGATGTTCAAAAAATGTGAAAAATGGAGCCCTTTCCAGTTTTTTCCACCATCACTTGGCAGGATGAAACCCAGCCTGCTGTTTGGTAATGCGCCAAGTAGGGACTCAGATATATCAGATTTCAATTAAGCACAGTTCATGAGGGCTATCCACAGAGGTGACATGGTCCTCACACTCTCCATCCCCTGCTTAGCTGCAGCCCCAGGGAGTAAGTAATGAGATGGCTTTCTATCTGGCTCTCCATCTCCTCTCTCTTTCAGGAGGAAGCCTGGCACACAGGGCCAATGGGGCCTGTTGACACCTAGGGCAGGTGCTTGGCCCATTTGGCTCTGGCCTGCAGCCTTCAAGCATGTTTGGCTAGCAGTGGCCACACAGTTTGCCCCTCTGGACTGCTCTAGGGGGGTAGATAATGAAGAGTCTGAATGCAGGTGTGTGCGTGTACTGTTGAAGCGTATGTGTGTGTGTGTGTGTGTGTGTGTGTGTGTGTGTGTGTGTGTGTGTGTGTGTGTGTGTGTGTGTGTGTGTGTGTGTGTGTGTGTGTGTGTGTGTGTGTGTGTGTGTGTGTGTGTGTGTGTGTACACAGTGTCACTGTGTGCATGAATTATAAATAAGTAATGAATATAAAAATGTTTTTAGCTTTTCATATAGGGGTATAACCCCTTGCACAGGCTTCTTTAAAAATGGGGGTTCTCTAAATCATTCAGTTAAATCTGCTAACAGAATTTCGTATGAATATATATGGACAACAACAGAGGACTCATGAGGTCACATTTGTCAAGGAAAAAGACAAGAGGCCTCCGAGCCTTTAGTTTACTGCTCAATCACTTGAGCCTAATTTGTATGCTGATTCAATCACAGAAACGGAAAACAAAGCGAGGTGCAGAAAAATGACAACCTATCACTCACAAAACAAGACAAGGAGGCTTGGCAATTCTTCAAGCATACAGCAGTAAATTCTTGTGTGTAGTGTTCCCTGCTGTTGCAGCCCAGTATTTTGGGAATTATGTCCATATTGGATGATTCCACACCTCATGACTTATGCCAATGTTCAGTGCCAGGACAGGAAGTATTGTGCCCTTTGTGTACAGAGGCAAAAAGTAAAGAGTGTGAAGGTCAGCGTGGTAGACTTTCATGCAGGAGACCAAAGTTTGTGCCTCATCACAGACACACAATTACTGTTTGCCCTTTCATTGACCGTAACCACAATCTTTCTCTAATGTTCGCCAACTAACCCTAACCATAGTTAATCATCTTTCACTAATCTTTCACTAATCTTTCGCTATAACAAACCATTAGTGCCATGCACAGATATAATACAAGTGGGATTTTTATAAACATTGGTTTTGGACGAAACAAAACCCAGGGTTTTATAGAATCATTATATGAACACAGACATCTGGCGATAGGGTTTGCTGTTGGCTATGAGATGCTGATGGATTGTGGGCACGTGGAGATGTTCCACACAGCAGTAAGGTATGAGAGAAGGAGCCCAACATCTCCTTCTCCACTGGAGCTGCCTAAAAGGAATCTTTCCCTTCCCCTCAAAATAAGAAAAGGCAATTTCTTCTCATTTTTGTGGTTTTTGTGTTCAGTGTTCAAATGTTAACATGATACTGTGTTTTTGATGCGTTTGAGTCTGTTAATAGTTTGGTTTAGAATTCAGCGTCAGACAGAAACTCGTAAAGAAAAAGACTTGCCCCAGTATTTCCATGCTATGCCAGCAACATTCATAACCAGAGTGGTGTAGAGAGTTGGGAGGATGCAACAGTGCATCCGTCACCAAGAGGAATGGCGGTGTCATCACCAACTGTGGTGTGGAATCACAGGCAGTCGCTCTAAGATACACTTCTTTATGGAGGCACTTTTTACATTCTGCTGAGTAGCCCTGGAAAAATAAAAGCTAAATCTTAGCTGTCACCATCACGCTTTGCTGCACTATAACACTGTCCGGTGTACGGGCACTCCGCATGTAGCAAACCCATACACACAATTTCCACATATTCATCGATGCTGCATGCATCATGCAAGAAAAATGGAGAGGCTGCTTGTGTCTTTATACGTTTCTGTGTTTGTGCATGTGTGTATGTGTGTATGTGTGTGTGTGTGTATGTGTGTGTGTGCCTGTATGGGGGGAGAATAATAGGGATGAGAAGGTCTCGGCGTGGCAGCACAGCAGCCGTTTCTGAAAATCAAATGGCTGAACAGTCAGTAATGAGGCAGACAAAAGAGACTCAGCCAGACCCAGAAGATTTGAAGGGCAGACGGAGGAGAGAGAGGAAGGAGGGGGAGCTGAAGGGATGACAAAGGGGGGAGAAAATTATTGAATTAGTCAGACAGTAATAGCAGAAAGAGATGAGTATAATGTGAACATGCACTGGGGGGAGGGGAAGGGGGTTATGACCCAAAATATGAAATCATGCAAAACAATAGCAGAACTAACAGAAGCGAGAAAAGAGGCAGAGGATTTAATTGGTAGGTGAAGGTTTGCATTTGCATTATTTATCAGAGAGAGAGGTGTAATATAGGAAAAAGCATCCGCACACTACAATCTTCATTTATCAGAATCAGACGATGGGGATGGCGATGGAGAGGAGAGGAGAGACGAGGAGAGGAGAGGAGAGTAGAAGAGAGGAGAGGAGAGAAGAGAGGACAGGAGATGAGAGAAGAGGGGAAAGGTTCATTAACATGCTGTTGATCCTGTAAGTGCCTCAACCTGCCTACAATCGAGCCTCACCCGCAAAAAACTGTCAAACTTGCAAAGCCATTTAAATTATCATTGACAAAGTAGAAATATACATACATTTGTATGAGTACCTATCTTGCATAGAACAGTAAATAGGCAATGCTGTAAAATACTGATACATGAAACAATAATTGTACATGACATCAGTGAGCTCACCGGCAAGAACAGCATCAGTTGGAGCAAGAAGTTTATTTCAATTTAACCAAAAGTACCTCAAACACTTGTTTGAGCCAAACCAGAAAAACACGGATAAACCCCTCTAAAATACAGCATTGAATTTTTCACTTAACACCTCATGTAAAGTCCTGAGGTTGTAGTAAAATATATTGAAACACGGAGGGCGCGGAGGGGGGGTTGGTGTGTTTTTCCATTTAGTCACTTAAAGTTTTGCAAAGAAGCACAAAACAGAACATGTACTTAATATAAAATCATTTGACTTAAACCCAAATTATTTTCTAACCTTAACCAATGCTTTTGTTGCCTGAGCCTAAGGCCTCATGATGTTACTGGTGTAACTTCTTACAACTTGCATGCAGTAGAAAAAGCAATTGCAATTTTTTTGGGGGGGTGGCAAGTAGCAATTATTATTAGCTTATAAATACAATTTCTAGGAGAGACGTTAACCAAGAACTCTAGTTTATCTAATCTTAGTATATGTAAAATATTCATTTGTAATTCCCTTAAATACTGTGCATATTTAAGAAGAGTACTTTAGCTGTTTCAGTATGTTTACACATCTGGACAGTCACTTGTAATACAATATGTCAGTGAGTGGACAAAAACCCTGCAAACCTCATTGCGTGTGTGTGTGTGTGTGTGTGTGTGTGTGTGTGTGTGTGTGTGTGTGTGTGTGTGTGTGAGCCGAGAGATGCTGCTGGATGTATTGCAATACTTCCTGTCTTCCATCTCCCAGGGAGCCCGGCTCTCTGTTATTCCTGGAAGGTGGTGATGCAGTGTCGGATTGTCGCTTCCTCTGATCTGCAGTCACATAGCGGATTCCCAGGGAGCGTGTCACCGAGGGCGGGGGGGAGAGGGGGCTCAAATGCTCTGCTCGTTACTCTAAACGCTGCCTAATTAATAATGTATCAGAGAGGACGCGCTGAGACACAGCAGGGCTCCTCTTCTTGTCAAAAGCACCGACACGTGCGCACACACGCACACATACACACGCATTTCCGAAGAGACTGATCAAGCCAGCTTTGCCCCTCCTCTATAGAGGCCCCCCAACCAACTCTTCTCTCAATATTCAGATATAAGCAGGAGAGAAGGGAGGAAATAGCACCAGGCCCTGAAAACATGTGTACAGTCCATTGTTGATGAATACTCTATCCTGCTGCTCCATCCCTATATGTACACACACGCACACACCCACCCACCAACAAACGGAAACTGAGCTCAACTTGATTCATTTGGGATTTGTTTCCAGCCCATTAGTTTTCATACGTGAAATTTTATGGTAAACTGAGCTGATGTTGGGAGAGGTGGGAGAAGCTCTCAATGACAGGTGCTGAGGTTGAAGTATTGGCTCCTCCTGTCCAGTTGAGTCTCTGTTCTGTACCACACAAGCATTCGAGGCCTCAAAAACCAAACTACCCACTTCTATTTTTATGTTTGTTTAATTCGATGTTACTTTTTTGCAACCTTATTATACAAAAGCTGTCAAACCGACTGCCACTGGGTGTCATTGTCGAAGACCTTTTGGGTTTTAATGGTGGCACTTTAAAATCCTCCTCACCACCTACAAGGCCCTCAACAACTTAGCACCCCCCTACCTTGCTGACCTCCTTCATCACCACGCCCCCTCCCGATCCCTCAGGTCCGTCTCTGCCAACCTGCTACAAGTCCCCCGGACTAAGTGACGGACCTGGGGTGATCGGGCCTTCTCTGTTGCTGCCCCCACCCTATGGAATTCACTCCCCCCTCACATCAAAATCTCCCCAACCCTCTCCTCTTTCAAATCTGCACTAAAAACACACCTTTTCATACTAGCCTTCAACTCCTAGCTCCCACTGGACTCGTCATGTTTTAACCTTTGTTTTTGTCTTCTTTTGTTTGTTTGTTTTTTAACCTTTTATAACTTATAAACATTTGTTTCATAGCTTTAAATAGGGAAATAGGGAAATTGTAAAGCGTCTTTGAGCACCGCATAAAGCGCTATATAAGTTTGATTTATTATTATTATTATTATTATTATTATACAGTCTTTAAGTAAAAACAAAGCAAAATATCGGTTCTTATATCTACCATTCTGTTCTGAGACTGATAAACATCCACAGCTTCTCTCTCTGCCTCCTCCTCTCCCTCCACTTCTTTCTCTCTCTCTCTCTACTTCACATTTGATTTATTTGCTTCTTTGTTTGTGTTTGTCATATGGAGAGATGTAAATTTAGCCACCCCAAGGGAGAGCATCCTCACTAGTGACATAAAAAAGACTGGGGGAAAAAAGAAAGAAAAAAAATCAGAATAACATAAGCCACAAAAAGTGAGGGGGATGGGAGGGAAAAAGTAAAGGAGGGATTGTGGTTTGAGAGATAGGGAGGAGTGGAGGGGGGGAACAGAGAACAAGAGAGGGAGGTTTGAGATGCGCAGGACTCTGTAAACAGTCGATGCGGGGGCTGGAAAATTAACGCTGCATAAATTGTGCGAAACATGTCCTATTTTCTCTCCCTTTTTTCCTCTGAACCCTCTTTTAAAAGGGTTCAGGATGCAGGGCTGTCAGATGAACGCCAGACAGGCATTTTTTCGACTTCATTTGATCCCGCTTCTTCTTTTTTTTAAAACACTTCCCAATGACAGAGGGGAGGCAGAAAGCAGGTCGCTCTCTGTGTGTGTGTGTGTGTGTGTGTGTGTGAGGTGCCGGTGGTGAACGTGGAGGAACGGGAGAGATGAGCAAGACAGGAGACACATGTAGACAGACTTTCACAGTTATCACACCCTCATTGACACTGCCTTTATAGTGTCTATAACCAGCACCTTTCACTGGGAGAGTAGCTGGGATTTTGTGTCTGATAAAGTGTGTCAGTGCCTCGGCACGCCTGATGGCTGCACACACTGGCACTGCGGTGTTATGGACAGGGACATATAGTGTATAGCACAGGTCAGATTTTACACTAAAAGGCCAGTACAGGTGGACAAAAACTGCACCGACAAGCCAGGTGTGCAGGTTTAATATACTCAATGAAGTGTTAAGGCATCGTGATTCACATAAGGAATGATGGATGGGGATTTTTAGGTGTATAAGTCCTTCTGCACTCTTGTATGAAACAATTATATTTTTCAGGCCATTCTGTCTGAAACAATAATGCTAACTTCTGTCCTCCTGGCTGCCGCTGCTATCGACTTCACCCTTTGTGTCAAACTACATCTGCCTCTGCTTGCTTCACTAGCTAATAAATTCCAAACAGAGTGAAGAGAAGGAGAAAAAAAGCAGGGCATCTCGCATTGCTCTCTCTCTCTCTCTCTCTCTCTCTCTCTCTTGATCACAACAACACCATTTCCATTTATAATTTCGATTGTTAATTTGCATGAGAAAAATTAGTTGGGTGACATGCGTGATGTTTTTTTTTTCTCCCCCCTTTTCTTTTCTGCTTAATTTTCCCACTAATTATAAGCAGCAATGGCACATTATTTACATAAATAATTGTTGTTCCTTCTGTTCACTCATATTTTCCTCCTTTCTTTTCTTTGTCAGAGTTGTTTTGGCATTTGTCGTCCGCGGGGGCAATTCTCCTCTGAGAACATTTTCACATCTCTCCTGACTGAAATATCTTGGATCTTGAATGTGTTTTTCGCCTGATGTTTGTTGTGGTGTTTTGCTGTCCTTTGTTCAATAAATAGATTCATCCTACATTTTTACTTCCCCTCCAAACTTCTAAACTCTCATAAATAAATATGTCAGTTGTGAACACTTTTCTACTATTTTTACTTCAAGACAGAACATTCTTTCACTTCTCCATCAGTGATTTTACACTGAAGGTTATGGTATAAGGCATCAAAAGCAGTCTTTGGATATAAGATTTTGCTTGTTTATCAGCACCCATTTTGTCGTGTGGTATTGTTCCTGTGGGTGTAGTAAGGGTGGGGATCCTGCAGGTGATGATTATGCCTTGTGTGTATCACAGGTGGAGCTATAAAGTGCCCCCCTGCTGTTCAGGGAGCTTTCACACTTCATAAAGAACACAACACCCGAGCAAATCAGGCCTGTTTGCAGACCCCATTTCACATGTAATGCACTCTGCCACACATAAAGCCTGGTAATTGATATGGATGTATAAATGGTTCTCAGGAATTCAATTAATTGTGCCTTTTTTGCTTTTAGTTGAGAGAAGTGTTTCATTAGTTAACCCTCAAAACGAAAAAGAAAGTTCAATATGCTCTCATGTCAACATTCATAAAGAGGCACAATACACAGCGTTAAGTCTACTAATCAATTTGAGAAGTTGAACGCTAGAATTTCCCAAACGTGTCTCTCAGGGGGGCTTTTCCAAATAAAACAAATGAGGAGAAAATAAAAAGATGCTCAGAAGTTTAGGAGTAGGGTCATTTGCACAGTGAATAATATTTTTTGTGTGACATTTATGTAAATAGTTAAGTTGCTATAAAGTGCAATAAAGTATCTTAAAGAATGAGGCTGTGTCGTTTTCTTTTTTGAATTATTGTCATCAATATTTTGAACACAATATTTTACAACTTCCACCCTATCTGTGACACTCAACTACAAGCCGCCTATGCTTTCTATATAAATCTTCAAAAATGGGTCACATCACAAGTGTAGATTTATTTTCTTAAAACGCTGAACTAATCTCTTATTAAAGCTGGCCACTGTAGTTTTTTAGCAAATTAAACTCAAACTAACTACTCATTTTGTTGGTAACCAGAGCCCTGTGTCACAGAGGCACTTTGACTACAGAGACAATACCTGTTAGCATAGTCAGCTTTCAGTTGGCTTGTTCACCATAAGAAAACTAAGTAATATCACCGGCCCGTTCCTTTAATTTCAATTAATGACAATCACTAAACACTCAGGCTGATGGATTGTATAATTCCACCAGCCCTTAATTTTGTCAATTTTTCCCACAGTCCTGCCAAGCTCTAATGTGAGGGCCCAGTTTGTGCTTGTTAACAATAGGAGCTAGAAGTCATTGGGAGTGAGGAGAGAGGGCTGCGTGTGGGGTACACACTTCTAATTGAGGGGAGGAAAATGTGCATCAGTAGTGTTGTGAGGGGCGGAGGGCGATCTTCAGAGGCCAATTAATTTGGAATACAAAGCAGTGGTGCAATCTGCTCAGGTTTCTGTCCGGGTGCGTGGCTAGCTCACACTGGCCCTGTCTCTGAGGCATCTGAGATCAAATTAATTTAAACACTCCTCCACACCCCCCCACCCCCTCCAACTCTCCACCACCACTTCTTCACTGCACACTCTTTCACCGTCCCTAGTCCCATTATTACAACTCTGAACTCTCTATATAAAAATCTCTCCCTTCAGTGCAAATTCATACCATTAACATCACCACACATGCACCCACGCACACTTCTTCTCTCTATCCCTGACTCTTACAGAGCAACCCACAGAGAGGAGTCTCTCAACTCGGCCAAAAATAGCAAGACTTTCCTCCTCAGACTGCTGTCGGTGTGCCCAGCAGAGAGACACAGAAATGGCCAAAGCTCAGCCACCCATTCCTGGATTTGGTCTACTAACTCTCTGCAGAGACACACAAAGGGAATCAGGCCACTTGTGCAGTCAGTAGTTTAATCTCGTTATTCCTGCTGGCACTAAAAGTTCTACATTCTTTTCTGATCTTTTGGCAGCAAAGACGCTCAAAGGTTGACATCCAGAAACAAACTGATGTAGCACCCGACTATCTTATGTCTAAGTTACAACAACTAACGTCTGGGTTTGGTTTCCTAAGGTAGCAATCATGGTTTACTTAATTTGTGTGAAACTAATCACATCCTACTATTAACACAAAAAATTGTCAAACTTGGCTATATACCTATTACCATTAACTCTGCTGTGTTTTAAATAATCGAGCCAAGACAACTCAAGAAATAAGTTGACTCACTTGTTTGTTTGTATTATTAACCTCTGAAATATAACTAAATGAAATTAGCTTTTACAAAATTATAAAATGAATAAGTCACCTGAAAAAATATATAAATCCAATTGGCTTACACCAAAATATTACTGTACAAACAAAACTTAATTCACCGTTTTAGTTGAAACAATCAGGTCTGTCTGGTCTGGAGTTCATCGACTTTAGCTTACCACAAAACTGTCTCCCTAATCAACTGTGATTAAGCAAGAAATGTGTTACTGTACCCAGCAAGCCTGCTCTTCTGTTTGTTTAAACATACGCCAGGCTATCTACAGTAGCTTTTTTCCACAACTCTACCCCTCCATGTGTCTCTGGCCTTTTCTGGTGGTGCCCCTCTCTCATGTTGTTTTTCTAAAAATCCCGCCCTCTGCCGCTCACTTCCTCACCTACAGCCAATTAACACAGTTAGCTCTGACTGATATCTCCCACAACCAATCAAACAAAATGACCAAAACTAAAAAGGTACAATCTTTGCTTTTTCTTCCACTATTATCATTATTATTATTATTATTATTATTATTCCACTATTTGCCTTCAGTATTGTTTAGAACTGTTTATTTTAACTACTTATTTAACTATTTTTCTTTACTTTCCTTTTCCTTTTCTTTAAGCTAAATTACTTTTGGTTTAAATGCATTACTAACATGTCCCCCCTAATTTTATTAGGAGCTAACATATTTTATTCCTTCATTTGTATACCAGGGCTACACTGACTAAATAAATATTAATTTCGTAACGCTTCTAGTGGATGTTTTTGGAGGTTTTCCATAGTTGCTGCAACAACCCTTACTAGAATCTTAAGCAGACCTCCTCAAAGCACAAACTCATGATGAATGCTGTGCACTGGTAAGGACGATGGCCAGAATGAAGAAGAAGGGAATTTAAGAAATTGTGATATATGTCTGTACTGATTGTAACTACACTGGTCATAAAAGAGTCCACGCTTCTTACTGATGTCCACGTTCACATTTATTCTTCCCTCAGGTACCATGGAAAACTCTGAAAACGAGAAGACAAACAAAACAGTTTCAAGCACAAAGCTAAAAAACAACAAAGAAACATACTCTGTGTCTTTTGTTTCCTTATAAAATCAAGTATAACATTACTTAAAAAGACAACTTAATCAATTATTACCATTCGCCTGGTAAACCGACAGTAGAATAACAGACTAGGGTATAAATTATTTTCTGTATTTGAACACCTTGGTTTTATTGTACATTCTAAAGATCCAGTGTTAATTTTAATAATTTACAGACCTCCCAAACACAACTGCATTTTTAACCACAGTTTGCTGAGCTTTTATCTCATTTTATGTCCAAGTATGACAAAATTCTAATTTTAGGTGATTTTAACATTCATGTTTGCTGCCCCCCTCAGACTTTTGTAAGTAATTTAATGGACATTTTAGAGTCTTTTAACCTCACCCAGGCAGCTGGCAGGCAACACATTCCAAGGGTCACATTTTAGATTTGGTTTTACACTGTGGTCTCAGCCCCAGAAACTTTGAGACTAAGGATATCTGTGTGTCCAACCATAAAGCGGTTTTATTCAATGTGGTTTTAAACCAATTAACTTTTAAAAAAGAAATACAAAATACACCTGTCCACCTCCGCTTTATTAACAGTATGTCTGCTAGCAACTTCTCTGAGCTTTTTACTTCCGCCTTTTTAACTGTTTTTAATCTTCATTTTAATACAGAGGAGCTGGTCTCCTTTTTCCTCTTCCTGTCTCCTTACTGTATTCCATTGTCCTCTACCTTCATCTTGTTAATGTTGGTCTTGTTACTGCTCTCTGTGTTGTGTGTCTTGCTTTGTATTGTAATGCTTTTGCCTTTCCTTGTCTGTCAAAGCACTTTGTAAACTCTGTTTTTAAAAGGTGCTATATAAATAAAGTTATTATTATTATTATTATTATTATTATTATTATTCACAAAGTACCCGAAGTTACAGTAAAAAAGATGTATTATAATTGCATTAAAAAAACCTACTTGACAGTCATAAAAGATTGTGGTGTTGTTATGGCAACATGTATACACATGAAACCAATATGTTTTGTGTTATAGAGCAATGTAGCTATGATACATTTTGATGTGAGACTGGGTTGGTATACACCAGGCTTATCCGCATCAGCTACACTTTACAAAATGCACCAAAAAATACATCAGCAATGTTTAATACATTACACACTCTTCATCAAATAAATCAATAGTAATTTCCAAGCACTCAAGTCACTCAAAGAATATCTGTTAGATTGAGCGCTAAGGTTCATTAACAATTTATAATTCTCTTCAGTTAAAATTGACATGTAAAGTATACCTCAACACACAGTTGTTACAGTATCAATTAGGAACATTGTTCTCAACACACATAGGTTCAATAACCTTTCTATACTAAGGTGTATACTAAGTGATCAGTGACTGACTGGACCAGAGGTGGAGGCCAGATTTTTTACAAGAATAACTAACTTCTGAATTGGTCGTCCTACAATATATGGCTTGCCAAGGCATTCACCCGCTTTTTTAACTTCTGCTCTCCTATCTGTATTGTAACTTTTTGCACCAGTACGTCATCGTCCATACATACTTCAAGAACCCTGGCACATTTTCATTCATTACATGGGATCTCTTCTTTCTTGACAATCCCAATATCGCCAACTTGCATGTTTCGTCTTGGAGCATACCATCGTTGCCTAAGAGTGATATTGGCATGATATTCCTCTCTCCATCTGTTCCAAAATTGTTCAGATACTCCACCACTTTTTGGCATATAAATCTTCCTTAACAAATTTACCCAGTGGGGGCAGTGGAACAGAGGATTTCATGGTGAGCAGATGGTTGGGTGTTAGTGGCTCCAGACTTGTGGGATCACTGATACTGTCAACAGTAAGTGGGTGGTTATTTACGATGGACAGGGCTTCGTAGAAGAATTTCCTTAAAGAAGCATCATCCAATCTTCCAGCACTGTGTGCAAGGACTGAACCACATGACTTGAGCCTGGCAGATTCATTTGTTTATCTGCCAGCTTTGTGGCCACTCTTTCTTTGTTCACTTCTTGTAGGTTCCTTTCCATTTAATTTCTTGTTCAAGTTGGATCCCTGATCTGATATGTTTGACTGCTCCATCGATGTTCTCGAAACACCATAAGGCATTGAAGAATGCATTGGTCATTATGTCATAAAACATTTCTATGTGAACTGCTCCAGAGCATAGACACGTAAAAAGGAGACCATATTGTCTGTGTTCCTTTTGACCCTGCTTAGTATGGAATGGAACAAAGAGTATACCGCAGTAGGTGAACACTGGTGAGGAATCAACACTGTTACAATTGATCTGCCGTCCATTGTTCCTTTGGTGGCCCACAAGCTACGGCATTAGTGCTGCCAATAATCAAGTAACCACTGGCCCTCAGTTCATTCAGGTTTTGTCCTCTGTTTTGGTGTTGTGTTTTTCCATGATGATGTGCAAGGATGAGGCGTGTGACAACACCATTTCTGGGAAGGATTATTGGGTGTCTCAGATCAAGAGGTGCAGATGGTAACCTCAGTTGTCTTCCCACTCTCATTATATCATCTCTGAGGAGTGGGTCTAGCTGGTACAATTGGTGGTTTCAAGGCAGCTTTTCTGATTTCTTGTTGAGTATGTGCAACCCCTCTTTGAAGGCATCTGGCTGTGCAAGGTTGATGAGTGTGGCCCACCTTATTTCCTCCAACATTAAGGGTTCTGTCTTCTTAACCCTCTGAGCTAATCATTGAAGGTGAGCAATGACACCACTGTGGTCCACTTTTAGAACTGTGACAGTTGTTCTTGAAAATCAGTTTACCTTGCAGCCACAGTTTTCAGCATTTGAGTTTCCTTGACCTCAGGGTCTCCTACCAGTAGCCTTGAAGTTCCTTGGTTTGTAACTACTTCTGTACCACTGAGATGGGTCCTGAGTGCTTCATTATTGATATAACCTAGGACTACCTGTCCAACGATACTGTCTAGCTCTAGCTTATCCTTTAGCATATTGCTCACAGCAGCAGAGATCACTGCGACAGTTAACTCCAGTCTTGGTATGGTGACTATTTTAGTAGGTGTGACTCTTGCTTTGCCTATTATCTAGATGCAGTGCAGCTTATCTTTACTCACCAATCTGATGTATGAGCAAAGGCCATAGCCTTGACTGCTGTGCAGTTCAACTCTCAGTACCTTTCCAAAGCTTTCAGATGTGAAGCATCCCACCCCCCGGCTTCAACTTGGTGTGAAGGGGTTCATCCAAACACTCTGTTTCCTGGTAGGATGGATGGGGCCAAGAATCCTTATGGATCATACACAGAAGTCGCAATTGAGAATATTCAATGTCACATTATTTGGTTTCTCATCAAGCAAGACCATGAAGGAGAAAGTGTCACGCTTTACATTTGTGCCTACTCTTAGCACTCTCTGTGCCGGTATATTGTAGTTAAGATACACGTTTCTTCACCTCAACAGCATGTTCAGTGACACAGATAGACTCCAGTACCTCTCAACTATTGGAAATAAATCACACACAGCTTGGGCTTCTTTCACTACCTCAGTTGCCACATCATCACATTCTAGGCTTATGAGGCCATCATCTAACTGACATGCTTTCTGATGAAGCTAGCTGCTGAAGGGCACTACTTTGGCTGGCAAGATGCTTCATGCCATAATTGGCACAGCCTGTAGATGATGATGCTCCAAAGAGGCGAACTTTCATACAATACTCTCTAGGTTCTGAATCTATATCTCCATTTTCCCACCACAGGAACCAAAAATAATCTCTGTCATTTTAGCCAACATGGAACCTGTGGAACATATTTTCCACATCAGACATGACTGCAATGGGATTTGTATGGAATCCGCAGAGCAGTCAGCCCATTTGTAAGATCAATTCCTGTTAGCAGATGGTCATTCAAGGCAGTGCCTTCATACTTTGCAGAGCAGTCAAAACCTATCCTGAAGTTATCTGATTTTACTAGGGTGATAAACCCCTTGGTGTGGAATGTACCATTCACCTGTTCTCTCCACATTACCATCTTTGAAGACCATGAATCTCACAAAAGTATTCTTGAATTTAGGACCTCTGTTCAGTTTCTTTCAAAGGTGCAATTAATGCTTCTTATTTTCTGGGAGGTCAGTGCTTAAAAGAGTCCTAAAAAAGTCCAGTACCCCAAGTACCATGGAACACTCTGAAAACTAAAAGACAAGCAAACTAGTTTCAAGCACAAAGCTAAAAAACAACAAAGAAACAGAAAAACCATAGTAAAACCAAGTATAGCAGTAGTTATTAAGATAACTTAAGATAAAACAATTTATCTCGCCTTTCTGAGCTTCAAACTTGCAGGCCATATGGTCATGTAACTTACAATGATAAGAACAAAAAAAAACTTGTTCATCATCATGAATATAACTAAGCAACATACCACTGTACCATAAATCACAGTAAACAAGGTGTATTATAATTACATTTAAAAAAAACTATTTGACAATCTTTTTTTTAAAGTGCATATTGACTTCCAGTGTTGTCATGACAATGCATACACACCAGCCTTATCAGTGTCAGCTACACTGATGAAGGCCTGAGTGAAAGCAGAGAGATAAGGAAGGCTTACAAAGAGCAGAAACCTAATTGTGGAGGAGAGAGAAGATTGCAGGACTGAGCTCCTCTGTGAGATGGTTAATTTATAAGACCAGTGACGTGGGTAACGTGGCAGGCCAAGTAATGGTAAGGAATAGTTTGAAAGATTCCTTTGTCTCTCAGGTCAGGCATCCATTCATGTCACTCAATTCCCTCCTCTATCTTCTTTTTCACTCTTTTTTCAGTCTCTCTTCCTTAGTGGACACTCTTGTACTCCTTGAAGAAATAATCAATCTTAATCATGGTTCGAATAGAATATTTGCCTTGGCTCAGCCAGGGAGCAGCATGTCCGGGCTGGGTCGCGTTCTGCCCTGTTTACACTTTATCCCAGGAGGTCTTTTACCTCAGGAAATGAGGGGGGATGAGGCACACCATGTTTTAGAAAATGATACACATTATGACTCTGTTACACTTTATGTTTTTATTTTCTATTTAACCTCCATTTTTATTCATAGTAAATCTGACAACAAATCCTCTGTCTCCCTCTCTTCCTTGAATCTCTGCCTCTTGAAGTTGGCCTGTCTCACTCAGTCACCGTTGCCCTTCCTCTCTCCCCCTGTCTCTCTCTCTCTCTCTCTCTCTCTCTCTCTGTCTCCCTCTCTTCCTTGAATCTCTGCCTCTTGAAGTTGGCCTGTCTCACTCAGTCACCGTTGCCCTTCCTCTCTCCCCCTGTCTCTCTCTCTCTCTCTCTCTCTCTCTCTGTCTCTCTCTCTCTCTCTCTCTCTCTCTCTCTCTCTCTCTCTCTCTCTCTCTCTCTCTCTCTCTCTCTCTCTCTCTCTCTCTCTCTCTCTCTCTCTCCCTCTTCCTCCCACCTCTCTATATCTGTACCTCATTGCCAATGCAGGGAGCATAGCTGCAGCCATAGACCTCTGCGTGGAAACACCCAGCAGACAAGAAAAATGACGGCCGGTGCAATCTCATTTTCTGAGGGGCTGCAAGTCAGGCAGGAAATGGCTATTATTCCATCGACACTGTCGGTATTAAGTTATTTCCTTCTCTAAATACGAGAATGTTCATGAATATCTATTGAGTTCCAGGTGCGAGCGCTGGAGGTTTTGTCGCCACACACTCGGATGATTGCAGCCCTATATTCTGTCTGCTGCACCCTCACTTCTGAGATTGAAGTGAAAGACAATGGTAGTTGAAATTGGCTAATAAATCCAGAGGAGGCAAAGGGCTGTTTGAGCAATACTGCCAGCTCATGCATGCTTTTTAGGAAGAATAAAACCTCCTGGCTTTCTTCAACCGTATGCTTTTCTAAAAGGAGGTGACCTGGCTAAATGGCTAAATTTTACTTGCCAGGCCCAGGCGTTACTCTTAACAGCTTTGCTTATGTTGGTAGGAATACAATTCAGCTGTTCGGTCAAAGGGATGCCAAATCATATTCATATATACAGAGCATCTTTATTTCAAAGGAATGCACATTTCTGCCCATAAGTGTGCCACAAGCGGTGTGACAGAGTGCGGCATGGAAAGAGAAGAGGCTCATAACAGAACTAAGGGCAATTTGCATTTGTTATGCATGTGCTTGTCTCATTGTGCAGTTGGCTGTGTGCTTTGTTTATCATGAATCAGAGCCATATAGCTGCCAGTCATGAGGAAAGCAGAAAGGTGAAAGCTGGAGGAGGATGCAGAGAAGAAGGGCAGGAGAGCAAAGAGCTGGGGAAAGCTGTAGGATGATGACCAGCAGCCAATTTAGGATTTGAGTGACCAGTTACCTCCCACTGCACAGCGACACAGAAGGCAACCAGCAGAAAAAGAGAGTGCCGCGGCACTCTGGTTACATGTGTCCAGTCAGAGGCAGTCCATCGTGGAGAAGAGACGGGGGCAGAATTGATTGAAGGTGGTGGACCATAAATGAAGGTATTGATTTCAGGGTCAGAGTCACAGGATGAGGTCTTGAAATAAATTGAAATAAACATATCAATACATCAAGTATATTACACCCTGAGCACACACATACACTTTCACAGATATATTATAAACCTTTTTTAGCCTAATAGATGGTTGATTAATGCACACATAATGGCTTTCATAGATAACTGGATTAAATAAGAAAAACTTGGCATTTCTTATTATGATTGTTTTAAGCATCCACTTATTTGAGGAATATTACATGCCTGTTAATTCAGGTGAATTGGGGATAACAGACTATAATGAGTTGGGTTTTTTTTTTTTTTTTAAATCTCTTGACAATATGCAATAACACAAGAACTACGTGGCATCTGCTTTATCCAGTTATCATTACTTTTTCAAAGCATTTTATAGTAGTTGAATAAATATTATTGTTATTTATTCTGTGTACTCCTCAGTAATGATTCTAAAATTAGTTTTTAAAACAGAAATTTGATCATTTCATTAAAAAAAAGCAGGTGTGAGTGGCACCAGTCCACATTTTGAAATTTGAAAATCCATCTCATCTGCATAATAAAAGAGTAAAGAGAGCACTATAAAGTGAGCACTCAGGAAAGGTTAAAGCACTTCCAATTTATGGGTCAGAGGGAGACGCTTTAGCTGGAAGAGGGGGAGAAATTACTTGGCTGGGAGACCAACAGAATCTCAGTGTAAAGACGTGGCAGCCAATTAAGAGAAAGGTCAGACCATAAAAGAGGAAGCAGCACAGGAAAGGCTCTGCACACAAGGCAATGGTGTCTCCTCCTTTTCAACTATCTCTTCCACCACAATCTATCTGCTGCTCACAAAATGTCTTTATGTCTTTTATAATGACAATTTGTTTTATGAACCACGTTTCATAGATGATTATTCAGAAGAATAAAAGTTTATGTCTAGCTGCAGGGACATTGGCAGCCCAGTCATGTTCAGGCATTACTGTATATTGAATTAAACAGAAAACTTTCTGAGAAAGAATTAAATCAACATGTTGTACACAAAAGGAGATTGATCTAAGCTGCTAAACTAAACCAACATGACTGCTGATCTGCAGAATGATCACCCATCCTCAAGATATAACACATTGTTGTAACAATTTTGCCTCATCTAAAATAAATGTAACATTCTTTTTCCAGCCCAATAAAACACAGACTATCTCTCTTTTGTTTGAATACCTTTTTTTATTGCAGAAGTACTTTAAATATCTCACCAGAGGTCTTTTCTGCCACATGACCTCACTCAAAAATCAAAAGCAAATGGAAATTCATAAAAATGAATGAAACAAAATTCCCCACATGACCACACAGTCATATAATGCCCATTTTCTGCTGACATCTTTGGTGACAAGCATTTACAGCTGTCTTTGAACTGCACAGCCTTGGGATCATTTCAAAGTCAGATTGGCTTGTTTTCGCTCAAATGCTAACTCTTGCTAACTACACAGTTATTTTTCCACTCATGTATCACTTGTGCCTGTTTTGCAGCACATTTTTTCCTTAGGATACACTGACTGACAACACAAAGGCCTTAATGAATTCAGTTTTAGCAATCAATACTTGTAACTGTTAAACTGAAAATGTTCATGTCAAGAATGGAAATCTACAGTACAATAAGGAATTACCAGTTGGCTTCACCACATCTTGCACTCTAGCCACAGAAGCCAGTAAGTCTTCATTATAACAGACTGATAATGTTTTTCATTCAGTGCTAATGAACAAGACCTGAATTAAATGGCCATTGCAATAATTGCAACTGCAGTAGTTAATTGTAGTTTTTTCTCAGAGATCTGTCTCAGTAGTCCCCAAGCCACCAGAAAACAGGTACATCCATACACACAATGTGAAGATGATTTAAGATGTTGAACTCACTGGGGTTAAATGTCACTGAAATATTGTCATGAATACCATGGAAATGGCTTATGAAAATAAAAAGGGTTTTGATGTGAATTCATTCATTCTTGCTCTCCCTCTCTGTCTCACAGTGATGAACGTGTTCATGTATACATGCATGTTTTTGTGTGTCTGTGTTTATTTCTTATTAAATCACCATGTTAGATCACAGACCTCTTTTTCCTTATGGGCCTTCAGGCCAGCCTCCTCAGCT
Source organism: Scomber scombrus (assembly GCF_963691925.1). NCBI lineage: Eukaryota > Metazoa > Chordata > Actinopteri > Scombriformes > Scombridae > Scomber > Scomber scombrus. The sequence continues at coordinate 11,145,914 of NC_084973.1, forward strand.
TCATTGACAAGATCACAGGTTTCGTCAAAATTCTTGCCCAGCAGGAAGTGAGATCATCATGGCTGTGTGTGAAGCGGTCTCATTTTGATAGGCTTCTGGTTCTCTATTCCACTCCCCTGGACACAGCCTTCGCCTTCGCCTTCGCCTTCACCTTAGGACAGGTCAACCATGTCCTCCGTTCCCTGCCTCATTTGCCAAATATAGTTTCTGCTTTGTCCAAGCGGTGGCAGGTGGGGGTGGAAGAGTTGCCAGGTCCAGCAATTTCCAGATAGGAAGGAGCGTACAGAGGAAATACTACCACAGGGAGCATATGCGTGCAAATGGATGAGAGTCTTGGAGTCCTAGATTACATTTGCCAAGGTAATGAGACAGAACAAAAGCTGTCTAATATCAAGCTGTTCAAATGTATTCTTCATGTACTTAACGGTGCTTTTGCAGATGTTCTAGCCCAGAGGCTGAGAACTGACACTGATTGTATTTTTTCCCTTGCTAGAAACCTGTGGAAATGTGATATTTGTGAAAATGCCTTCATCGAGTACAATAGTAAAATAAGTGCAAACTGTAAATAAAACTGAACATAATTTCCTTTGTGAAATGATTTATTGTTGCTTTAAAAAAAAACTTTTTTAAAGTTTAAGACATCAAATACATTATGATTTTTATGATATTATTTTTTCTCACAATATGTGGATACACATTTTTGGAACGAGATCTTTTTTGTTTGGTGAGAAAACTTTTTATAAAAAGTTATTTTAAAAATAATTACACTTTCAGTTTGAGTGACATCAGTACACGAGAACAGTGACACCTTGCCCTGTCCTCGCTTTCCACCCCCTTCTGAGCAGCTGGCCAGGCACATGGGCATGGGAGCGTGGCATGAGGAATGACATGTGTAATGTGAAGTGGCGTGACAATTAGGGTGCTTATGTGGTACTGGAGGTGGGCTGGGTGCAGAAGGGCAGCCAGAATCCATGCTGTACGAAAAATTGGCACAATGGGTTCCAGACATAGGATTACATACATTTATATTACATTTTCACATTAAAAAAAAAAAAAAAAAAAAAATGTGGTTAGAAAATTATTTGCTCGCCCCTTAATGTCTATAGGTTTGCATTTTATAGTTTCTGTATGCCTATTCCTTTTCCTGGAGAATAAACAAGAAGTAGATTTATCTAGATAAAAATGATTTGAAACATGTCACATGTTCCATGAAATTAGTTTGTAGGAAAGAATCTGGACATCAGGGACTCAATACAGTTCACAGCCTCATCATGCTGAGGCCCACTGCCACAAGGACTAGCAACTGCCAAAACGACGAGGCAATGATGACTAATGAGAATGATGAAGAGAGGAAAATCAAGGCCATCAAAAGGTTAGAAATAGCTGAGACTGAAGAATCTAAGCAAACACTTTTGGTCTTCAAAGGTATAACAGCACATGGTGACTCTTTGACCTCAGCAAACCCTATTCTTTTTCTTTACTCCTGATCCTGGAAAGTAGAGCATTCAGACACCTGACACTGCTCTCTGCTTTCTCTCCATGGAGCTCCTTCACTGTCAGCCAGAGCTGATGGGAGAACAACTGGCACTGTCCTGTATAATGTCTGTTTACTTCTCCTTCATTCAATTACAGTCAGCGGAGGTGTTTTTTGTTTATTAGTTTGTTTGTTTTTTGTTTTCTTGCATTCCTGCTACAAGTTGGGATTGGTCAAGTACTGAAAAGAAAATTACTTTTTATATCGATAACTTAACCGTTTTATCAATTATAGTATTTAATGCCATCTTTAAACTCACTTAAACTGTTTACAAAAGTTTTTGGAAGATTTTCCGAAGCTTCTATAGGTTGAAAGATGAAATGCTTTTAATATTTATATGCACAAACAATGCACAAATTCACACACAGTAATGAGATGATAACACTGGGCTGATCCTGCATGTGTGTATGCACATAGTGCACATATAGAGCATGGACACACTAAGTAAATGAACAATTACTACATCTCCCATCACTTACATTTATAAGAACATACTATCGCAAAACTTACAACATAGAAACATTACAATACTGCTGAATAAAATACGGTTTTAATTTGAGGATTGGACACTCTCATTTTAAACTTTCTGAATTTACAAGGTTAACAATTGATAAACAACTTCTTTTACCTTGTTTAAAAACTGAACAAACTGAAAGTTAGCCATGTGTAAAATTAGAATGCAAAAAAAGCTAAATTCAAGCAAGAATGTGTGTCAACACAAGTTGAATGATTGTCATATTTTAAATGTTCACAAACACAGCAGCATGTACTCACAGGCATGTACACCGGGAAGTAAAGGTATTCTGCTGGTACTTTCTAGCAGTTATCAGTGTTAGTGCTGTACAGTATGGGGGCCATGCTGTTCTTTAGACAGCGGAGCAGAATGGGAGGCTACGGTACAGAGGCCTCACTCTAGGGGTCTAGGGTTTTGGCAGCAGAATGTGTTTACATTGTAATTAGGACTTAATTGTCCTAATTAGAATCCCCAAACCCTGATTACTCAAAGCCTTGCAACCTGCTGAGCCAAACGACCTGACTCTGCTTCAGTCGTCAACCTAGACACCCTGCATAATGCTTCTTCCAAAAGCATGCTGCAATATTCATACAATTTTCCAAAAGGCTCTGATGACTATGAAGGGACTACTCAAAACTGTCCAGGGAGCATTGAGAAAAATGGATTTCCTGGAAATGTGTTTCTTGCCTAAGGCTGGGAATATGTTAACACAGGAAATCATATGCACAGGCCTGTGTACAGAGGGGAAGCCTTTGTCAAAAACTGCATCCTACAGGAATCATCTATTGATTTTTATTGAGCAGATTTTATTAGATCAGTTTTCATACCATCACATCACATTTTCCTTTCTCTCCCTAAGCCCCCTGTCTCTTTTTTTCTTTGTCTGGTTCTCCCTGTTTGCCTTCTCCAAAATCAATGTTATGGGCATCTGTCCTAGTCTCTGGTGGTGGGAGGGGTGGGGGGGCAACAAGTGGAACATAAACAAACCTGTCTCCCCCACACTCTTTACCTACCCTCATGGGGCTACTGGGCAGAAGGCCCCATCAGCAGTCCATCTGAGCCCTGTAGCCAGCATTGCCAAGTCCAGATCCCAGTAGAGCACACTGGGCTGACACTCCAAACGGTGTGTGGGGAGACGGGGGATGCCGACCGGCCGGCCGGTTGGCTGTTGCTGCTCCTGCTGCTGCTGGAGGGAAACATGAAGCATGTCAAACCAGAGCCAGTCTCTCCTGGGGTTCCACATGGCTGGACGGGTCTGACGCTCTCAGGCACAGGGGGCTGAATCAATCCACAGAAAAGTCATGAGAGGCCACCACACATCAATGATAGCGAGGAAGGAGCATAGGAGAATGTGCTCAGTGCCTTTAAACTGTGATTTCTGACATATTATCACTCCATGTCAAGACTCTCGTCTAATGTTTTTGGCATAGACAATGGATGTTCTTGTACAAACATGAACAAAATTCTTTTTTTGTCCAAACTGCGAGCCACAACACGTATGTTTACACATATCTTCACAGAATCATAATTCTAGCCTCAGGTTTGGTGGACAGATTAAAGATAATAATTTGGCATTTTGGAAAACACTGTTATTTACTATCTTTCTGAGATTTAGATGAGAAGATGAGATGAAGCTACAGCCAGCAGCAGGTTAGCTTAGCATAAAGACTGAAAACAGTGAGAAATAACTAGCCTAGCTCTGTCTGAAATTAACATAATCCAGCACTTCTTTAGTTAAAAAGCAATCCTGTATAATAATGAATTGTGGTTTTACAGGGATTATGATTGGGACCCCTTCTGATCAGGCTCAGTGACCTCATGGAGTCTCCGCCATTTGCCAGGCAATCTAACAATGAAAAGCGACAAGACAAGAAGGAAGTCACTGCTCCCGGCCAAGAAATAGTAGCTACCAAATACGTGAACACAAGAAAGTGCATTTCAATTTTTAACCAGTATCAGTGAGTTCATATTCTGCACTGAGTAGGTGTTATAAAAAACAGCCTTCATTGTTTCCCTTTTACTGTTTTCACATTTCGTTTCTTCAACTGCAAAAACACCATTAACAGAAGAAAAACATAGGGACAGCCTCTCAGTGTGTGATCAGTGCTTAGCCCACACCGCTCGCTCACATCATTTAATGAACCAAGTCCTCTCACTAATGAGGCTAGCAAAGGACTCAGGGGTCAGGTTTTCTCTCTCCCTCTCTCTCTCTCTCTCTCTCTCTCTCTCTCTCTCTCTCTCTCTCTCTCTCTCTCTCTCTCTCTCTCTCTCTCTCTCTCTTTCTCTCTCTCACACTCACACACACACACACACACACACACACTTTATCTCCTCTTACACTCAGTTTTGAAGCTCTGTATGCGGCAAAATTTAAAGGCTCTTAGTTAATTAGTAAGGACAGGTCAGAGTCTCTTCATTAGACTTAAGTTCATTAACCTTCGATGGCACCAGGATATGGATGCCTCTTTCATATCACATCTTTGCTTGGGATCACACCTTTATGACCTTAAAAGATACCATCTGCTATTTTTGCATGGTCACATCTAAAATTGTCACATTATGGTAAATAATGCTGTCGCGTAGCCATGTTTGATCTGTTGTAAAATAAACAAACATAATAAAGCCTTTCCCAGAAATCATCATTCATAATTGTAAATACTGTATATGTTGCTTGGCAACCTGTTCAACAACTATGTTGCTGGGGAGAATATTATGAATCGTATTATCTTATAATGAATTATAAATTAACTCATGCTTCATGGCTTGCCTAATAACAGATGTAAACCTTGGCCTCTCTCGGCTTTTTGTCTTAATATCTGATGCTGTGCTGCTTCGCTAAGGCAGAGTGTGGAAGTAGATATAGACAACCAATCAGCACTGGAAGGATTCTATCTTAACATGAAAATATCTTTGTAATCTTAAAGATTATTTTGAATATAAAGGAAATAAATTTAGCTGTTACCCTACAGTCTAAAATAGACACTCTGGTGGTGAATCTTATGTCTGTACAACTGAAGGCATCCTTCACTGGGAGGCATACACAATCACAAGAAAATTATGCCTGCACACACATACACACACATATACACAGACATGCACACAATCAGATTCTCCATCTCTGCAGGTGCTGTCACGGGCCCACTCTTCAGCCTCCAATCTTTTCCCCAGCTCTCCTCTTCTTCCTTTGTTCCCAGACTGCACACCGTCATGTCCAGGTCTCGCCTCTGGGGAGTTCAGCCTGGCAGGAGGCTTGTTTTCAGAGCTATGCTCTTTTTTTCTCCTTTCCTCTTATTCTCCTCTCTCCTTCCTGGGTTTTTCATCTGTACCGGTGCTGGCTAATTACCGGCGCATTCTCCTCCTGCCAACAGCGTGCTGCTGCTGTCGAGCGCCTACCCGCCTCCTGCCTTCCCAACCAGCACCACCACCTCCTCCCCCACTCTTCTGTTTCTCTCTTCTTCCTCACTAGGAGAGAGTGGAGGAAGGAGGTGGAGGGGAGGGCTGGGGTACAGATGTGTATTAATGAAACAGTGAAGGGCAGGGGGTGACTCATAGAGAGGGAGAGAGAGAGACAGGGAGAGGGAGAGGGAGAGAGGAGCAAGAGGCTATTTGCATGCAGAGACAACGAGATTCACCACTTCTACACTGCCTTTCTCCCTATCTATCTTTTCTCTCTCTCTCTATCTCTGACTGCTTCTCTCTCCCTGCACATCCTCCTCCCATCATCCTGCATCCTCTCACTTTCTAGCTCTCTCACTCCCTCGCTCTCCTCTACCTCCTTGCCTCTCCTCTTTGCTTGATTTGAATAATTCAGCACAAGCCGGTATTCTCCAGGGCCCCATTGTCTGTGCGCGGCAGGAGAATGAGAAGGAGAGAGATAGGGAAAGAGAGGGAGAGAAGAGAGGGATGGGGGAGTACAGGACAGTGTGTGTGTGTGTGTGTGTGTGTGTGTGTGTGTGTGTGTGTGTGTGTGTGTGTGTGTGTGTGTGTGTGTGTGTGTGTGTGTGTGTGTGTGTGTGTGTGTGTGTGTGTGCGCGTACCTGCGTGCGTGCGTTTTTGTAACTCCATTGGAACCTTTTCCAGTATAAACACCAACCTTTTCGGGACCAGTAGACCTCATGGGGACCAAAACCCGATCCTAATGAGGCAAGACGTCATTTCAGAGATCCTGGTTAAGGTTCAGGTAAGGTGTGAATGGAGGTTAGGTTAAGATTAGGGTTAGACGTGAATTGGTTATGGTTAAGGTTAGAGCTTGGGTTAGGCTGTCCACAATGAAGTCAATGCAATGTCCTAACAAGAATAGCTGCACAAACTTGGGTGTGTGTGTGTGCATTTGTGTGAGTGTATAAACGGCAGGGGGAGGTGGGAGGTCCATCTTGCCTGCCTTCACCTAGCTGTGGTGTAAATCAGCACTAATGAGGTAGAGGAGGAATACCTAGGCCTCGTAACAGACTACAGAGGCCTTCGCCATGCAATCTCACTAATGCACACAGGTAAGGCAGACACACATTTAACAGTCTACATGCATACAACACCTCCATAACCTTCACTGCTCTGCTGTGTTTCGGTTATTGACTTGTTGCTAACCCTCACTCCCATGTGTGTTCAACCCGGCACATGTTCAATGTCATCCTGCAGGAGGAGGAATATTGGCAAAGAGAGCAATGGTCTCAACAAACACTGAAAAAACAATCAGGGTAACTGATCAATAGCACTATTGTTAAGGTCACCATAAGCGATCAGCCAACACTTCAAATGTTTATATTATTTGCATTGATCACAATGAATTCACTGGGCAAAGAGAAATCACATAATCAAGATGACACCGATTACTATTACTGAATAATGGAAATGATTTCCGGTATGAACAGGAAATATGTTCTGTCTTTTCCAGCTTGTTTTCAGAAATATTGTTAATTTAAAGGAGCTTTTTTTCTACAGAATTAATACTGTACATAGACAGTATCTGTAATGCAAGAGTAATCCAAAAGCTATCAAATTGTTTTCAGGGAATGTGTGTCTCCTCTCTGGAGATATTCTGATGTAATACTTTTGTCATATGTTGGGACCATTTGTAGTTTCTGCAGCTGTGTGAAGGAGAGTAAACATTGCATGTTTAACATAATACATAAGAAGAGGTTTCTCTTCATCTCACAGGCCTTCATTTTACTTTTCCACCCTTCCCAGAAACATATCATTGGCTTCAGATTTAACCCTGAATGACTGGAGGCCAAACCCAAACTGCTGAGCACACAAGACACAACAGATGCTTCCTCATTCTGTCTCTTTACTTCTCTTTGACTTTTTGCACTTTCCTTTGCAGTTGAACCTCCTTGATCTTCACCTCACATCTTACCTCCTGTCACCATGACCCCTTCTCACTCTGCCTTCCCTCTTACCATCCACCGAGTGACTCTCACAAAGGGTGGGGGCTGAAAACTGTCCCATCCATGGGAACTTCCCCAGACGACAGGCAACACACAAAGACTGGACTTCAGATCAGCTGAATGTGACAAAGCTCCAGAGATTGTAGTCTACACTGCAACGTCTTCACACCCTGCTGGTGATTTGTTCCCATAAGAAAATATGTCAGTAATAGCTACACCTTCATGAATATGGACCGATGTGGAAGCTTTGTACTGTCTACATAGTGACTTCAGTCAAGTACCTCTCTCTTAGGAGATGACATACTAGCCCGTCAGATTTAGTTTCTCAAAAAAAAAGAGAGAGAGAGAAACATATGATGTCTAGACATCAAAAGAATGACGCAAATGTTGTGAAAGGGCTTTCTTTTGTAAGTCTTGTGAACTCGCTGTCAGGCATGGGTAAAATGTGCATTTTAAAACATTTGAGAGTGTAGATTCAAAACTAAGTATTGCACATTATTTCTATCAGTGTAGCTTTGGTTCTATATTTGGCTCTGGTGGGTGAAGAACGCAATAAAATACAATGAGTATGGGGGAGGCATGATGTCGATTTTTTTTATATAGAGGACTTGATTCCCCGGGTACATTTTACAACTGTAATAATGTAATCTGGAGAACATTTATTGGGTTGTTTATCTGAAATAACAAGCTAACAACGTGTTAGATAGGCTCAATTAACCAGCAAATCACAAACCAAGTGTAATGTCTGTGCTTTCTCTTTATTTTATTTTTTCTCAATTTTTGCTCTTCTGTTTACTATTCGCCACCCCCATCTCGTTAAAAAGTCTAAACCATGAGGTGTTCTTTAGCCCAGCTGTCAGGAAAGGGGAAGACTTTACCTCACATTATCAAGCCTCAAATGATGAATGAACCCACATGAGAATAATGGTCAAATAATCAGCTTCAGGAATTTGCTCAATGAATCAAGCTCTACCCCAGGAATAATTTTACTCAATGAGAGGAAAGACCAGAGAGTAAGTGTTCAGTGTTTGCACTCTGGGCCCTCTCACTTTGTCTGCGGTCCCTCATCACTTGCCTTGCCAAAAGCATTGACTGGAGGAGGGTGGAATTCCTCCAGGCAAACTGCGAATTTGAGAGAAATGAGCGAGTGAAATAAAAGGGGAAGGAGAACGCGAGAACTGTAATAAATGTAAATTGTATTACAGCCTGCTTGACAATCCTAGATTAGCTGGTATCTCATGTAGGCTGTGTGGTCAGCGTTATGAATTCAGTTATTGCCCATTGCTGAGTTATACAGATAAAGTGAAAGAAAGAAAGACAGAAAGAAAGAGGGTAAGAAAGAAAGAAAGAGAAAAAGAAAAAGAAAGAGAACGAAAGAAAGAACGAAAGAAAGAAAGAAAGAAAGAAAGAAAGAAAGAAAGAAAGAAAGAAAGAAAGGAAGAGATTCAACATCTGTTATGCAGCTGGGTGGAATTCTTAGGGACGCCAGGAGAAAAAGGAATTAAATACAAGAAGGAGGAGGGACGCTGAAAGCTGGGAGAGAAGAGAAACACGGGATCCAAAATGGCTGGACTGGATTAAAATGGCAGGAGTGAAGGAACACCTTTCTGTTTACTCAGTCTCTTTAGCCTGCGTGGTCCATGCCATACAGGACTGATCTCTGTTCCACAAATAACTTTGGAAGTCACCATGCAAGTCTAGCTAAAAAGTAGAAAACAAGACTTGCATACTGACCTTTATGGTAAAAACCTTGTTTTACCATTTGCACTTTATGTAAAGTTTGACCTAATAAGTGGTAAATTTGCAGCACGTCAGGGTTGATGTAACAGCAATCTGCAGTTGCTGAATGCAAATTCAAAACCCTCATCCTCTCCATGATAACAGCTTCTCAACAGCTGTAAAGTGGCAATGAAAGTGGGGCCACACACACACACACGCACTGTGCAGCAGAGTGGGCACCCAACACCGAGCTTGGCCAAGCTGCGTCTCTCCTACAGGCCCTGACAGTAATCAAGAGGAGAAGTGAGTGCTGAGGAAGTGTCAACAGAAACAAACCCTGTGCTTCGTTTAGGCCAGATTGAACTGATAGCTCATTGCCAGTGACATAATTTAGATGAATGGTGGGTGCAATCCATCAGAAGGGTATCGCTGGTGTGAGTGTGAGCCCAGGGAAGAGGAGGGGTGCGACCCTTTCTGTGCCTGGCTGCCAGTAGGGATCCCATTACCCTACACCTGTTAACAACACCAATCCCCTTGTATAAACAGTAAAGTGATCCTTTTATCGAAGGCAAAGGGACGGAAAGAGACAGACGGAGAAAACAAGACAGAAAGAGAATGTGGAGAATGTGAGAGGAGAGAGCTGAGAGGGGAGATGAAGCAGAGGAATAAAGAAATGTTTTCTTGTTTGGTTTTAGAGAGACTAGCACCTCTGGACATGATGGATGAACCCAGGGTCTGAAGAGACAAGTCATGGACAGATGCCTCAGATACACACTCCAATCACGCCACAGCTGCCTCCAGACTAAAGCAAGAGGGACATCTAGCGGTAGACAGTATAACTCCACCACAATTCTTTATCACTTTTTAGCTGAACTGGTTTGGATTTAATCAAACATTCTTAAGCTAATGTTTTAAATGTCAAGTTTCAAACAGTGTAATGTAAATTTTTAAAAATATTTTATTTATTTAGCTTAAATATGCAATGAAATGACTATTTACAACATCAATTCCAGGATTCTGATAAGAAAACATTAAAGAGAAAAAAAGCTGGCATAATTACAAATGTACAGTGAATTCATCATTTTTAAAACAAATGTACATAATGAAAAAAAACAAATGAATATGTATAAGGCATTAACAGGCTGTGTTACAACAATCTAAAACTGGAATCTGATTTATGTAGTTCCTTATCTGTAGGCTTTGGCTGACATTTCCTATATCTCATCTTTAGCTGACTGGGGAAGTGCTGTTGGACGGGTACACTGTGTATAATTTTCTTTGGCTAAGGCACTTGTGACTGCTTATTCACAGCAATGTGTTAACACTTATAATTAAAGTTAGCCAAATATGCTCTATGTGATCGTTGTGCATCGGGCCTCAGTTGTTGGACTCAGTCCTTAGTTTTATGGTTGCAAGAGAAGGATGTATACCAAAGACATAGAGAACTAAGAAAACACAAGTTTTTTGTATATGTTAATTTCACTAAAGAAAAGATGCTGAAGAGATACTTACATTTCTCTTCAATCAACACCTTTTATATATTTCTTTTATATATAGATATACTTATATATAAGCAGCCTTGGTAATTATAATCAATTCTTTTGAAATTGTTCTAAATGAGAAGCACATTGGTTACTGTAGCACTAGCCCATCCCATTCCTCATGATAGCTTATCTCCATATACACTCACGTTTGAGCAACAACGATGGACACTCAGCCGTGAAACACATTGTTATTCAGGGGGATATAGAATAAATTGTTATAGCAGGCAAGTGGCTATTATCTAGCTCTAAAAGGGTATTTTTATGTAGGTTTTCTGGAGGGGTGAGCAACCCCTCAATGTAAAAAAAAAATGAAAGGAACAACTACTGGGCAAAGGCAATTGCGCCAATTGTAAACTAATTGCCCTTTTTAGACAGTGAAAATAATAGGCCAAAAATCAAAAGCCTTCCCAAATCTGGCTTAATTACCCTCCTATGGCAGGGAAGAGGGCTTATATTCATCCCGAACAATAATAAGAGTCAGAAAAACACTGAGCAGTGACCTGGCAGGTTTAAAGGTAACCATTAACAGTTTGATAGCTTTAGGAGCAGTGAGTATCTGCATGCTTTTGTCATTATTGCTCAGTTTTCAGTGCCAATGTGATTTATTTTGGAGGAAGCAAATATGGCTGTTTTCAAGGGGTGTGCTTGTTTTCCAGCTATTTCTTTTCAGCTACAGTTTTACAGCACTTTCTACTGACTTAACACAAATTAGGTGAGTTGTGACAGCATATCAAGTTTATGCAAGTGAGGTGTGGACAGACATCTTTCCTCTGCTCCTGAGAAATAGCAGTTTCTATGGCTTTTCATCTGTCAAACTCATCCTATTGTGAGGGATCTATTCCATATTTTGGCTAATTCTACTTTTGTTTTGGAATAGCTTTTGGTAGTACAAAGCCTTACTCAGATTGTGTTACAAAGGCTAAACATACATCTGGGAATAGAAATAGCAAGAATAGTAACATGATTTGCCATCAAAAATAACTGTATGAAACATGTCTTGGGAGTTATGAGTTATGTCGTTTTTGAGGTTTTAAATAGCAACTAGAGGTAAAAGGTAAATATTTCATTCTGCAAGTGGGAGCATAGTAAAAGCTTAGTTTGACATTTTGTGAAATATTCTTATTCACTTTCTTGCAGAGAGGTTCATCTGTCTGCTGAGTATGAAGCTGCAGCCAGCCAGGAGATGGTTAGCTTAAGCACTAAAGCAACATCAGATAGCATGGCTGTGTCCAGAGGTTAAAAGAAATCTGCATATTAACACCACTAAAGCTTGTAAACATATTATATTTTGTTAATTTAATCCACATGAGCTGTAACATGTTAACTGGCATTGGTTAAATTTACAGTTGCTGACAAGCTAAATATTTTCCTCTTCGGACAGAGCCAAGCTAACTGTTTCCAGCTAAGTTAACCGGCTATTGCTGTAGCGTCATTTACTAAGCAAGAAAGCAAATATGTCCAAAAATAACTTGTGTCTTTTTAATGTCTTTTAATGGAGACACTGAATGACAACAGTTCCCTTACAACAGCCCTAGGAAAAGTGATCCTCAACCAAATATAATTAAGACATCAGAAATGTTGCAGTTAATAATGTGATGCTTGTGCTGAGTAAAAGCCTATTACTGTTGAATGCAAACCTGTGGGAGCTATGAAAAGTGTGACTGTAACCTGTGTAAAAACTCATTCAGGGATTTTTGAGTTTCTAAATGAAGTATTTCACATTTCCACCGTGTTTATGCTGATTCTCTCCATTTCCATCTCATCGGTCCACAGTATTGTTTATCAATGAGTGTGTGTAAATTGCAGTTTAAGGGAGCACAAGTGCTGCAACCAAACTAACAGCATTCATCCTCAGAGGGTCCAAGTCTCCCCCCCTCCCTTCCTCCCCTCTCTCTCCCTCCTTTTGCTCTCATATTGTGTCTCTAACGAGTCACGTCCATCTAGCAATTATTATAAAATTAAAGCTATTTTCCATGGCCGATGTTTGCCCCGGTAATAACCACACCGAGATAGTCTTCATTCATTTAGCATTTTAGTTCAGCTCAATTCCTGTCGCATTAGCGAGAGGAGCAAAATCAGAGTGTCACTCAGATATTCTGCTTAATGGTTTGGCGATGGCCTGGCCTTTTTTTCTCCTTTTCCTCTCGCGATCCTCCTAACCCTATCTCCCTGCCAATTACGCTGTTTAATCTATATGTAGATAATGGTGTCCAGGACCTCCCTGTTGAAATGTCAGGTGTGAAGAGGTTATTAGTTAACTTTTAATTACTGTCCATCATTCACCAGCCAACAGGACAGATTGGTCCTCTCTGACTGTCCGCTTATCTAGACTCTGAATGTTGGCTGCAGGCAGGGAAAAGAAAGACATTTAGGAAGCGCCAGGTCTCTGACTTAATATCACCATTTTCCCACTATTAACAAGACCTAGTGTGTGGAAGAAAGAGATGAGAGGGAGGAGGAAATGGTGTGACCAAGTAGATCATGTGTCAAATTGCTTAATGGAAGGAGATCGTGTGTCCAATAGTTTAATGAAAGATGATTTTAAAGTTTAGAAGCAGAAAGAGGACATGAGGCAAGAATCAGTGGTGAGGATTATAGTAGGGATAACACTGCAGAAAACTCTGCTGCAAGTATGCAAGTAATGCATCAACATGAGGGTGAACAAAGTTTCCATGCCTTCAAATTTTCCAAAATACTTGAACCACATTATGTTTTGTGGTTCTGCAGACATTGAGTCATGTCAGTCCTTGGATGTTTTGTTGCTCTGAAGAACCTGCAGCGTGTTTAAGACAGAGATTGCCCTGTTCACAGAGATTAGCTAGATTTTCCTGTTCTTCAAATGTTTTAAAAGTCTGCAAGCCATTTTCGTGAACTCCCCCTGCCCTCGTGTTAAAGCCCCTATTGTACATTTAAAGACCTGCAACCCCTGACCCAAATTCTGCCGCTCTGCACTTCCATTCCTGCTCTCCAATACTTGTGTTGGGGCCCAAAATAATACGAGTGCTGGCCACAAGCTCTGAAGTCTGTCTGTATCTGCTATGTGATAGAAAACCAGCTAACTTCATAAAACATGAAGAAATATGCAATTATTGAAAATAAGGAAAATGCAAATGAAACATTTTGTTTGGTTGTAAATTTAGATTATAGAAGAAGGTTTTAAAAGAAGCATAAAACACATTGCTAAAAAAAAAGTGAAAGCACAAAATGACATGTTTCTTAACGCCTGCTGGTCTGAGCATAATTTATGTTCCTTAAAATGCAACTCTGGCAATGAGACAGACTTATTTAAGCATGTTTTTGTTTTAGTGGAGTGAGTAATCATGCTTGCAGTAGATGTTTGCCAAAGAAGTCTTTGTATGATTTTTCTTAACATGGTGCACTCCATCTCTCCCTATCTGTCCAAACAGTGGATAAATTTAGAAATACAGGATTCCACTCTCACCGCTAAATTACACTGGTATATGCGTATTTGCAAACAGTACACACTGTTTAAGACTGTAAACTACAGTGCATTTGACAACACTGAATATACTGGTGCAGCAGGCCTGCATAAAACTTGTACCCTAAAAATAGAAAACCTCAAGAATATTATAACCAGTCTCTCACATCTTCATTCGAACTACAAGCACAGACACACAGACACACAGACACACAGACACAGACACAGACACACACACACACACACCCACACACACACACACACACACACACACACACACACACACACACACACGCACGCACACACACACACACACACACACACACACACACACACCTGCAGGGAGAGCAATCTCTGTTCAGCCCTTGAACTGTCTTTGAGCGGATTTACTATTTTAAACTCTGCAGGGTCGAGCGCTGCTGATTACAGCACCACAGAGAGAAATACTTCCCAAGCTTACTTTTCTTCTCCCTCACCATCTTTTACAGCTTACAGACAAATTCCATTCGAGGCAGTGAGCTGTTATTCCAGCAGACATCCTCCCTGTGATGGAGGCTCTGGTTACAGGGAACTGCTTCTGGATCACACACACACACACACACACACACACGCGCACACACACACACACACACACACACAGACACACACATACGCATATACACACACGCATGCACTGTGCACAGACATTCCTCATTTTACTCAAGGAAAGAGTCAGACGGAAATAGATAATTGGTAAAATCTCAGAAATTCTGAAACGATGAGATAATTGTGGAATTATTCCTTGTCAGCCCACACTGTTACCATACGGCTCTTTCTCTCGGAGACACAAATGCTTCTGTGGCATCCTAGTCCCTGTAAAGTCACGTATTAGTGTGTTTTCAAAGACTGGCAAAACTAACCATTCACCAGAGAACATCATTAAGCCGATTAATGTTTTTCATCCTAACATACCTGCCTTTGAACTGGAGTTTGTGTGATATTTAAGACTTTAAGTGGAGCCTCACTGTTCTGTGAGGGGTTTTGTGTGCATTAAGACTCTGCTTTCTGAGCTCTGCGGTGAATTACAGATGACCCATGAAGACCCCAGACCCTGCTGCTCCTACCTATGGAAACCCCCGTCATCTGGATCACATCGGGCTCAAATGGGGGGTAGAGCTCCCTTAGCTTAGCAGAGAGGACACTGGAATGAAGGTCTAGTGAAGTGTGTGTGTAGGTGTAGGTGTGAGTGTACAACATGAATCATTATTTACTGTCTCTCTTTTACACATATAAACCTGTATTACATTTTTGGAGTTTACTTCAGCCACACAGAACTGTTTACAATAAATAAAATAAGATAATGGGACACAGTAGTCAAGGCTATCAGTGTAGGGAACCTAAGGTCACTCCTTGAGTATGCACAGCTCACACCCTTCTCAATCTCAACCTAGTGATGGAAGAAAATTTAATTTGTACAATTTATGTCCTCTTGAGCATTCACTGACTAGAAAAGGAAAATCAGTCTGATAACATGTAGGCCTACATTAAACATCTGCCATACAATGTATCAGAGAAAAATCTACCACAAAGAAACATTACAATCCTTCAGTTCATATTACAAATTCATAAACCTGTGAATCTCCTTGGTGCTGTGACTTCAGTTTTAAGGTGAAAATTGTAGTTTTTAATTTATTGGCTGCTTTAAAGTTTAAATTGTGTGCATATTTTAAAGAAAACAGAACATCCTTTACGCTGGTGAAACAGTATCCACTGCACCAAAAACCATCTAATCCTCTAACCTGATAAATTGCTGCCCCCTGCTGTAACATTGCAGCCATGAAAATATTGAAATGCTTCCAAAAAGTAACATGTAACATGTGGGAGGGGATTTTACATTAATATGTTTTAATTCAGAGATGAAATGATGATCCTTTAACAACTAAATATGAATAAATCTTGAGCATGTAAACCCTACTGCTTTTAAAGTACTTAGAAAGACATTGTAGAACATCTTGCTTGTCAAACAAGTACACTGTGGGTTTTTTAAATTACATTTTGTAATATCATGGTAATAATGTGGTTGAATATTTCCCTGTTCCACGAAAAAAGAGAGAATGTTTCCCCTATTCATTTAACATGAATAGGTTATTAAAGATGACTCTCAAATTGACTGAATGGCGGCGTGTGTGTGCATGCATGCGTGTCCATGTACGTGTGTGCGAGTGCATGTGTGTGCGTGCACGTACATCTGTCTTTGTGGGAACCAGTTAGTACTTTAGACCTTAGGAATAAGGATATTTTAGAATTGTGTTTATGTCCAGTTCAGGGTTAGGAATTCAGTTTTGATGGTTAAGGGTGCATAATGTGAATGAGTGTCCTCATAAGGATAGCACTAAAAACGTGTGTCTGTGTGTTGGGTATTGTATTGTTGGTGGTCACAGGTGCAAATGTGTCTGTAATAATGCCTCAGTATGATTACGGCAATCAAGAGACTAAAGATGTTATTTAAGATAATGGTGCTCCTGGAGTTGGCACTCCATATGACCAAAGGGATAAAAGAACTTGTAATTTCCTGCCTGTGTGCAGAAATCATGTTCCTGAGCAGGACTCTACCTTTTGTTGTTGCTGTTGACAATTTGAAAGCTTGCCTGCATGAGGGCTGCTGCATTAGACCCACTTGTTTACAATCTTTTGTGTGTGATTAATTGAGACAGGAGACAATACAATAAAATATGTTTATGCATGAAAAAAATATTACATAGCAGGAGATAGTAAAAAAAGTATAAGACATCAGAATCAGGTACAAAAAATACAGCTGTGTAATTTAAAGTCCCCCTCCAGTGAAAAAGGTGTTTTTGCTTATTGTTGTTTAAGTGTTCAGAATGATTTATCCGTGGTTTGACACTAGAAGGCTGTTTTCATATTTATCTGCTGTGTGTGTGAGAGTTTCTCTATCAGCATGATTTGTGACACCACAACAAGTTTAGAAACCAATTTTGGTCTAATACGTAATGTAATTTTAAGATTTAAAAAAAAAAAATGTTATTTAAGCACAGTATTTTTAACACATCTTAAAACATATCTGGAGGGGGTCTTTAAATTTTTCTCTTTACATGTATGATTCCTCCACACAATGTAGGTTTTAAGATGTTCACGGTTAATAGTTCTCTTTTAAAATGCAACCGGACCTTCAGCTACACTGAACAAGTGATTGTAGATACATTTGACTGAAACTGCTCTGATAAATGTCATCTGTGATGTTATGTCCAATTTTTTTTTTAGTGAACAAATCAAGATCACTTGTCCAGTTTGGAATTTCCTTACAGTTGCTTTCACACAAACACACAAACACACACACCTCTGCACTCACTTTCATACACACTTGCACATACAGGCACATTCAGTCCTGTTAGTACATTCAATAAGTGATGCAACTCCTCAAATTCAGGGTGCCACTGATTTGGTCACTTAGCAGAAAGTTAGTGACTGTAGTTAGTTTGTTAGATCATTAGTTTATTAGTGGGTTAGTTTGTTAGTTTGCAGAGAGTAAAAAAGCCCTTTGGTTAGTATATGTTAATTTATTGTAATTATGGGAAATGTTAGTTGCTTGTTTAGAGAACAAAACTGTCTCGCTTGTTTATGAGGACTTCCAGAGATCAACATCTAAGAGTTAAACGGCTTAGTTGTCAGTAAGACTGCCCATTGCTAAAAAGAAAATACTCACGGCACCAGTAACACAGGGCATGCTTTGATCTGAACAAAGAGACAGAATCATTTAACTACATACATCAAGATTAAAACTGTGTTTTAGTCAGAGAAAGTGAGAGATGTTAGTAAGAGCAACAGGTGGACCTAATAGCCTACCACTGTTAGTATCAACATCCTAGGGGGTTAGTAATGGAGCCGAGGTTTGCTTGGCTTGTGTCTTACTGCATTATCTGTGGTGACAACAAGCCAGGCACTCACCTTCAAAGGTTGACCACACAGCACACAGACAGAGACACAAAGCTGGGTCTCTGAAGATTTGAATTTAGCCTGTGAAGTATGATGCAGTAATCATTTGATATCATATAACAATGAGTCTTGATAGATTTTTATGTGAAGTATGTGGTCAACCCAGTCTGATATTGGCAGCTGTTTCTGCTCCTCTTTTTCATCTTGTGGTTAATTGCATTTTCCTTCCCAAGTCCTGAAACCCTTCTTGACATGTTAGCCTTTTTCATTGATTTTCATCAGTAATAATTAATCTGAATCGGTCATTTCTCGAAGAAGGATTGCAGGATCATGAGAGAGGAGTGTGTGCATCAGACTGCGGGCATAAAGCAGAGGGTTAGTCAGTGGGTTAGAAAGAACAAGGCCAGCCATCAGCATTCAGAGTACATGTTAGTAATCATCTGACTGTTAGCAGACATTAGTATTGTTAGATATTAGTGAGATTCTGTTAGTACGAGCCAGACCTGGGTAAAATACCACTTGCACATAATTATTAGCATTTGCTGTAATTTGGTTGAGTATCAGATGATGGGGCTGTAAGATTTGGGAAATTTTAATTAATGCCAGCAGGCCTAATTAAGAAAACTACACACCATTAATTTTAAGCGACATTCTTGTGATTATCTAAATCACAAGTATCCCCACCTAACTGGTACTTCAGTGAGGTTGTAGCAAATGCTAAGAATCATTTGTAAATATTTTGCCCATTGTCTGGTACATTCAGTGGCTAAAAGAAGAGCTTCAGGCATTTTGAAAAATTTGCAGCTATGAGAATAATCACTGAAAAGCAGCTTTTAAATCAAGCCCATGATATATATATGTTTTATCGGATAGACATGAATACACATGCACACATACAAGAACAAACACACACGCAAATACAGCACATGCACACACACACACACACACACACACACACACACACACACACACACACACACACACACACACACACACACACACACACACACACACACACACACACACACACACACACACTCACGCAGACACAAACGTCCACACACTATAGTACAATACACACAGTACATACTGTACAAAGTACATATAAAAATAGTTATTATCACCCCCAAAGTAAATAAATATACTCTGTTAATTACAAATTGTCAAAATGTGAGAGAACTAGTCATTCTCACACCACAACATGTGTTTAAACAGGGTTTTTTCTTAACATCACAGGCTTGAAATTTCCGGTTCGGGTCTGAGTTAGACACATCTTAGCCTGGTGAGTTAACAGACAAGGCAACACCATTAAAACACCACTTCTAGTGAATTTAAAGTGTCTTATACAGGGAGAAGTAAGTGAAATGTTAGAGTAACCAAGGTGACACTGTGAAGAGGTCACTGCAAACAGCAGCTACAAAAAACAACAAGCGTGAGAGGTGTTTGGTGGCTGCCGTGTCAGTGTTTCTGATCAGCCAAAAAGAGCGTAGGAGTGGATGGAGCTACGTTAGTATTACTCACAGCCAGGGAGGAACACTGTTACGTATCATCCTGGAATCAAAACACCACCTGTGGTACACATCTCTGCTAAAAATGAATCACGCTGAACAGAAAGCGCTGGTGGCAGAAGTCTTCGATGCCTTTTTCACTGACGCACAAGAGCAGCAGAAGTAGTCTCAGACATTCAAGCATGGATCTTCTGAAGGTGCAGCAGAAATGGCACCGGGCATCAAACACTGCAGACAAATGACATAACAGCTGTTACAATTTGAACTCAGTTAAGAAATACTGTTGTAAACAATATGATTTTCTTTTTTTTCTGTTTTTGTTTTTTTAGATTCCTGCTAGCCTCTTTTACATGACATGATTTTAAAGACACATTTGCAAACACACACATACAAACATTTTTTTTCACGGATAATCCTGCATAATGTTGAATAATGAATGCGAAAAGCAGATTATGCTAATCTGATTTGGTTACGGTCTCCACTTTCAGGTTGGTTTATCTCTCCTCTTAACCATAATCCTGGGAAGGATAGCAGCATATAGCAGGAAATATGACAGCGTTTTAACACATCACTAATCTCTTATGTTCTATCGGTTCCCCACTTATCTGAACTCTCAGCCAGAAACACATTAACACACATAAAGTGGGAAAAAGCAAAAGCCTTGTACAGTCTGTAAAAACTGTAACTGCAGTTTATATTCATCTAGACCTATATAACAAGTCACGGTGTAGAGTGTAAAGTGAATATGAGGGAAATAAAAGTCACCGTAGTGTAAATCTACTGAGAGATCCTGTACCAGTCTGTGAGGCAGCACTGTAGAGGGTGATGGAGTGATGCCGTCAGGAGTATAATGAGGTCCGGCGCGAGCTCCGATCCGCTTTCTCATCAGTGTAACTGGAGAGGAATACACAACACAAAGCAGCAGAAAAAGTGGGACGCAACCCAAGTATCCTCCCAAGCTACCCTAGGGATTTCTTCTTCTTTGGTTTCATTGTTTCTCCTTACTGCTTTTTTTTATCTAGTCTGAGACAAATGAGACTGAAATACACCCACTGCTACAAGATATCAATCACCTGAGATAGGATTTAGTGATATTGTTTATCTAACTGACACTGTGTGAAAGTGAAACTGAACCTCCCTGTCAATTTTAATAAAGATAATCCAGCCTGTACACATAACCTGTCCTGATGTTGGTTCCCATGTGGATCCTCCCAGTATCCTGACCGGTGACATGTCAGTAGCCCTGTAGATGAATCCAGTGCAGGGTCCAGCATCAGTTATCACAAGGTTACCTACAAACCAAAAGCACATCATATTCCATAAATACCCACAGCTTCTGTTATAGTAGGTGATTGTGTAAGGATTATTGTACCTTATAGTTACCCCAAAACAACAATAAAAGGAAATCACAGCCATGGTTTAAGTTATTTTTAGGTCGGTTCATTTGGCCAAGCAGTGGAGAAATGTACTAATACAGACACAGCCTGGATCTGGAAATGTACCCTGTAGTACTGTACTGTATATAGTATATTGTAGCACTGACCGCAGCAGCGATATTGTCAAAGATTAGGCTAGATAAACCTTAAAATGACTGTAAATACACCTTAAATTGTTAAATAGCTACTCTATAAATAAGCATATTTAATATTCATTAACTCTGCATGGATGTCAGGTTGAGGAAATAGCCTACATTTTCAGACTAGGCCCTCCTCTGCAGGAAATTAAATGAATTAATGGTTATGTAATCTGATAAAGGATTAATCAAATGTAACTGGTTTGATCAAATGTAGAACAACTGCAGAATGAGAAATACAGGATGGTTTTTCCTACCAGTGATCTCCAGGTTACACATACACCTGTCCCGCAGCATCAAACGGAGCGACAGGAGTGTCGGGAATCACATCTTCTTCTTCTTTTCCTTCTTCTTTTCCTTCTTCTTCTTCTTCTTCTTCTTCTTCTTCTTCTTCTTCTCCTCCTTCTCCTTCTTCTTCCATGCTGGGAACAAGCCTACCAGCAACATACGGCGTGTGTGTGCAGTGCTTTCGCCTGCAGTGAAAGACTGGTCGCCCTCTGGACCTACACGACACGCACTAAAATGAGCCTCGGCTGTGCGTCGTCTATATGGCTGCCGAGCTGAGGGAAGCAGATGAGTGCCAACAACAGCTGCGCACTGACGGGAGTCCAGTCCAGGGAAAACAGGATAAAGTGGAGACGGAAACCCCGAGACAAAGGAAATGGATAGAAGGTATTAAACAGAACAGCGATGTCTTTGACTGAGCGGGACTGCGCAGACCTGAATTAATAAGTGGTCTCGGTCTCCAGCTGCTGCCACAGGTTTATGGTCTTTTGTATGCGCGCCCTTCATCCACCATCTGTGTTTCCTGGGCAACCGAGGACTGCCTGCAGGCATAAACACCACCAGCTAATACACAACATCCCCCTCGAAACATCAGACACCTCAGTACTCTGCTATAGCCTGAGCTTACTTCTACTGTAACACAATCAGCTCTTATATATATATATATTTAAAACCTAATTATTAACTTAATTTCTCCACATAATGACACTAATAAATTATATTATTCTGATCATTTATTTGAACCCAATGAAACTCCGGATGAAGCCATGATATAATAATGAACTTACTATCACTCATTTTAGCTTGAAGGTAAAATTAATCCTACATCTTTTATAGGCCAGTTAATAATCTGGTTTATTTTAATTATCTTAATTTTTTAAGTTATATATTTAGTTTTAAGTTTTTTCCTTATTCTTAATATACCTTCTTTATTTTACCCTTTTATATACAGTGAGTTTTATGATTATTGTTTTTTCACTGATAGTCCAATTCTTGCCATTCATTGTTTCTGTTTTATTTGTAGCACTTTGTAGAGTTATTTTTGTCTACTTTTTAAATATTAAAATATAACAATAATATACAAACATATCTGCACAAGTAAACTATAAAATCATTACAAGGAGAAAAAACTGCTAATGAGATCAAGCTATTCTCATTATTATTTGGTTTGAGAAAATCTCATGCTATTTTAGAAGTGTTTGGTGAGCACAGGTGTTCATAATATTTCCATAGATGTCTTATATTGTTTGGCCTGATGGTGGTGCTAGGTGAAAGTCACTGTGATGATAAACTCTAGAGTAGGGACAGGGATCACAGAGTAAGTTACCATACAACACTACTGTGATACATTCAGAATAAAAAGATGTTATTAGAACAAAACAGATTCCATGACCCAAGATAGAGGAGTGCCGCAATTATATCACCAAACTGTGTAAGTGGTAAAGAAATCTGGTGTCTAAAGTATCTGACTGTTTTTAACTAACATAAACACTCATAAAGGTAGGCCTACTGTGAAATATAATGTTTTAAAGTCTGTCTCACATTATAAAAATAGAGAACAGACTCAAATAATTTCCTTTTTAATACAGTGTACTGCAGGCTGTGCGCATGTATAGTCTATACGCTGTTGGCTGTGTAGTGATCCAAATGTAAAACAACAATAAAACGATAAAAAGAAGAGCATTTTCTAAATTGATTTACCCTTAATGTAGGAACACTGGCAACATGAGGTGTTCTTATAGGTCAGCTACTTTTTAGGCCTACTTTGACCTGAAAGTACAGCTCTAAGTTTTTACTGATGGCATGTTATGCTTTAAGGGCAACTTTGACAATTATACGCACACACTCTGAGTTTGATGGTTATAAGAGCACTCCTAAATTCCTGTGAATTCAACCAGTACATTTATGTTTTTTTATTATTAAAAAATAATAATTAATATTTGGATTATATTTGCGTTTCCTTGTATTGCTTATAGGCTACTATATTTACATGTATTATTAAGTACTAAGTATTAAGTTGCTACTCAAAGTCAACTTTGTAAAATGGATGAAAAAGTGGGGTTATTATACAAGTATCCAGCAGTAAGCTTGAAACAATTGTTTTAATAGAGAAAAAGAAAAAAAAATCTGTTTATATAAACTCCATCCAGCTGGGGGCGACAGCGTGCACGTTGACACACATTTGGACGTATCAATGGCAATATCCTGTTCCTATTTTATTCCTAGGATGACAAAGACATAATCCGCCCTACTCTGTCTCTGACTGGCTGAGCCTGGTATCCTTACCTTAACCATAACACTCCTTATGTATAAACCTAACCAACCCAGTCAAAGATGGTAACGAGTACTAACCAATCAGAGGCAGAGTAAATTAATTGGCGGTCCGCGGTGGCTCAACTTCCCAGCATCGTTGTTAACTAAGTCGATCGCCTTTTCCAGCTGAAGCACGCTGTTGATGCATCAGTCAGCTCCTGCAGGTCTCTCTGGCCTGTGTCGAGTCACGGATCATCTTTATCTCAGTAA
Organism: Scomber scombrus; assembly: GCF_963691925.1. Classification (NCBI taxonomy): domain Eukaryota; kingdom Metazoa; phylum Chordata; class Actinopteri; order Scombriformes; family Scombridae; genus Scomber; species Scomber scombrus. The sequence goes on from NC_084973.1 coordinate 11,169,870, forward strand.
TGGCAGAGCAGCCCGTGATGCCTCCCAGGTGACTCCTAACAAGATAACTTGCATCATTAACGTCACTGAGACCAGGAGCAGCAGCCCTGCTCCTCCAGGGGTGGAGGAATACATCCACATCCCTGTCTCTGACTCCCCGGCGTCTCCTCTCTGTGATCACTTTGACAGTGTTGCAGATCAAATACAGCTGGTGGCAGATGTCGATGGCCGCACTCTGGTACACTGCAACGCCGGTGTGAGCCGCTCCGCCGCCCTGTGCATGGCCTACCTGGTGAAGCACTGCGGTGTGACCCTCCTGGAGGCCCACAGGTGGGTGAAGACCTGTCGACCCATGGTGAGGCCGAATAATGGCTTCTGGAAGCAGCTAATTCAATATGAGAAGAAGCGTCGTGGTTGCACGTCTGTCCGGATGGTCTCCTCCTCCATGGGAGAAATACCAGACATTCATGAAGAAGAGGCCAGAAATATGACGCCCCTATAAGACCTCCCTGTACTTCTATGTGTGTGTAAGGATATTGCAGCAACGGACAATAACATGACTTCAGTTACTGTGTGTCGCCTGTTTAGTGGCAATACCCTTAAAATGCTTTTTAGTCATGATAAGAAGAATAAAGGTTGATAAAGAATATGTGGGTGCAAGGAAGAAATTCAACTTGATTAAGGCTAGAAAGTACAAAAAAGCATTTATTTTCATTTAATACTCATCTTATTTGATTCACACAGACAGCAGGATGTATTTAGGAACAGCCATTTCTCACACACTGAAATAAATACCTAAACACTAAAGATGTAGCACTGTGGTAATTAAACATCTTGAACATGCTCATTTCAGCCAAATGGCTAAAAATTAGGAATTTTCTTTGCAGATTTAATTATAAACCATTTACTGAGATATCCTATGAGCTTTGATTCCCCCCGAGAAACAACTGCAATAGGTTTCCCATTTTTACAGAAAGAACTTTCCATAAATGATGACCACTGCCCCACAGAAATACATTGATAATTTAGGAAACAGGCACAACGCAAGTATTCAAAACAATGAATCACAGTAAAATCATTCGCAATTTGGCACACATCTGTCATCCCTGAACATAAACACACATCTAATCTAGAAGATTTAAATTAATTCATTAGTGGTCAACCTATCCCTGCATCCAAACATTTTCTCAAACAATGCAAATGTTGGTCAGTTTCATTTGGAAAAATTAGAGTTCTGACACAAAGCAACAAATGGTAAACATTAAAGATGTTTGCAAAAGACTAACTGTCAACAGAGGTCTTGGGTAATCAGACAGTAACCAGACTGACGGTTACATTTAAACAACGCCATTCCCACTGCACAGACTTCCATGTGTACCAAACACCCTGACAGCAGATAAAACATCATTAATCATTAAGTTGTCTTTTAAAGAAACAGTCAAGACAAAATACACTTATTTGCTTTCTTAGATACCGCTCTCAAATCTGTTCATATGAAGGTATTAGCCAGCAACACATTTGCCTAGCATAGCATAAATGCTCCCAACCAGGAAATGGTTCAACACAAAGCCCCTGTAAAAACTAGTGTTTTTTTTCTTTTTTTATGTTTCAGTGTCAGTGGGATTTAGAGATGCTTGTAGGAGGATTTTGTTACCTTCAGAAAGTCAAGCTAGTTGTTTTCAGTTTTTATGCTAAGATAATCTAACCAGCAGCTGTACGTGTTATACCACACAGATATAAGAGAAGTAACGGGTTCAGTCTCTAATTCTCAGCATGAAAGAAAATAAGTGCATTTCCCATTCATGTCAAACTGCTGTTTTAAGCTGGAGTGGGTGAGCACTGTGCTAGTGTCTCATTAGGAAAATAAAGTTTGCTATTACATTCATCTGGCCAACAACATACGGTTGTGGACATGAGCAAGAATATCAGGAATTTCATACATTTAACATGAATCTTGATACATAATACAACAATAGCAGATTTTTACCTAATAGACATTTAAGACATCCTCAAATAATTTATACACAGCCAATATTTTTACAAAGATTCAGATGGCTTATTTGGGTACACAGTGCAATAACTACTGTACTGTACAACAAGGCTGGAATCAAAACAGCTAATATTTTCATCTGCTACTGAATATCCTGAGTCAGGGGACCTAAATCAGGTCAAATTACAAGATTGCCTAAAAAGTGAAATAACGACACAAGTGCAAAAACAGCATGCTTATTTTACTGCATTTCACTAATTCCCTCAATAAGGCAAGAGTGTCATCTGCATAGTCATGCAATAAGCATCTAAAAAGGTACAAAATGGGACAATGTCCATTCAACACAAGGTGGAATCAACGCAGAGTACGCCAATAAAATGTCAAATGTCGATATCCACTCGCCTTTCTCCGACACCACCCACAGTGAGATTCAGCTGCTCGATGCAATGGCTTCACCATAATGACATGAGATCACATCTGGAAGAAAAATTAAGATAATTTAATGATGATATTTTTTCATAAAAAGGAGGAGAAAAAAAATGTACTCCTTCATATGAACAACTTACATGCTGTTCCAGTTTTTGGTAGTCTGTTGATTTTGGTCGACGAGTGGATCTTGACTTCTTTCCTTCTAAAACAAAGGCAATTATCTGGGAGAAAAAAGAAAATATAAAAAAGATGATGGTTTAATTGACCTGTTCTAGTTTATAAAGACAGACCTACAAAACAAATATTGATATAAGAAAATACCCATGCTAGAATGAAGATACACAGCAATTAATTGTTCTAGCACCACACACTACTGGACATTCAGTTTTCCATAAACATAACATATAATTTGACATTTTGGCAAATACACTCATTTTTTTCTTGCCAACAGTTAGATAAGAAGGTTGATACCACTCTCTGTTGATTTTATGGTATCAATCTTCTCACTTTACTTTGGTCAACAGAAAAAAAGCTTATGTCCCAAAATTTCAAAAAGTGGTCCTTAAAGATTCTTTCAGTTGTCACCTGCAATTGTTGACTGCAATTCACAAGGTTGCAACATCTTGCAAATATTCACTACATTTCATTCTTTTGGCACTGCCATGAATACCCAGAAGATGAAGATTTATCCCGTAAGTGCACAACACATGCATTTTTTACAATGTTTTGTTCTGATAATCCTAATCAACTACCAAGCAAACATACACCTACATTAAAAACCACTGTGGTTTAATTATTCCATTGTATCTAATGTGAACCTGACATAATGTAAAAAACAAAATAAGGGTCGGAAACAGAAGTAGGTTGGTAATTTCTGGGTTTCAGAAGAATTGACGTAACAAACCAGTTGACACAGACACAAACATTTTCAACAACAATCTAGGTCAGTGGAAACAAGTTTGCCTCAGAGGGGTCTGAGTAAGAACAAAACTTTAAAAAGGCCAAATACCTTGCGCTTGTTGTGGTAAGTGATGTAAAGCACTGCCACCAGCACCGCTGTGCAGACAAGGTAGGCGAAGAAATGACTGCTTTCTGCCTCATCTTTAATATCAGCTGGATCATACGGACTTTTCAATACTGTTTCTTTGTTCCCAGCTTTATCTCCATTTGGTTTATCCTCTTTGGCATTGCCCCCTTCTTCATTTTCCTTGTCTCCTTTATCCACCTGGGGTTTGTTTCCTTCTTTGTCTTCCTGGGCACTGACTCCTGTGTTCTCAACATGGGGTTTGTTTCCTTCTTTGTCTTCCTGGGCACTGACTCCTGCGTTCTCAACATGGGGTTTGTTTCCTTCTTTGTCTTCCTGGGCACTGACTCCTGTGTTCTCGACCTGCGGTTTGTTTCCTTCTTTGTCTCCCTGGGCACTGACTCCTGCGTTCTCAACCTGGAGTTTGTGTCCTTCTTTGTCTCCCTGGGCACTGACTCCTGCGTTCTCAACCTGGAGTTTGTGTCCTTCTGTGTCTCCCTGGGCACTGACTCCTGTGTTCTCAACCTGGAGTTTGTGTCCTTCTGTGTCTCCCTGGGCACTGACTCCTGCGTTCTCAACCTGGAGTTTGTGTCCTTCTGTGTCTCCCTGGGCACTGACTCCTGCATTCTCAACCTGGAGTTTGTGTCCTTCTGTGTCTCCCTGGGCACTGACTCCTGCGTTCTCAACCTGGAGTTTGTGTCCTTCTGTGTCTCCCTGGGCACTGACTCCTGCATTCTCAACCTGGAGTTTGTGTCCTTCTTTGTCTCCCTGGGCACTGACTCCTGCGTTCTCAACCTGGAGTTTGTGTCCTTCTTTGTCTCCCTGGGCACTGACTCCTGCGTTCTCAACCTGGAGTTTGTGTCCTTCTTTGTCTTCCTGGGCACTGACTCCTGCTTTCTCGACCTGGAGTTTGTCTCCTGCTTTGTCTCCCTGAAGTTTGTTTCCCGCATTGTCCAAATGGGGTTTGCCTCCTGTTTCGTCATTTTGTACATCACTGTGCACATTCTTATCATTAAGAACCATGGTTTTGTCCTTGTCACTTTCAAGATTTTGTGGAATTTCTCCTGTGGGTCCTGCTGTCTTTTCCTTATTTTCGTTTTGTTGTTCTTGGCCAGATTTCTCCTCTGCATTATGTTGATTACCTGATTTAGGCATCATGTTTTTACTATCATGACGATCAATTTCCTTATTATTTGTTGAATCTGACTCCGGGGAAATTTTGACAGAAGCCGCTGTAAAGAATAAAAAACAAAAAACATAAATTGTGTAGTTTTTCCCGCCAAAGAAGTCAAAAAAGTTGCTTTTCCTTTCAACTTTCCATAGCAACGGTTTTAATGCTAGTTTCCACTACTTGTTTGTTCTGGCCTAGCTGTCTCTTTTTTTTTATAGCTTACCCCACTCGATTGAATTAGCTTAGATGACTTTATTATGTGATTAGATGTTATGTTATGACTTTTATAGCATATAATTTGGAGCTTTAACATAAAAGTCAAGGAAGCAGCCTTGACACACTGGCAATATTGGAAATATGACCAGTTTGGTATATATAAAATACATAAAATACATTTCTGACATCAATCCTCAAGTCCTGGATGAGTGATGTGGGAATAAATACTAGTACTTAAAAACATTGGAAGGGTACAGATAACAAAAAGACAATAGGAGAATAGTACATAATAATATAATTTATTCCCTGACTTAACATCTTATTCCCTTTCATGTATCAAAAGATACTGCACTGGTACACCATATAAAAAATACACTATAAATAAAACTTGAGAAAAAATTACAAAACTGAATAATATCTGAATCATTTTTATTTTTTTTTTTACTTTCCACTTTCTTTCATATGCGTTGAAACTTTTAATTTCAGCCCTTCTATTTTCCATTTCAGGATTTCAAATTTCACTTTTCATTTTTAATTTGCCATTTCACAACATAAATTAGTCTTTCAAAACCCAATTCCCCTTTCCAGTTTCCTTTTCATTTGTAATATAAGAATAATTTATGTGCCAGTTTCTCTTAATTTTAATGATGGTGATATGGTCCTCCAATAGCAGCAATCCCCCCCAGGGTCCTCAGCTTCATCTGGCCATTACAATTTTTCCATGATTCTTCCTTTTTCTTTTCTTTTCCATATTTTTGAGCATTCTTGTTTTGTTTTGTTGTTGTTGTTGTTGTTTTATTGTATGTAGTCTTATGATAGTAAATAAATCTGATTACAAATTACAACTAATTATTAATGATAAAACAAATTGCTCCACTCATCTTGTTTACTACCAAAATCTATTCTATTTAGGCTAAGTCTATTTAATTATTGTGTGCTCTTATTTCAATGGTTTTAATTGAACTAATATAATATCAAAGACACTCATCTCATTTCGATTTAACTCAATTCTGTCTTCTGTGATTCCTCTTCTCTCTTAAACAGAGAGTCATTGTGTAACAGGCCCGTAATGGCCAACGACTGTCTGAATGAGATAATGAGGATTACTGAGCCAAACATGTCTGACAATGTCGTTAGTCTGAGAGAGGCATAAATAATAAAACGATACCAACAAAATTCCACTCACCTCTGACCGAGCAGCAACACAGAAAAATTGTGAGAAGCAGAGAAAGAGTCCTCATGGTATCCACGTCAGGAAATTAAAAACAAAGAATGATTTAGTCTGTCTACCCTGTCTTCTGCTCACGCCAAAATCCAGGTTGACAAATACAGCTCGACAGGTTGGAGGTGTGTTTGTGTGAAGTCCAGTTCCTGCTTCCGTGTACAAACGGTACAAACCAGCCTCTTCTTCCCGTCAACACTGCGGCGGAAGCGTCGACTGACACACTCACTGCTGACACCTACTGGATGATGTCTAACACAACGGGGACGTGATTTGATTTGATTTTATAAACTTTCTTTCGAAACATTGTATAAAAAACAAACACGAACAAAAACAACAACCACAAACTAACAATAATAAATAATATAATTTAACATAACTAACAAACTCTCAACAAACCAAAAAAAACTACCACACAAAAAGAGCAGGAGGAAGTTAATACTTACACTATAATTGCCTGCCCTCTTTCTAATTCATAAACCTGTATAATATACTTAGTGTTTATCACACATCTGAAAATATTTCTCTGGTGATCAACAAAAACAACAATAACAGCATCCAGGATTGTCAGAGTCATGAGAGAGGCAACACCACCTCCTCATTCCTGTCCCTCTTTTTGCTAATTTTGTTCTTCTTTTTGAATTGATTTATACTTTTGCTTTCTTTTAGTCATTCCTCTAACCTATTCCATAAATATGTGTTGTGGTAAAAAAAAAAAAAAAACTGGGTTATCTTTTATTTGTCAAGGAGACAAATGCAGCTTCTTCGTGGCCTTTTTCATCAATCATTGCTCTCAGTTACCAAATTTCTACTCCAAACTATCACCTTCCTTTGCATGCATTCATACATACCTTTCTGTGAAAACATGTGGTGTTTCACTAAGAAAAATGGAATAAGTAGGTAACACTGTTAAAGCTTCCATAGACCTACTTACTGGAAAACTATGAAATATGTGTTTAGAGAAAGGAGACCTCCTTTCCTCTGAAGCATCACTTTTTTCAGCATCTGATGACATTTCCAATGACAGTGGCAGCTGGTCACAGCCGGATCAGTTGTCATTTGGCTATAACAACTGGAGTGACTAACATGTATTGTGCTGATACTAATAAACACATACAGTTATCACAGCCAGAGCAGCAGTGTTTTCTCTCTACAGCCTATGTGGTGGAAAAACTCCTTTGGATGAGCCAGATCAATCTTCAGGGTCCCAACAACACTTGTTACTCAAAAATGCTAAAAAAGTACTTCAGCAATCAAAGAACACACTGAATCAGTTCACTGCAATTATATTTACTGTGTATAAAGCAATAATACAAGGAAACTGATATCTTTAAATATATCCCTAAATAGCCCCTACTTCTGCAAAGCTATGGTATAACGCCTACTTTTTGGCAATTCCTGTATTTTCAACATTTTCTGCTTCTTCAAAACTACTGCTTTTCTCACACCCTTAGGTAGTGAGTGTTTGCTTTGTAACTATAATATCAGCACACTTGAAGCAGCATAATCAGCACACACGCCTATCATCTAGTTCATCTAGTTCACATCATTGTTTTCAATCTTGATGTAATGTATTTATTGATATTCTGGTTGCAAAATCACTGTTTGCTTGATGTATTTACTGCAATAGAAAGTCGCAATTCCCCATACTATCCATGTTACTGAATTATGCTGTTTTGCACACCATTTTACCATTATAATAATGTTAGGCCACACAATAGTCAAATGTTTGTTTATGGTATTATGAAGTGTAAGGGGTAAACAGAAGTGACTTAACTCCCCATTAGGCTGAGACTACTGTCTACAAGGGTGAGTGCATTCCATTAACACCCCCAACTCCTGCCCACTTTCTCTCTGCTCTTCAAGTGGCCTCCATGCAAAGTATGCTGTCATGGCATACTAAGGGCTAAGGGTAGGTGAATGAAGGCAAGTAGAACTACTAATCAAACAGGCCAAATAAGGGACTTGAGATGTACACCTAGACTGGCACTTGGGCAATGAAGACAAGGCAAAACATGACAATCAAAGAAAAGAGCAAGGTGAGCATCCAGTCAGGAACTGCTGAGAAATACTAAAAGGAGAGATTGTGTTAAATAACCAGCACGCAATCAGCCACTGACCACTTTCAAATACTGATATGAAGAGCAGCCGTAAGCTAAGAATGTGATCTCTCTTGTTAGATCAAACTGTCCAGTTACTGAAAGCATAGTAGATTTGTATTTATTTGTATTTTTTTTACTATTGAACTACCACAAGAGGAGTAGAGGACACGTTTATGTTACTACTGCCACCCACAGGCTAGGTGCTGACATCAGTCTCCACATGAGTAGCTGTGTCAATATTTAACAGCAGATGGCAGTATTGATATACAGCACAGTAAAAAAAACTGCAATAAAAGCACATTATGACACCGAATCATTGTGTGTGTGTGTGTGTGTGTGTGTGTGTGTGTGTGTGTGTGTGTGAGTATGTGTGTGTGTGTGTGTGTGTGTGTGTGTGTGTGTGTGTGTGTGTGTGTGTGTGTGTGTGTGTGTGTGTGTACCCATATTAACCTTTATTACATCTCACCCTCCAGCATAGCTGCTCTTTTACTTATTTACTTTATAATAAGTGAATAAGTAAAATAATTATCACAAAGTCACTTAACTGTTGACTACGTAAGAAAATATTATAGGGATTATTATTAAAGGTGTGCAGTAGCTTGAGAGTTAAGATAATCATCAAAATGTTAATTGGACGTGTTTTACATCTCAGCTGGGTGTGGGGACCTGTGGGTTCTTGTAATGAATATGTCTTAATTGTGGCAGGCTATTTGACATTTGAAAAGTCCGATGATCCCTCTCATTCTTGACACCTATTTGCATTTCCATCTTTAAGGTCAAATGGGTATGAATAATACATTAAGGAGGTTCTTAAGCTCACAGCCAGCCATACCTATCTTCAGAAAAGCACCAGCTGAGTCTTGCTAAGCTCATTGAATGTTACAGAAACAATCAATTAATATCACTTTGGGAAACTGTTTGTGAAGCAAAGGCAGCATCCTGTTATTAATAAGAATATAAGGTCACGAGTCAATGGATGATATGGGATCAGTCTTTTCTGATAAATCTTTTGTGGTGTTAATCTGAACACAATTATATGAATCCACTAGTGTCTGCCATTCTTGTTGTGTGAATTTAGATGATGATACTGACTGGTGTGTTTTATTGGAGTTTTTTTAAAGCACTGCACAACGCACAGTTGTAAAATTATAGATTTTTTGGGGACTTCTCAAATAGCTACAAACAATCCGTTCTAGGTGCAACAATACCCATGTGATGTATCAAAGGGTTAACCTGGAATAAATTCAAGATCAAAGGAATGCCCAAAAAAGAACCTTGGCAAGAGATAGGAAGAATTTAATGAGCAAAATTAACATGTATTAAATCTGACCTCGTGCTTATATGGCAGATGTTGAGTGGAGCAGCAACCAAATACATTATTAGAGTGGAGCATGGTGACTTTAAGATAACATACCTTATTGCATTTTAAATTCATATTTTGTTTAAAAAGGAAGACAAAGCCTATGCTTTAAAATACTGTTTACTGTTACTCATATGCTATTCAATGCATTTCATCCAGGAAATCTTGTTGTAATAATTATGCTTTATAAGTTCTGTGCGTAACGCTCATGCGAGTGACAACATAAGCATATTTAGCAGAAGAAAAACCTAAACTAAGCAGCACATTTGAAGTCATTCTCATCACTTGGGATATCGAGTTTCATAATAAGGCCAGCGTCCTAGGAGAATTGAACATTGCACTAGATGTATGGCCTTGAGGACACAGATTTGCTGGCTGTTTTGACAACTCATTACCTGTAATTTCAGTGACGGATTGTTGAAGTGGCTCAGAGTAGGCAGCCGTGGCATTGGAGGTTTGTGCCTGGAATGATGTAAGATAGAACGGCAAACAAGCAAAGACTTATTATGGCTAATGATTGCTTAAAACCAAGTACGGAGACTGACAGTTTGATACCTCATCAAGGGGACCAGACAGAACAACAGAAACACATCTACAGTTGACCTGATTGTGGTTTTAGAAGCCTGACTGAAAGATATAATTGTGTCTTAAGATATTTTATTCTCTTATAAATAATTAGATGGTAAATAGGCGATTAATATTTTCTCTGAAACTAACTAGGCCTTGTGTTGTCTAGGCTTAAAATCAACAATCACAGATGCTGCTCTGATCCAGTGTGTGGGATGATGCTGTCAAAAGTATCCTGAGTGTCATCTTTACTGGTGAAATGTATATATTTAATGGCCCAATCAGCTCAAATCTTGTGGAAGAGAAACAGCTTTATGGATCTCCCTCTTGGCAAAATCTTGGTTTAGTCTCCAAGTCAGGCGGTGGGGGGATGTCAGTACACTCGTCCAGGCCGGTCCCCCTGCTCCGACATAATTGGTCCATCCCTGGCACTACTCCTCATCTCCAAAGCCACCAAAAACTGTAACCTACCTTGTGTATTTTTCACTAATTGAAATGCCTAATGAGGTCCCTGGGGCTCCATTCCATTACCTCTGAGTTAATTAAAGCCTAAGCAGTGTGCCAAAGGGTGAATAAAGATGCAGTAAAAGTGCAAGAGGAACAGGGAAACTGAGGAGGGTTCGGTGTGCTGGGATAGGGCTGACCTGCTTTTTTGTCATTGTTATGGGACGCTATATTCCAAGAAGGAGCAGATGTCTATTATTTTTTTATTTGTATTTATTTTGGGCTTGAAATGTGTTACTGTGGTTCAGGGTCTCATTTTCCAGTGTGGTTAGCCTAATTCTGATTTATTAAACATTAAACTCTTTCACGCCATCAGAAAGATTTTTATGAAGATGTTCACTGTTTAGAACTGAGGCATAATACAATGCTTAAAAAATGACAGGTGTGTTATGGACTTTTATTCTATTTCAGCGTGGCCGTAATAAAATGACACTGCTCATTAAAGCCACCTGAAAAGGCAGATATCAACTTGTTATGCACTGCGGTCACTATTATGAGAATATTAATCCAAACCACATTACCTTGTTAACGAAACCTCTCTTATTAAATGAAAAAACATGTTCTAAATGAATGTGAAAAGACAGGAAACAGACATTTCTTATAAGAAACAATTTCAAATGTTTATTTAACATGTCAAAGAGGGCACACACTCGTGAATTGAAAAGGGGGCTGCAATTATTGGCCAGTACTAGGACTTAAAACTTAATACTAACATTAATCAGGTTTTGGCTAAAAAGAAAATGTGTTTTTGTTCCTTTTTGTTTTTATAAAGAAACTTTATGTACATTGGTTCTTTTATACAAGAGGTTCATTGAATAAATGCATCAAAAAAGAAACCAGTTCTGCAGTAAACTTTACAAAAAATACATTTCATTGAGAGATGTAGAAAAGGAGACAGTCAAATATTGACCAATAATATTTCTTCCTTTTCATTATTTAGAAAAAAAGTTGTTCTAATATCTATTTTAAAGAAAAGCAATATACAGCACAATAAATGGGAGAAAATTGCCTTTGTGGATTCATTCAGTTGGTTTGGTAACCAAGGAGAGGGGCTGTGACTGGAACAGAGCATGATGGGAGTGAAGGGCCGCCTGATGGAAAGGGGAAGGGGGAGAGAGCATGGAGTGGTGCAGAGAGGTGAACGGGATTGGCCGGGTGAGGATGGGTGTGGTCGAGTGGCTACCTGAAGTACCAATAGGGATGGAGATGGGAGGATGGGAGGAGGAAGAGGAGGAGGAGGAGGAGGAGGAGGAAGATGAGGATGTGGATCCAGATGCTTTCCCAAGTATGGAGAAGTGGTGGTGCATGCGTCCCTCCGGTTTGGTGGTGAGCGATAGCGGCTGGGCCTGCTCGGAGTGAGTGGCGGCAGGAGCAGCCGGGGAGGCCAGAGCCGCAGAGGGAGTAGCCGGCGAGTCCAGCATGCTGCCGTGGGACGACGCAGGGCTGTCACACATCTTCTCTGAGGGCAGGTACTGCACGCACTGCTTCTTGCTTCTTATTGAGAAATCTAGGGGAAGCAAAGGCAAAGTGAGAAAGCTGAATTATGGATCTTATGCTGGCTTCAAATCTGGTACAAGTCCCTCAGCACTGCCGGAAACAAGTGAACGGGTGATTATTAAAACACTGAAGATGATGGCGATGACAGTTCTGAAACATGACGTGTGCATGTTAACGTGAAAACAGAGAGCATCTCAATACAGAGAGTGAAACAAGACATTAAACATATTCAAATGGTATGCATGCATGATGTGAAAAAACCCCCCAAAAAAAGACATTGTTCATTGCACAACAGCAGACATACCTGCCTCTACTAGCACTGAACCTCATAAGCTGCTTGTCAAAATATAGAACGGGGAAAGAAGTTAGTACTCGAGTGTTAGTGAAGGCTGCATGCCAAAAAGTAGGTGAATAAATATAATTGAAAAAATATAATAGAAGTGTCCCATGATGTTGCACTTGTGAAGGTCTAGGTTAGTTTCTACAGTTTTTCTGTCGTAATCCAGTGAAGAAAAATAAAACAAATAAAAGTGGTCAGACAGAAAAGACCCGCTTACCTTCTGGCTTTGAGTCTGGTTTATTCTCTCTCTTCCTCTTTTTCCGCTTTCCCTGCACAGATTAACAATGGCATTTTTAAAAAAAGATACACACTGATTTTCATACTGAAAGACAAACCACCAACCAAGTATTGTGACTATAAGTACCGGTCACAGTCATATAGTGAGAAAGAAAGGGAATTTTTGGCGTTCCGATTATGATAATGTCCTACTCACATAGTTATCTCGTGCTGACCATCCTGGATAGAGCTGAGAGTGGAGTTGCCTCTCTTTTCTGGCCAGTTCGTAGTATTTGGCTTGTTCCTCTCTCGACAGGGAATGCCACTGTAGACAAAGAGAGAACAGACATCAAAGGATTAGTAAACATCCCAACACACATATATAGTAATAAACTTGCACATGTATGTCTCTCTCTGTGCTACTTACCCGTCTTCCAAGGATCTGGTTAATGGCGGCGCTCTCTTTCAGAGTGCACTCTGCCACTACTTTGGCTCTCATCTCCTTCATGTACAGCATGAAAGCATTCAGAGGCTTCTTGATATGAGGCTTCTTGTCCTCTTCTTTCTTGGGAACGGGTGATTTCCTGCTAATCCGAAACATCGAGAAGAAGCCGTTAACAAACCATGAATGGTGTGGAGGTGCCGGTAAGTTAAGGCAAACACGGGTACACATTGTGCAACAAAGATGCTCAAAGATTACTATTTTAATTGTTCTTACGCATGCATTGAGGGGCTGATGTTATCACCGCTGGGTTCCTGCTTTATGGCTGGGGAGACAATGGCGGGATGGGGAATGCCGGTCTGGTGGAGGCTGTGCGGCGGTGGAGACACCATGTGAGGGGAGAAACGGCTGGACACCAAGCTGAGGGAGGAAAGATACAAATTTTAACAGTTTAACAGATTTCATTCTAAACCTCAAAAAGATTCAGCTAACTTGCCTCACAACTGCCCTGTCTTATTCTCTGTGTGAAATTCACTGTGCTTACTGTGCCTTGTCTCGACTAAATTCATACACACAATGAGTAACATGCTTGCTTTTTGTTCAAATAAAGAGTTTTTCAAAAGCCCCTTTATTCAGCAATGGCTAGAGAAAAGTGGAGTGTGTTGTTACCATGGTGACAGCATGGCCATGACACCTGAAACCACTTTCCTTACCACGTTCCAGACCATGGAGAGTGTTCTGACGGCCGTCCATAACAGAACACCTTTACAAAGTGTCTCTCTCAATTTCCAATTGTTAATACAATGGAGCATTGTAATGGACAAAGGGAGAAATTAAACTCAATGCTCCACTATCACTCGCTTGAGTTAATGTTAGATTGGAAAATTCCTCTATTTTAAGTATTTTAAAACATTACAGAGACCATCATGCAAGACAATACACAATATAGCCTTGTACTTGCTTGACTCATCAGCTGTATCTTAATAAACACAATAAAGACTGACATGGTATTGATTAACTTCTATACACAGGCTATTTTAGCTGTTTCTATACAGAATTGGAGTCCAGATAATATTTACTACCTGAATGAATAGAAACCTTAACCTGAAGTCAAGACTGTGCAATACATGCCATCTACCGAGATATTTAAGTGATATTTTACTTCAGTTTCAGTCTGTCTTTGAAACACTTAATAATTCATAGCGTAAACAAGGACGAACCATATAATTCCCATGGTAATTAATCCATACTAACTGTATCTGTAAACATCCCACTTATTCCCCAATGAGTCACTTTAGCTCTGACTGATACTGGTGGTTAGTGGTTATAGTCCGATTAAATTCATGTAATAAAGTTATATTTATGTTACCTGTAATGTTGCCAAAACGTTTTATTCTTAATTCAAAACTGATATTTCATAATCACAATTTTATGTTGTCTTATTGAGTCTAATGAATAAATGAAGTTGAAAATTGTGTGGATTGGTGCAATATTTTCCGCCTGCTACATCTGTCACATTCAATAGGGTATAAAAATGTAGGAATTCCGAGTTCATTTAGGAATGTGTGAGATATGTTCTGATTGTTGTGAGTCCATCTTAGTCTGGAGCCACACATGCTATTGATCACAGAGACCCTTTTGAATATTTCATTTCATACTAATACCAGAAGGCTCGCTACAAATCTTTCCAATTTTGACAGAGGGTCAGAGAGTTTAGTCTGATGGGACATGTAGGTTCAGATAAGCTTTGATTTGTCCTAATCGATCCTTAGCTCTTTCATCTCCGTGGAGTGTGTGTGTGTTTGTGTGTGTGTGTGTGTGTGTGTGTGTGTGTGTGTGTGTGTGTGTGTGTGTGTGTGTGTGTGTGTGTGTGTGTGTGTGTGTGTGTGTGTGTGTGTGTGTGTGTGTGTGTGTGTGTGTTGTGGAGCCGCTCAGAACACTGGCCTGACCACAGAAGTTTAGCTCCAAGAGAAAAGACGGGAGAGGAACACTGAATGCCAATAATGCGTTCAGTCTATTTGAGAAGCTGAACTTGTCTCTGATAGACTAAGACTTCACAAAGTATGTTATTCAGTTTTGCTTTATTATTTATTTTTTACATTTTTGTGACTGAGAGTTATCAAAAATCCACCATTCAAAATAAGATGTACACTATTCAACAGTTAAACAATGTGAACAGTGGAGTTTTAACGTGCACCTGCCAGTGTTTAAAAACACTGGCAAAGAAAGGAGAAATGTGATTACAGCATGTCAAAGAAGCAGCAGATATTAAATTTCTCCCTTTGGGATGACGGGGGTGTTGCTGAACATGATCCAACTCACCTGGACATGGATGCATTCATTGCTAGCGCTGGATAGGGGTGACGGAATCCCCCCGGAGGGATGGAGTACATGGGCTGGCCCTGCCTGAGAGACAGAGGGAGACTGAGTGAGGGGAAAGCTCCAGTGTGAGGTGGATCAAACACAGCTGACAGCTAACCCACCAGCACTAATCCTCTACTCATCAACTCAAATCCCCTGCTTGTGGAAAAGCACCGTTGCAATTGATTACAAGACCCATAGCAAAACCCATAAATGTTCATAAATTCCTCCCAGTAAACTGAAATGTTTGAATTTATTATTGCCCCGATATGGTGCACCTGCATTCAGATAGAGGGGCATAAAACCTTTAAACAAGTTAAACACTTCTGCTTAAAGTCTGTGGTTTTCATGCTTGTCGTTATTCTTCTCAACATGAATCAAAAAATATGTTGTACCTCACTAAACTTTATCTCACCACAAGAGGTTGGTCAATAAAGTGAATTAGCTAACAACAAGCGTTTTAACTGTCACATCACAGCAGGTGGCCAACCCAATGAGGACAATTACAAAGGTTGTCTTAAAAGATTGCCGCACAGCATACATGAGCATCTAAAAATTAATTTTCCCCAGAAAAACATTGTAAAATTTGGATTTCTCGCACCAATAAAACCATAAACATATCTGTCCGTTTGGACTGGAGAGTAACTTACTGTGGCATCAGCCAGCCCAGAGGGTGAGCGATTGAACCAACAGCGCCAGGAGACAGGGGGTAGTACGGAGAGAGCTCCGATGGGTGAGGTGTCCGAGGAATACCTGCAGGCGCCACAGACAGGTGAAACAAGCTTTTTAAAATGCAGTACATACCATCTGAGGTGGCGTGGTATTTTAATCGGGAGGAAATCTAATCTGCAAATCTGTAAAATATCTGTCATCAGGTTCACCATACTCTTGATAATCTACAATTAAACCCGTGTTATGTTTGAACTGTGGCAGTATCGGGTTTGGAGTGTCATCCTTTACAGAGCATGGGAGTTGTGGCCATCCAATAGTGACATTTTTTTAATAAAATGTGGCTAAATACACCTATTTCCTTCTCAAACGTCACATATGAACCTGTTAGGCTAGGTAGTAGGAGTTTGCATTGGTTTGTACCTGCTTCCTGCTCTTTCATTGGTCAGATAAACAGGCTTTGGTGAGTCTAGTATGACTGACTGGTTCATTGTAAATTATTTCAATCTGACTGTATCCTTAGTAACTACAATTTTGCAGAGTCACCTTTCAAGTCTACAGGAGGTATTTAAGTGCTTGATACTGACGGATTTATCACTACAGTGTGCTGTTAAGTCAACCAATGTGCATCCAGTAGACACTTTACCTGTCTTTGGGTCGAGGATCTCCGGAGAGAGGTGCGATGGCGGCGTGCCGGGGGAGAAGTGTTCATTGCTGTAGGTGATGAGTGGCGTCAGCGGGTGGACGTGGTGGGCATGCTGGACCACTGGGACTTTATTGGACTGTTGATGCAGGAAAAAAAACAAGAGAAAAACAGACAAAGAGAATTTATGAGCAGGAGGCGACCAGTGAGCAACAAGTATCTATAACATAATACCCAAGACACACACAGTGTAACACATCAGTGCTACTCATAGAAGAAACAAGCGTATCACTATACTATACACTGCACATGTCTTCTGTTGGTCATTGTTCTAAAGAAATAGGCCATCATGTGTGAATGCCCTCCATGGTAAACATCACAGTCTGTGCGTGTGCCCTGTGATGCAATCTGGACCGGCACCAAGAAACACTAAAAAGCCTTGCAGACACATGCCAAGACCATTACGGCCATTTAGTTGAGGAGAGAACTGTTTGTTCAGTCCAACAAGAAAAACAACAGTGCCACCAAGTCCAAAAGTCATACCAGCAGCCCACAAACAAACACAATCAGGCTAAGGTAAACTACATAGCCATAAACAACTGGAGACATCATCTCCCACTCTGTCTGAGAGTAGCCAGTTAATAGGAGTATGGGAAACAGACACACATTGTGCTGCATATGTGTTAAAAAAAACACTTCAGCATAACCTAACATACAGTATGTAGGTTGTGAGGAACACAATGTCCTGAGATGAAACTTGCTTTTACTTGAAGCACTCACACGGTTGTTTTAGCTGTTTCAACAAAACATTGAAAAAAAAGTGCAGATCGTTGACGATATCTGACCGGCACCGCAACTACAACGAGGATGATGAAGACAATAATAACAAACAGCGTCTCTACTTTCATTAGCCAGCGCTCAGCCTCGCAGTCATTTCCCCTGGCTGCCTGGCTGAATAGAGCACTTGTTGGCTCAACTTGTCACATGGGAGGGTCAAGGGGTGGGGGGGGAGAAAGGAGTCTTGTTCCTCCAGGCTAACCTTTCTTCAATATCCCTCCCCACCCCCTTCTCAACCTCTCGTCTCTCCAACGTGGTCTGCTAGGGAACAAGGTTTGCATTGAGACATTTGTACACTCTCTTGCTTCAAGCTGCTTAGAATTGTTCCAAATCTTAGCCATGCTTTTTTTCTGCCACTTTTTTTTTTTTTTAAAGGAAGGTCCAACCTTTTCCTCCTTTTAAATCTTTAGCAAATTGGTTTCTCCCATGTCTAAAGCACGCTTTGATTCTGGTAATGCCAGATGGAGTGAGGAAAATATTTACTGGTGTTAAACATGGCTATATTAAGATCACTTTCCTGAGGACCTTTTTAGTTTCTCCAGACCTGGAGCATATAAGGTCAATGCATGTGATGTGCCAAAAACACAATTTCTCACAACACAGAAACAGCTTTGATAAAGCTTCAAGGCAGAAATATTGTTGAGTTGCGGAGTTGAAATCCCAGGTCCCACATGTCATGTATATTTGAGTTGTACTTTGTTGTTCTACTTCATGTACAATATGCCTGAATTTTCCCTATATTGTGAGGGCTGTTTGAGACCTCTAGACCTGGGTGCCAACACATTTTGGGAAGCAGTTCAGTGAGAATTTCAAATGATGCCTATTAATAATTCATATTCTGGAATACACCAATCGTGTGCTCTAAACATATTTCTAAGTTCGAAGGCACTAGTTTCAACTCCAGCCTGCCTTTCAGTTCAGCGGCATGACTAAATGTGGAGAAAAATTGAGCACACACATGCAAAACTATTCTGACCTGTATCCTACCTGCCAGAGTCTCTCCGATGGGGATAGAGATGGTTACCTCATCAAGCAAATTCCTCTCTTCCTCATTTTTGAATGAAATACATCAAAATCAGACTGATTATTTAAATCAATTTAAATTAATTAAGCCCCTCCACAGGGCAGAGAGCATAAAAAGCAGTCATGTAAAATTAAAAAGCTAGAGTAATGGCTCAATCATGGCTTAAAACTAAACACTAATGTATCAATGCCTTCATTCACTCGCTTTATGTGTAGAGGTAATATTCCTCAAGCGCATGACAGCTTCATACACCCCGGTTTCATGATCCACAAGCAAAGCGTAATAAGGAAACCACATGGAACATGAGCCGTGTTTTAAATATAAACAACATCTACGTGATAGGACAGATAAAGAGCAACCTGGAACCAGATGGTATCTGCATCAACAGACAGAAATCAAGCTCTTTACATAGACGTGCTTGTTGCAAACAGGTCTGCAGTGGTGCATACCTGCACAGCCAGCAAGTAAAAACACCCAGAACTGGTCTTAGAGTGATTGATCGGGCATAGTAACAGGAAGGTTTAAAAGAAGAAAAAAAAACACAGCAAAAACTTGCTGAGCCGGTGCAGAGAAAAGATGTCTGTCTCTTAAGAGGTTTTGAAACTAAAAAGGCCGAGGTGGCAGTACCTCGCTTGGCTGTCCAACTTGGAACGGCGCTAAGAAAAGCACAGTCCTTGGTCAATGTGGGTGGAGGGGTGGATTTCATTCAAGCAAACATGTTTTTGGATCCTGCACATCTGAATTGAATTACTAGGCAAACAGCCGATGGGGAAGAGAGCTTAGAACAAACTGAATAACCCCGCAGCTTTGTGTGTCTTTATGCTAGGCGATTCTGGGTGGGAGGCTCAGAGGCCTTTCAAAACTCCAGGAAAGACAGGGTGAAAAGAATGCCTGGCATGCTGAGAAATCCAAGCCTTGTTTGTCAACGCCAACAGGAAGCGGACGCGAGAGGGGACCGGCCGTGTCATATGTCTTTAAAATCAACCACTCCGAAAACTATGCCATTCATCACAGACAACGTGTGCTTTACGTCTGGTCATCGTCTCTGAAAAGGTCAATGGCGGTAATATTCTGGGTCACAATAATACAACGAAGAGCGGCATCACATTACTCCAGTCGTCCAGTGGCCGAGTGAAAATCCCCAGTGGTCATTAAATAAATTGAGAGGGCACACAAAATCAGCACAGCGTATATATCCCAAATATCACTGGGATTTAGTCTGGTAACAAATATTGTTAAGCAAATCTGCCGCTAATAAACACTATCTTTTGTAATTTCTACCATATATCTGAGTCTGATTGTGTTAGAGTTTGACTGGAATCAAAGCTCTGGTTCCTTATTTCATTTCTGAAGAGGATCTTGTCTCTGCAGTGGCCCAGCAGGACTGCAGACCTTAGATCAGTATTCAGTTCAGTCCTCCTAAAGCCTTTGATTTCATGATGGATCCCGGTTGTTCACTGCTTAATGCAAAATGGGGAAAATCTCCCCGGACTTCCAGTCAAAGGTCTGTTGAAAATATATGGGTTGAAAGCAATTATATGTATCACTTTAACATTTAAAAAAAAAAAAAAAAAAGCTGCATCTTTTCTAGTTAGTATCTCTACTCATATTGTCAGAGAGAGCTCATGATTGCACTGGACACATGCAGCAAGACAAAAGGCATCTGTGGAATGCTGCTCTCGACCATGCCACTTCAATTCACTTAAACAATTCGATGACTAAGTGACTTATGACACGCTGACAGGACCAGGTCCCTTGCTGGCTTGATTACTCTAGACACTAATACAATATTCAGACAAAGATTCTTGTGTCCCTGTCAAGTGAAGATCAGCCCACATTTGGAGAACTGGTCAGTTCCACCTCACACTGACAGTACTAGTCAATGTAGTTGATAATGATAAAAAGAGGAGGCCTTATGGATGAATTACTGCAAGTGACTGAATGACCTCAGTGAGGGAAGTATGCATCCTTGACATCATTATCAGCGCAGTGTTAATGACTGTGAGTCAGTATGTTGTTGAAGATGAGGCACACATAGTTCAGACAGCAGCGCCAACTCTACTTCCTCCCCTCTCTTCTTCTCTCCTAGCCTCGCCTCTCTAGGTCCGGCTCGGCCACTACTGATGGGATGACAAGTTCCCCATACTGCATCACCTGGCCCTGCAGCGCCTTTGATGTATTATTCATGAAGGAACACAGGAGCTGATATGGGGGCTTTGGGGTGCTGCACATGTGTGTGTGTGTGTGTGTGTGTGTGTGTGTGTGTGTGTGTGTGTGTGTGTGTGTGTGTGTGTGTGTGTGTATGCATACTGGGGTGCTTGAAAAGCTTGTTCCCTTCTTCCCAGTCCTCCCACCACCACCACCACCACCACCATTACTACCAAAAGCAATACCAACTGAATGCTAAACAAACCTGTCTGTTGAATAATTGAGGATCTCAGGCCAGAGCAGGCTCTGATTAGCATACAGGCCTTATGGACCCAATCTGCACTGTGACAGAACGGCCTTTCCCTGGACTTTCATACTATCCGCAGAATGCTCTGATTTCTATTTTACATCCTCCTCCCTTGTTCCACATGGCCAGAATTAGCAGAAGTGTCATGGCAATTTCAGTTCACCACCAGTAATTATACTGATATCTAACAAGCGTCTGTGGGAATGCATGATAATAACGTTCAGAAAAATATCAAAACATCAACACTGTCTCCATGTAGAGGCTTGCTATGGTGCAGCCAGAGGATGATTTATTAATCTGTGCAGGTACTTGACTGAGCAGGCCTTTCAAAAGCTTTATCGGTGAGCTAAAATTAAGCATAGCTGGCATGCACATAATATATAACATATACAAATGCCTAAAAGCAGGTTTCGACAGATACTCCAAACTACGCCAGTCCATCATGAAAACAAAACACTGATGTCAGATTTAACAAATGCTTGCAGAACGACTGCAGGAGCACAGGTCTGCTTCAGGAGTCCCTGCTGGTGTCTCCTCACTGCCTCTCCTCGGGTCGCTCTCTGGCTCCTCTTAGCCCTGGGCAGTAATCCCTGGCCCCCCATGTGTGCCCATCCGCTCCCCCTGCTCTCATTAGTGCAGTGTTGGGGCCTGGGGAGCCTGCAGGCCTGGGGAGCCAGCCTGCTGCTCCCCTCCCACTCCTTCTCTCCTCGGCTGGAGTAATGAGCACATAATCAGCCTGGCTCCCTGTCAGCAGCAGCAAACCAGAGGGGCATGTGGGCTCCTGGCCCAAAGTCGGGGGTAAGGGCACAGCGGGGTGTTTCACTTTCTATCCTCTGTGCCCAGGGTACGCCGTATCCAGTATTAGAGCTTCCCACCACACATCATCAAATGACCCTATGGTGATAGGTCACCAGAACAAGCATGGTGACTTCCTCTTTTGGTTCACATAATGAAAGCTGTTACACTCTGAATGAACTTCCCCACCTTTTACACTGCTTTAAAATGAAAGTGTGTTCTCAGACAGCAGTGTTATCCCATATTCTTTTTCTGCCAATTCAAGTGTTTCATTTGAGCTGCACAACTTGAGTGTTCAACCTTAGACTCTCCATTCGTTAGATTTTTTTATTTTATTCAACTGCAGAAAATGATCATAATATTAATAAAAGTGAACTGTTGTCCCCCGTAAAAAGTCCACTTTAATTTAAAACCTATACTACCACTAATGTAGAACCTGCATATCAACAAGTTCCTATATCTAGATAATAAAAATAATTTAATTGCATCTAACAGAAGAACTGGGGAAAGTGCATGTTTAATTACACAGAAGTTGTGGCTACTTATTATTCCAACAATGTGAGTAACATTTCTGCCAGAAAACGGTTTGATCCCTCACATTCTCGGTCTTCTTCAATGTTTCTTTCTGTATTGACTTTTCTGGTTTAATGACGTTCAAAGAGATGAAGGCCAAACAAAAAACAAAAAAAAATCACCTACACACAGCCACATGAAAAGTAGCAGCATAACTGAAGGACAGAACAGAAACAAGCCAACCTTCTAAAATGTGCTTTCATTTCCTTAAAAATCAATTGCTATTATTCTAGATGTCTTTCTCTTTTTTGTTTATCCTGTTTAACTGCAATATGCATTCGTACATTTCATACTGTGACATATTAAGTACAGAAATTGAAATCAGTTCAGAAGCCCACACAGTAGCTGCTGTGTCAGGGAGAAATCAGCAGGGTCACTGACGGGTCAGCATTTATTCTAATAAAATATCTGATTGGTTTCCATTGAGACTTAAGTAAGTCCTGGATTCCCATGAACAAACTCATTCCCCTTCATAACAGTTTCCCATTGACTGCACTCAATGAGGACTTTGTTATGTGCATCACCGCGATTATGGGATGCAGCGAATCAACCGCAAACTCAGCAAGCATCTAACCGGGATATGTAAGGTCAAGGGGGCTGAGTCACAACACAGCTTTTACTCAAGTGTACTGCCTAACTCAACTTCCCTGTCGAGTGAACGCCCTGATACAATCAAACAGGTCAGATGTTAGATGTTAGATAGATGCTCGAAGCTTCATCTACCAAACAGGTTTGCCGAGGCCCCGCATTGTCTTACCAGGGTGAGACACCGTGGTGACTAGTTCGCACCTGGGTGGCAAAGTTCAGGTTCAAACTTGAGAGTTTTATAGAGGAGATGGAGTTACTGTGATAAAGACAGACACTGTGGGTCTTGTAGGGGTGGAGTGAGTTGTAGTTGTGCACAGATGGATGGGAACCAGTAAATTTATACTATAACTTCATTATTGTGAATAACCACATTATGGTGATAGTTTGATTAAAGCATTTATATGGCTGTAAACAGATTCCCCCAATAAGCTTACATGATTTGTTTGATAATTGGGTTAATGTCCCATAGGATGCAGCATGGAGGAAACAACTTATTAGTGCCATCAAATAAGGGAGAGAAAATCTTGCTGTTCACATTTTCAAAGCACCATGGGTCAGTGTGAAATTCTACTACTGCCTCAGAAACACTACCCATGCTGCTCTTTTGTCAAACACAGTCCACAATCTTTCTGACGCATACACTGAATCAACAACTACAGTGTACACATGTCACAGTGACCTGAAATATTGGTGAGTGATCAGTAAAAATGTGATGGATTAAGGTGTTTACAGGACAGCTGCAGTGTGCTGACTACTTACTAAATGTCCTGGAGTTGGAGAACGTGAGTCTTTGAGTCCTGCAGATCCGGGGACGTCCAAAAGAGGCCATTTCATCTGCAGGTACTGTGGGTAAGAGTGAAAGGAGAAGAATGAAACAACACAACAAAGATTCTGCAGGAAAAAAACATACACAGTAATAAAAAAAGATACATTTAAAATATGATATGTACTGTTACTGAGCTGTATGGAGTGCATCTTTTTTCTTCGAGCAGATAAAAAAAAGTGGTTTGAATGGTGCCAAGGCCGGAGAGAGATCTCCAGCAAACACCTGTACGAGACCCACATTGCTGCTTGAGTCAGACAGTGAGTTCTGGCACGGAAGAGAGGGAGTGATGTGAACACAACGGACTGGTGGAGGACTGTGAAATTGCCGTTTGTCAGGGAAAAACAAGAGGCCAGCTGTGGGCGCCCATCGCTGAGCGGGTGGGAAGAGACAGCTGGAAGGAAGCCCCATCTACAGTGCAGTGAAAGGTTGGGCTGCGGACTCGGCGCTAACTCCTGTCTATCCGTCTCAATTGGTTTGGCCTTTTGACCCCGATCCAACTAGTACCTCCTCCTTTCATTATCGCTATTTTTCACACGTGTATCAAAGTTATCATACAGAGGTTGTGCAAATGCTTGCTTTCCCTCTTTTTTTCGTCACTTATCACAAAGTCTTATTGCTACTGCCCGTCCCCTTGTCGCCATGCCACGGAGAAAGAGCTGTGCTCTCCAGGAGAGACGTTTTTGTGATTTACTGCTCAATACAACAAGCTGAGCATTTTTTTGTGTCCTCCAGCAATGGAGATAGCATGAAGCCAGAGCTCCAAAAGCACGGCTCAACCATCTGGTTTATGAATCAGTTTAAATACCGGATACAGCAGCTTGTCATGCATGTGGATTTTCTCCCTGGTACAATTTCAAATTAATTAAAAGGTTTTTATATTTTAAGTTGTGTTTTCTGCATCCAGGTCTGTGTAATGCAGAAACATAGGTCATTATTTCTGTTCATTTTTGGGCAAATTCCATGTCTAAGAGGCGGTTGCACTATCTCTCCATGTTCACCCTCCACTGCTATCAGTCTGCAGTCTATATAGTTGTTTTTATTTACATAGCAGTGTGCTCCCATGCACAAACAGTTTTACATCCACCCACAGAAAACATCTAATGAATGCAAAAGATTTGACACTTTTCTTTAATTTGTGACAAAACCAGAAAACAATAAAAATGCAAAGCTTTTGTCTACTTTTCAGAAGTTGGTGCAGGATAAATGATGACAAACAAGCAAACTGGCGGAGCCGTGCATTCAGGTTTCGATTTTTAAATCTTCATTCCTCACTCAGGATTTGTAAGGAGGAAGGAAGCTTGGATGGCTGCGGGTTAAAAATGGAAAAGACATTATAGCAGGAGGGGGAAAAGGGAGAGGAGGGAAAAAAAAAACATTTTCAGGAATGAGTTTGTCGGAGCAGGCAGAGGGTATTGTTTCCTGACAGCTGGGGTCCAACAGAGCACCGAGGCAGGGGGAAGGGGACCCTTTTTCCCTTCGAAAAGGGGGGAAATTCTTCGAGTTGACATCAGCCCTCTTCATTTTCACTATACTGCTCAAGGCTGAATCGTAGGTTCCAACTAATGGGCCCAAGTCCATACAACTGTCAGGAGGCAGTTGCTTTTAGAGGCTGCTAGCTCCCTATTGAAACTTTACTCTGCTGTGTGCATGGTGCCTAATGAATGCTACTCTCTGGAGAAAAAATCCAAAACAATGCAGTTTTCTCTGTCTAATCTATGTCAATCATGAGCCCTTCCACAAATGAAACAAGCGCTATTGTGAGCGTTTGGTCTAGCCCGAGCCGTGCCCACCCCAGCTCTCCCACCCAATCCATCCCTTATTTGACAGCTTCTGCCAGGACTGAGGAACATGCCCCCAGGCTCTTTTTTTCTGAGCGTCTACTTTTCTTTTAATTGCCAGTGTGCCCTGTGGAGCAACTGTTCACACACTCCCTGCAACATCCAGCCAGGTAACGCCAGCCGCACACTGTCACACAAGCTGCTGGGCCTCTAACAGTCCAGACTACCGCAGCACAACACTCACTAACACATGGGAGGGGGAGGGAGGGTGTTTGGGTATATGAGTTGTTACAGGAAACAAAAGGCGAAGGATTGTGGGCCATGCTGCTCAGCAAAAACTTTCTCAGTGTTAAAGTGAAAAAAAAAACCCACAAGGGAAGTGTAAGAAAAAACTGGGGACAGTTGAAGAAGAGCAGCCAGCATTTGATTTTAACAGTCGTGACATGGTTTAAATATTATTAAATGTTTGTAAAAGACTGATCAGCAATTACATTTAAACTCAAATGTAAGACATTTAGCAATGGTTTACACATGCCCTTATTTTATTAGAAATACATACAATAATACAGTTTGAACAGACATATGGTCAGGGCCCGTAGCAATGTCTGTTTCAGCATGGGAGCTGGAAGCTCTGCTAAATAGACTCGGACAGAGTACTGAAAGAAATGTGTAACCAAAGTGAAGTTTAGCTGATCCATTTTCATCGCTCTCTAATTGTCTTCCAGCCTTCCCTGCTGCCTCCAACACTCAGAATAGACATCAGTAGAATGTGCTACTTTTACAGGACCCAGATGCGACAAAGGTGGCAGCGATGCCACTGAATTTTTCCAAAAAGCTACACTGGAGCCCTTTGGTTTTTCGAACAGAGAGAATACAACATATGCTGGGGCATGTGGTCTGCCAGAGCTGGGTTCTAATTGTTACATTGCTCTCACAGAGCAGAGGAAAACACAGCCAGGAGTCTTTGTCATCTCTGAAGTGTGTGGTGCCATACTGCAGGCCAACATCAGAGCACGGAGGAGACAGATGTCTGGACATTTGTTGTCAAAACTAAGTCAGACACTCTGCCAAAGGGACATAAAAAATTCCAAACTTTGCTAGCAACTATCTGCCTACTTCAAAATTCACACACCACTGACAAGTCATAATGATTGTCAGTCACACATAAAGTAAAGTCAAATAAAGAAATAAGCCACAAGAGGCCGTGGTTTACTGTGATTTTAGAACAGCTGAGGGCCTCGAGCTGCTTTTTGTTTTTATAACACAGTTACAACATATACCTGATTTCATAAAATAAACCAAAATGCAACAATTTCATGAGAAATAATCATTCTTCCACCATGCAATGTAGTCCTTCAACAACATTTATCAGAATGGTTGCCAAGCAACACACAGACGCAGTGGGAAGCATGTTAATAAGGCTACTCAAGCACGCTTAAAGATTGGAGTGAATATAAACATTTATCTGGATATTGCCATTAATTGAGCAATTGTTGAAGTAATGCTCAATCATGTTAGCACTCCTCTTGCTGGTACAGGGGTGTTTGACTATCGGCTGGTATGTTTTATCCTGTCTATATCTTTCCACTACTCACCACGCTTAGTACACCCAGTAAATCAGAATTCACAAAATCTGACATTTTAAAACAATTTATATAGTTGACTATTGGCGTTCACAGTTGTGTATTTTACAATGGCTTTTAACGTGGCCAATAATAGTCAAGGATGATAACTATCCCTTTTATAATAAAGTACTAATATACAATAATGTTTATAATTGTACAGGAACACAATTTGAATACCCACCTTTTTTTAACTATATGAAAAGGCAGATATTCATAACAACTACGGCTATTTAGAACAGATTATATGTTACTGCACCATGCCAAAAAGCATTACATCAATTGGTCAGGGGCAAAAGATCCGGAGAAGTCAAACAACAAGTAAAAGAGTGAATATGTATAAAGTGGCAGCTCAGACAAGGCTTAAAACGCTTGTGAAATGGCTTTGCCCGACTTGTGGTGAATAGCATAGCAGCAGGAATGGCTCCACGGATCACTCCAGCAGATAATGTCAATCACCAACTGTGTGGAGAGCCCCTCCCCATTGTTTTCTTTTACCCCCAACAGAAAACAAATGGGCCACACAGCTTGCTGTTTGGCTGAGGTGTTAATTACCGTCCCTCTGCCCATATGAACAGCAACTCCAGACAATGGCCCTGTCAGGCCCCTACACAGCAGTCCCTCCCTGGTTTGCTCTGCTGATATCACCTATCACTAATATGCGGGGCCATTGACACCCCAACCTGATCTATGCATGAAACACAATCAAAAGCTTTCAGGACAAAGACAATGTGATAAGTAGCCCCCGCCTTGTCTCAGAGTTTGCATTAAGACTCATTGTTTGCCAACATTAGAGGCAATTACACTGACAATTCTAAAGCAAACCTCGGCAGTCATTGTGCTAATTAGTGTGTAATTGATGGGGAAACGACAAGCAGCTCAGCTGGTCAAACCCGCGGTGCACTATTGGGCCACTGCAATTTTTTCTGAGAGGCAACCGTGCCCTATTGTCCCGTCCACTGTAGAGTAAGTAGATTAGTGAGGGAGGAAGTTATTAATTAAAGCTATCTACAAAGAAGGTATGAAAAAAAAGAGCAACAAACATATTTTGTTGACAATGCAAGAGGTGTAGACACCCTGGGTCATTTTTATGCTTATTAGTGCAGCAGCTTTTGTCTCCCTGCATTTATTTAGATACGGTAGGATAAACTCTGTCGACACAAGCGCCCAAAACTACATATGTCCTTCAGTGCATCACTCAGCTTTCAGATAAAGCCTTTTCTCATCTCACAGTTTACATTATATTAACCCTGAGAAGGCCGTGGTCTGGCAGTAGAGATAGCATACTGCTAATGGCGACCACATTTGAAGTGTCCATTAGCCCATAGAGGAATGAAGTTAAGTGACTATGACAGGGGCACTCCCTCAGTTTGCCGGGCCTCTATTGTGACCTGGTTGGTCGTCCTGCACTCTTATTCACAGCCAGTAAAAAAAAATGGGTCAAAGGTCAGACATCCAGAGTGCTGTGGTTTCTATGGTAACGTGGCCTATTAAGGCCAGGCTCATTGGCCTCTTAACATGCTCTTGTACACAAAAGAACTATTAGTGCAAAGAGGGAGAGAGGAGAGTGAAGAGGGGAGTCAGCGTGAGGGAGGTCCTAACAACACAGCGTCAAGGTTTTTCCACAATTCTTCAAGATGGTTACACGCTCAACAGCAGCTCCATCCATGTCTGTACGTAGCTTACATAGATTTTCAGATCAGAAGCAGTTTAGAGGACACACAGTAGGTCATTTAATATTCCAAAATCAGACAAACATAGTGTGGAAGCAACTTTTCCACATTTCATCCTAAATGTAACAGCTATCCCAACATTCAAGTTTAAAAATCTCAATGAGCAATGGTGTCATATGACTGCCTCATGCATATTCTGTACAAGGCCAAACTGGCCGGCAAACTGGATTTATTTGAAAAGTCCTGGGAGTGAATTTACTGCTGTTTCAGTAATAAAACAGCATTAACAGAAAACAAGGCCAAGACAAACCCCCACCCGAAAAGCTTCTTTAACATTCTATCCCTATGAGTTACGACTTCAGCAGAAGTTTGCATTTTTGCAACTCAAGCAATTATTTGTTTCAGGGTTTCGGTTTTTTTTCTTCTTTTTTTTTTCTTTCTTCCTTTTGCATGACAAGATCCTGAGTTATTGCTTCCTGGATCTACAGCTTTAGAGCGTTCTACAGTGGATCTCATATGAGTCTTTAAATTAGGTGGTCATTGTTCTTACGCTGTCTCGATTTTCAGGTAATCAGACATAGTTAAAGGAAAGTTCTTTAACTGAGGTTAAAGTTAAGGAATAAGTGAGTAATTCTGCTACAGCCCATATAAAACTCACTGTATAATTAGACACACAAGAAAATAATTATGCATCTGGTATGAGCAAGGCCATCTCATAAAGACAGAGAGGAGGGTGCGAAGCTATTCAAGTCAATTATGTGAAGTAAGTTATGTGGTTTCCCGTACCTGGCAGATCTGCTTTCAATTGTCACCGACCGCTCCGCTTAATGTCACTGCGTTCTAATGTCAAGACAGGCTACACCTCCGATGTCAAAGTTGTCATCCTTTTCAATGTCCTGTGGCATTGTTTGTCCAGTTGCACAGGAACACAACTTCTTTTTTTTTTTTTTATTGTTTGGGGAGTAGCCCTCGTTTCATTGAAATTCACAACCGTAAACGTCTGTATAATTAACTCCAGAACATGAGGTGGTTACCCGTGGTTGGCTGGGTGTTTACAGTAATGCTCGACTTAGAAATCCAACGAGTGTGTGCGCGCGTCCGTAGGTGTGCATCCAAGTCTACGCCAATGACACACAAGTGAGACCTGAATTTTTCATTTATGACCAAACACAAATTGACTGGAGACAGCATGGGTTACCAATATAATACAGCGTTTCCTGCCAAGGCATTTAGGAGGCAATAATAAGTCCAGCGTGCACCCTCACACTGAACAGGGCAAATACCACAGCGCAGTAATCACTCTAAACTCTCAGTGAAGACATAAAAATAATCTTTTTTTTTCTTCTTTTTCCAGAAATTGCAGATAAATATTTACCCCTAACCCCCCAAATGAGTACATTTGAGTGTGTCTGCTAAAAGTGTCTTTTTTTCTGACAGGGCACAGTGGATGATTGTCTCTTTTTCTCTGAGTTTTTCTTGGCTCTCTCCTTTTTTTCTTTTCTTTTTTTAAACATCCTAAGAGCAGCTGAAAGAGGCAGGAGAGGCAATGAAGCATCTTGAAGGGAAAAAGTCAGTTTCGAAAAACTGAGGTGGGCATAAGTGGGTGTAGTGGAGAAGGCAAGAGAGGGAAAAAAAGGGCCTAAATTAAACACATTTGTTTCTGCTCGCACATACCACAAGTCTTATGAAAACAGAGGACTGATTGTGTTCACTCTGCAAGTCCCCCCCCACCCCTCCTCTCCTCACCACCACCCAACACCACCCAGCTCCACACCCCCACTCCCCTGTCCTGAGTAGCAGCCCCTCCCCCCACATGCACACATACACACATACACACACACACACACACACACACACACACACACACACACACACACACACACACACACACACACACACACAGCTGCCTGCAGATGCCTCCTGTGTTTGCTCTCCGGAGTGCGAGCACAAATCTCCAGACTTCTGGGCCCTGCCTCATCTCAGTTTTTACTACCTGACATCCCTATCACCCCACTGCTAACCCCGCTCACTCCACTCTCCGTCTCTTCTCCGCCCTCCACCTCTGTCCGATACTCAACCACACACACACACACACGCACACACATTCACATGCCACAGGTATGCTCCGGCACTCAACCCTGTCACTCTGTGTCTGCGTCACACAGAGACTGCCTGTTAGAATCTTAACACACATCGTCTATGAGCACTTTTAGAAACATTTAAGGATAAAAAAATGTATCATCCCCATGCCAGAAGAGAAGAACGATGTTACAGTTTTTGTAAAAATAATCAAAATCAAAGCCATGTTTCCAAATAAGGCAAACAAGTTTTAAAAAATCGCCATTTTTGGGGCAGGAAATAAACTCATTTGACACATGATGCTCTATTATTATCTAACTGAGTAAGAAAATATTTTCAAAAGTAGATTCAATCTTCTACAATGTACGACACAGCGCCCAGCTTACTACCATGACATTCCCCAGGATTAGTTATGCGTATTGTCAGCAGACTGCGGGGAGGTCTGGACGGGAGCCAAAGCATTTTTATACCTGAAACATTTGTAAAAGTCATTCCCTGCAATCTAGAGGCTTCATTTTCATCATGCTGTGCATAGTGATATTGAGCGCTAAATCATGATAGAGTGATAGCTCCGGCTATAAATTGGCTTCCCGTTCACATCCTGGGCTCGTCTTACGTGTCTGAAACTTTGCAAGGGATAAATTCTCCGGTGAGAACATATAAGTTTTCCAAGGTTGAAGAAAGCTTTTGGAGGAGTCACAAGGCGGGATGAGGTTGGGTCATGAGGTCCCCTACCGCGTCAAGCTTCATCAGGTCCGATGAAAGCAAAATAATGGAGTAGAAAACATAAGCAAGGGACCACTAACCTCATGAGAATATCATTTTTTCCCCCAAACAAATTATATTTCACACAGTTCGAGAAGTTTTAAGCAAGCTTACATTGATTTGGAGAAGCTCTTCCACTTTTCAAAGTTGCTCAAAAAATGCCTCAGCGACATGAACCAGACCACTAAGAGCTCAAGGCTGGATATGCTATTTAAAACAATATATACAGCTGCTGCTATCTTTCAGTTTCAATACAATCTAATGAGAACAGCAAGGTGATTACGATCAGGGGCTGCTGTAAATATCAGATTCCCAGGGACAGAGTTTAGGAGAGGCCCCTTACAATTACACAGTATTCAGGAATGCAGAGCATGAACCACAGTAACAGGGAGCTGAAGACAAATGCTCACATCCCATTTTGGACATTCAAGTATGGTTCACACTATGCACACAACAGAAAAGGTTCACGGACGGCATAAAAGTAGGGAAAGTTTATCTTTCATGAAGAGCCGTGTCTCCGAGCCCAAAAATCTGCACCACAACGCAACAAACTTCTACTCAATCCTAAACTGCACACTTCTGCAAACAATTAGTGCTAACCCAAGAACTGTAAGCTGCTCAAGAGAGCGAGACTACTAGAGAGACAGAGAGAGAGATAGACAGAGAGAGAGAGAGAGAAAACGAAGGGGGAGTGACTGGAGAAAGAGAGGGGTGCTTGTGCACAATTACAGCAGGGATTTATGGCCTGAGAAACAATTTATAAATCACAGCGCCTGGGCTAATGTGCTCCAGATTGTTCTCCATGCAGCTGCAATTTTGGTCTGCGTGAAACGGCATAATAAACCTGGCTGGAGGACATGTTTGGGTGGTGGTGGGGCAGGGAGAAGTTAAGATTGTGGGTGGGGGCTGACGAGGGTGAGGCTGTGGGCTTGCAAACTTTCAGAGGTGTTTTGAACAAAGAACTTTTTTTTAACAGCCTGGTGTGAGATTTTGCTGAGGTGCAGTTTTTAAAAAGTTGATGTTAACAAAGAAAGAAAGAATGAAGTGTGTTTTTGCAGATATCTCAGAAATATAAATAGTCAAGTTATACAAATAATAGCAACTGAAAGTGACTGAAAGTTTTCTGTGGTAACAGTGGTCCAACATGGTAGCCGGACAGCAAAAAAACTCTTCCAAAACAAGAACTGTAACTGAATAATTACACAAGTTTCCACTTACAAACAATTCTAGCTTCAAGCCCTCATTGTTTTATGACCGCATTGTGAAACTGTGAACTACACCCTCATAATTACATCCTTGACATGAGTGAAAATTAATTTTAGACTATAATATGAAGAGACAAATGTTGCAAACTGATCCCTTCATTGTGGCTGCAGGCTGGTGTGGAAGAAGGGATCGGATGTGCTGAGGGAAGCCTGGGCTTTTGTGACCACTCAGCCAACTGGCCCTGAACCTTGACCTCTAACCCTTCACCCTGGGGGGCAAACAAAGCTCTGAGTGACATCTGAAACTAGACACTCTGTGGGGAGAGAGTGTCTGGACAGGACTCAAATAACCCCATTAACTCTGCAGAAAAGATTTATGGCTTTTTATTCTGCCCCTGCAAATCTCCAAAACCTAGGAGTCAGATCTGTCAAACATCATCGCGCAATTCGAGGTGTGCACCAAGTTTCGTCGCGTTTACTTGCCAATGCCTCCATCTTGCATGAAGATAAACAAAAATGCTCCGTAATTAACGACCGAGAGTACACACATGCCTGCAGTTAAGTGTGTATGGAAATAAATTATGTTTAATACGAACAACGTGAAGCTAATCTTCAGTTTTAGGAGACTCGCTGATGCATATTCACCAGTGTTTCTATACAACGGATTACGTAAACAGCTCTGGCAGGGCTGTACTGTAAACAAAAACAGAGAGAAAAGTTGATGGTAAATGTGCCACGGTGAATGCGAGCCTCCGTCGCCAGAATGCTGAAAGCCACTGTAGTATTTAAATCAGGCAAGGAGGGAGGAAGACTGGGCCAAGCATTCTGTAGCTCAGCTGTGAGGCTCTAAGCCGTTGCCCTAGGGTCTTTGTCCTGCCTTTCAGGGCAAGTCTGAGGTAGTCAAAGACCCTATTCATGACCGGTGCTCCCCCTGCCAACACACCCATACAGCCCCAGTCAAGTCAGCCGAGAGCTATAGAGCCTTCCCATTTCACACGAGAATCAGACCTGCCCCTAAAGCCTGCTTCAGGGATTTCCAATAGCCAGCCCCTCCAACCCATGTACAAATCAAACAAAAGGGCTCCTTGGCCTACTCCATGTCATATAAGGCTGATTAGATCTTTTTTTCCTAATGTAGCTACTCTAAATTTGAAGCAAATAAGTCAGTCACATTTGTAGGGATTTGGTATCTAGCCATGTAAATGAATGAGGGATTATGTCAGCGGAGGTGCAGAGCTGTCATCCAGCCTTCCTACGTCCATCGTTACTATTATCCAAGATGACAACATTTACAGAAAGAGTGTATCCAAAAGATTAACCATAACCCTATCCCAACTTGAGTATATAAAAATGATAAAATCTCCCAACAAAGAAAACCTAATCATGGTGATCATCTGCGGCAGGCACAAGGGGAATCCCGCTTGTGTCTTATGCCTGAGGAGCACAAGGCCCTCAACCGCAGCCATTACTCATAACTAATCAAGAACATTACCTCATAATTTTAAATTGAGCAGATAAGGTTAGGAAAGAGTGATATCCTGTGGCTGAGGCCAAACGTAAAAATATCAGCCCATCAGTGGTTTCTGCTGTTTGTTCTAACAGGATCCACAAGTCTTGCTTAAGATAAGGAGGCTACACATTTTAGATGACTTGTGCCTTTGCTTGGCTTTAATCAAATTTGAAGCTCCGCAGAACATTGTGACTCCTTAACAAGTCAAATTGGTTTATGAGGGTAACTGGGGGAAGCAAGGGGGCACCCAAAGGTTAAATTATTATCAATATAAGGAGAAGAAGCCAGATCTCATGGGAAATTGGTGCTTATATTTATGAAAAAATAAGTTATTTGAGTGAGTATTAACAAATGATGATCAAATGAACTCGTTATTTATTTCTTTCTTTATATTTAACTCATTTGCATGACATGACCCTAACCTTTAACCTTAAAAACACATAATAAACACTTAACATAATTAGTGTCACAATTCTATAGTTATTCCATTATATTACACACAATATGGGTGTCAACTTCAGCAGATAATGTATACTTTCTGCATGCTGTTATGCAAACCACCATGAGAATAAATCCATACTAACAATAAGACTCACATTGATAATTAATAACTGAGTTAAAATTTGACTAAGACTAACCACTCATCTACATCTTATAAAAGAATGTTTTAAATTCAACCCCCAGTTCATTGTTGTATTTTAGACAAACGTATGGAAAGTTGCTCATACAAATGTATTAAACATGGAAAATTCCCTGCAGCTCCCTCTAAGATTTATGCAGTCAAACATATGATCCGTTACATACATTACTTGTGTTTTTAGAGCCAGAGCTAAATTCAGATTACAGATGGTGCGTCAGCCTCATCAGTTACATACATCATCAGTTACAGCTGTAAGTTTGGGTTTCATTCTCCATTTTCTTTTTATATATTACTGTGAGTGGAAGAATACAGGTCAATACTGAAACATAAAATGTATTAAAATGTAAAAGGATCCATGGTCTATTACCAGGAAAGTAATAATCGACATGAGTTAAAGCTAACCCAGTCTGCTGTAAACTGTTTACGGTCTGGTTGCGGCGGGTCGCACGTGTATGCAGGTGCAGTGTGTTGACGTGACATGTGTCCGTCAGGGGACATGAGCCTCACCAGCAGTCCAAACTTGCTCCACCATTGCAGGACAAACTCGGTGGGAAGCAGCCAAACTGATTTATAACCTCAACATGAAGCACAGCTGCTCTGCTCTCTGTCAACTAACCTCATCCTGGACGGATATCCATCCACTTCTTAATTTAGTATGACCACTACAACCTCGCTGATGCTACGCACATACTGTATGACATGGCCTTTAGCGGTCCCTGCACAGAGAGAAACCATTTATATGCCCTGTGTGTGAACTGAAGCGAAGCCCGATACAAATCTTAGTAGTACCGATGCTACATGTGCGTGATCTGATAGCCTCCTGCTGCTTGCTGATTGGGCTGTGACTGTACGGGAATGGTGAGGCGATGTGGTCTACGGTGGAGAAGCTGTGCTCTGTGGGAGACAGAATCCCTTCAGATAAGTGAGTGCCTCAAGGTCTGGACGCCGGCCCACCTCGGGATAACAGGCAAAGGAATAGCAGGACCCGTATCTGCCCCAGTTTATGCTCCCACCACATCTCATCAACAATCTCTCTCCTCTTGCCTGCTCTCTCTCTCTCTCTCTCCCTCTCTCTCTCTCTCCCTCTCCTGCTGCCTGCAGAGCTTAAACTGAAAACAGCTGCTTGGAATACCAGACTGATGAAACCCTGTTTAGAGCTTTTTCTTTTTCTTCCTGCTGTACAATCATGTTTTATTAGCATGGAGTGAAGCGTTTAAGGCACAATTATAGAGGGAAAACATTTCTTTATGTGAGCTAGTGGTTATGGCTGTGCAACGGCCACATACATGTACACATACATGGGGCATCCCAATAGCACTGTTTACTGTCAGCGCACCCCCCCATCCCACCTATCAGTCAGATACAACTAGGACTGCAGCTTAGGAGTCATTTCATTATGAATTACTCCACATTCAATAAAATGTCAAAATCACTGACAAATACCCACCAGAAGTTACCAGAGCTCAAAGTGATGACACACAATTAAAAAAAAAAAAAAAAGGCGCTTCAGTCATCTCATGCTAGAGTTTTACGGAGTTGGACACATATTTTTGGTTTATTTTCTGTCTGACTTGATTAATTTCAGGACTGTTGTCACCTGGGAGCGAGACAGACTAAACCAAACCTCCAGATAAACCCAGGGGCCCACCCTCCACCCTCCAGCCTCCCCACCCCTACACTTACACCAGGCTTCCAGGTTAACACCGCAAGATAGACATGACTAAGCTGGTATTCACATGACATATGATACGTGTCTCCATCTCCCACACCTCCATCTCTCAGAGCTTCACTTTGTGGCAGAAACCTTTCTTTATTTCTTTCTTTTTTTGATAATTAGCAGCTGTGCCGTGGAGGAGTGCAGGCTTTTGAATTCCATCACTTCAACCTCAACTCCTGTGTCTCTTAAGTCCCACAATAACTCAACCCTACAGTGACCATGGAAAGGAGACTGACAACACAGAACACGTGCAGACCTGATGACATGGGTTTTCTGTTTTTGAGGCTGTTGAACTGACATGGTCTACAACATGTCTTCAAACTGTCTCAGAGCTGTAAAGAAGAGATTTTCAGGTGCATGGGAGATGTTCACCTTTGGCTAAACGTGTCAAACACACGTCGAACAAACACACGTGCCCCAAAATGTTCACAGGGAAAAAGCAAGGTACCGAAAGCCCAAACTGCGCAGTAGCTCTGGCCAAACATAGCAAATGAGAAAAACACATAAATTGATAAAAACACATTTGCACACATATTCATCTTGGCACATCAAAAGGATTCATTGATGTCGCTGAACATGGGGAGTCTGCGGCTGGAGAGGGGAGATGTTGGTTATCCTTTCCTCAAAGGGTGCTGAGATGCTCCTGATGGGCCCTGCGCTACAGAAGCCAGAGAGCACTATAAACAGAATTTTTAATGTCAGGCGGGCGGGTGGGTGGGTAGGTAGTGAACTAGCAGGCTATGGGGTAGCGGGAGGAATTGACGCCAGCTCATGCTTTCCACAGAGACCAAAGAGGGAAGGATACAGACCAGGACTGACACCATTTCACGCAGTTCTACACAAGTGTGGTTAGGGAATGAGCATGAGCATCCCCGGCCTGAAAACGCCAAAGCGTGTTCCAGTAAAAATCCAGAAAGGAAGCTTTTATGGGAAGCAACTAAAGCTGCAGATTATTAAAACAAAATGTATCCCTTTCAGTTGTAACATCTACTGATATGTTGGTTACACAGTCAGGGATTTATACATGTAGAGGCATGTAAAGTGGAACATTTGTGACATGTTACGGCAATATAATCACCACTATAAACTGCTTTGCTTTATGTTGCACTAATTAGACCTGACTGTGATTACCTCTGCGTAATATAAAAGTAATCCTGAGACATGTGAGCATAATCAATTGAAAAGCTCATATTTTTGAAATGTGAAAGTGCATCACCTCCCTTTTAAACTAAATCATGACTAATTAGATATTTCAAAACGCATATTTTGCCAAATTTATTTTAATTTCCTCAAGCCTGGCAATAAGTGCATTATCAAACGAATCACTCCGGGGAAGTGCTCTCAGCCAGCGATGGCATTTCTGCGGTTGCTGGCGATCTGTTTTTAATTGAACAGTGCCACTAAATTGATGTAGATGTGTTTGCCTTTGAAGGAAAAACCTTTTAAAAACTATAAACCCAGTCAAAAATGTTAGCTGTGTTGACACAGTGCTTGGTTGAAAAAATATTTGCGCGCTAACATTCAGATTACTTGCAGCAGTGGAATACAACACTGAGGGTTGTCAGAATGTGAGCCCTGTACACTGTTCCCTCTGTTGCGAAGTATCCACCTGAACGCCCCACCGCCACCTCCCCCTCACCCTCGCAGACTTTACACACACAAGCGTGCGGCACGCATGGATGCATGTGTGCACGTACACACACGTATATGCACTGAGGTGAGTGAAATGCCAAAGTGAGCAACCTGATGAAAAGACGACTCCACACAAACAACGTTTGCTTATGCAGGGAGAGGTCCTTTTATTCATGGGGACAATGTCTGTGTTGACTTTTCTTTGTCTACACATTTTTAAGCACCAAAAGCAGCAGAAAGAATGGAAAAAAAGAAGTCAGAGAGGCATGCAATTGTAGCCACTGACATGTTCAGACTTATACAAGCTCCCCATTCATATCTCAATCTCAAACCATTTTCTATTCAACAATCATGCTCAGGAGTTTGAGTGTCCCACTGTGTATTTGATGAAGATATATTTGAGCGGCTAACCTTGCTCTCGCTTACTTGCCACCTCTCACACACAAGAGGCATTTCACTCTTTAGTGACGAAGACGATGATGTACTCGCAGAGTTATCTAAAAGTGCTGATGAAGCTCACAGAGGTGGCGTCAAGCGGAGTGCATGTTCACCAATTAAATCTGGCACCGAGCCGTCACTACGGGAACAATGCAGCGATAATCACATCAATGAATCGACAAACAACAAACTAGATTTGTAGGCCTGACTTGGTAGGAAAAACCTCCACCCCGTAGCAGGCAGAAGTCTGGTGGAACATCTCTCAAAACATAAAACCTCCTCCTCAGCTCTCGGTGGA
Source organism: Scomber scombrus (assembly GCF_963691925.1). Taxonomy (NCBI): domain Eukaryota; kingdom Metazoa; phylum Chordata; class Actinopteri; order Scombriformes; family Scombridae; genus Scomber; species Scomber scombrus. The sequence continues at coordinate 11,209,057 of NC_084973.1, forward strand.
TTACAGTGGAATGTCAGCTCTGAGCAGGCTTTAAATCAGTTATGCTTGGCCCTCGGGGGAACTCTGTGCTGATCCCATGTAGGCCTGTCTCTCATTGCTCATGATAGGGTTGCCACATCCAAATTTAAAAGTTGGGCCTCAAATCCTTCATTGTGTAGCACATCGCAGAGTGAAATCACTGCCTGATTCTTGAGCAACATATCTGTTATTCAGCACTGCGTTCTTTAAAATACTGACATGCAGTAAACTGCTTTAAAATCATACAAAAGTACTAAGATGTCAAACCAGAAGGGGGAGTTGTAAATAGATACATGCAGAAAATATAAAAATGAATGCCTCTCACATACACACAAATTGTTGCGTGTGTGTAATTCCACAATTCTTTACTATTCAGCAGATTTTGTTGCCTGGTGTTAATCAAATGATCTGTTTGAGTGACATAACTTTTAAGTGTCTCATCCAGCACCAGTACAACCACATACCGCACCACACTTACAAAACAAATGTGTCATTCCCAGCAGAGCTGTCCAAGACACACAATATAATGAACTGTTTGCAGTATCTCAACAACACAAATAATTTTACTCAGTGGGCAAATTTTTAACACACAAGTCAATCAGTATGTTCCACATAAGTGTGCATGATGAATGTAACTGTAGGACTCATTAGTTAAACAAAGTTGCTGGCCAGATGTGGGTGCAGGGTACTGGTAAATATCATCCAGTAAATCTGATTGCATTGAGTTTCATCCACAGGTGTAAACAAACCAAACCCCCTGAGTTCGAGCCTTAAAAAGGCACTAAGCTGAACCTCTCATCCATCAAATTCACTGCATCCACACTGAGCAACGAGCACAGTGCAATATGGAGACCTTAAGTATGCCAGCCATTGTCTGCCTGCTTGCTTTCTGACATGGTGATGATTGACGCAGTCTACTGACTCTGTCCCATTGACCTCATTCTTTTTTTCTCCTCTGTAATATGTAGGATTTATGCTCTAAATTTTACATCCTCACCAATTATTTGTAACTTCGCCTCAAGCAACGAGAACAGCCGTTTTTAATTTTCATCTTTGTTTTCCTGGACAACCACACAAGGAAGTGAGAGGCTTTCCTACCAGAGACACAACAGACAAAACAAAAAGACAAGATAATGGACAAGAAAAAAATCTGTCACTGATTCCTGACTGAATTTGTGCACTTCTTGCTTATATCAAAAACATCTGCCAATGTTTCCAACTGAAACTCCCGCAACAGAACTGAAGTGACAGAAAAGAAGAGCATAATACACAGCGCATATTTATCTGTGACATTATTCCTGCAAAACTCTGTTGGCCAAAGGAAAACGAGATAGACCATCTACAAGTTGGTATGTATCACCTAGTGTGAGCAAAGTAGCAATTTAGTTAATGAGCCCCAATGGGGACCTCCAATGAAGCCATCAAGACTGCTCAGAATAACAATGGTCAACTAACGCCTTTCTAATTGAATGGAAGGTACAGGGAGGCGAGGGGAGTGGGCCTGGAACAGTGAAAAGAAGACAGAAAAAAAGAAGGGAGGAGGAGAGGGGGGGGGTCTTTTCAGTCAGATGCCTGCCAGGCCTTAACGAAAGTACTTGTTTTTGGGGGGGATGTGACAATGATTGGGGGATGGACGTGCTTTTAGGAACACAGCTCTCCAGCAGGGATTATTTCAAGGAAGTTTGCATAGTCCCATTTAAAATGTATTTTACAGCATTCTAAATATTATTAGTAAAATCACCTAAAATCTTGCTTATGTGAGTAGAATCAGGATTCTTCTACAACGCGCTCTTTAACCCCAATGTGAACAAACCTAATTTAAATGTTTCTACATTAGGTAATGTTTGCATCATCGCTAACTGGCATTATTGTAAGGTTAATTATCAATTGAAAAAGATTGTTTGATATGTGATATGTATGGCAATGCAGAATCATACTTAATCATAATAACACTTTACCAGGAAATAAGCCAATGCAACAACTGCCATTAAAGGTTATAAACCATTTACTGCTTCATGGACAGCTGATGTGATGCAACACATTACACAGGATAAATCAGCAACACTTACTTACGACAGTCAACCTTATCTAGACTTTTTAAAAAGTCCCTGGATATGAACTGTCATGGACACAGCAGTAAAATGCCTACCATGTGTGTCAAAGCAAGGTATTACATTGTTATGACTGTAGGATATGACTTTAGGAACTGTTTTCTCACTTTTTGTCTACAGATAATGTGTGCAAAAATGCCTGCGGGTTCTAAAATAGACTCAATGGACAGCTACTAGCCTGCAAACAAAAGAACTGTCTCTCTTAAAAGCATCCTGGGTACAAAAAAGGAAAGCAGTGTTGTGGAAATGGTCACACATAAAAATATCTAGCAATGCTGAAATACATTTTAGAGGAATGTTAGGCTCCATGTTGCAACACATAAGTCCCCACAGTGGAATTACAGTGATAGTATAAGAGCTATAAGTAGCTTTAGGAAGACGTGGTCATTATAATCAACATCCAGCATGTGTGCTGCTGCAGGGTATTTTCGATAAGGAGTAACCATAAATTATCCCAAACCAACAAAAAAAACATTAATGTGTCTTAACTTTGAGCAGAATGATAAGTTGTCAAACGCAACCCTTGTCGGGGGTGGATGGCTGGGAGACAGTTATATCCCCAAAAAGAACAAAGAAGTAGTTAGTACTCCTTGAGAGGCCACTCGGAGGGAATATGGCGGTCTGGCAGCGCACACAGGAACTTTTACGCACGGCCAAAGTTTTTTTGGAGAGTGCGACAGAGCACAGGACAGAGAGTGAACACACATCCACATGGGCACTTACTGTTCTTGCACTCGGAGACAGTGAGCCGTTGGATAGGTAGGGATTGGTGAGGTCTGGGATCATAAGAAACGGGTAACCAGGATAGTGTGGACTCTTAAAAAAGCCACCATCTTGCTGCCTTCTCAGTGCTGCGGGGAGAAAGAAAAGTCGTTTGTGAGCGTTCATAAATTGCAGAAAAGCAACAAATACCAGCTTGAGTACAGAGAATACTGAGCATTTTATGTCTCTCTCTTCTTCTTTTTTTACCTTCACCGAAGTAGTCTCTTGCCTTCTCATAACTTTCTGAGTCGGGTCTGGTTTGGGGGCGCCTCTCTGCTTGCTGACAAGGGGAGAATATACACACGGAGTGGGGAAGAAACTATTGAAACTTTCAGCCACATTAAAAACACATTTCTTTCAATGCTTAGCCGTATGTGCATAACATATTTTTAACACCCAACCCTTACCTCTGAGTCTGACGAGCTGCTGTTGTTTTCCGACTCGTTCACTAAAGAGGATTTCACATCATCCAAATCCCTTTCCGCCGATACGTTTTCGGAGATCTTTTCCTCCTGTTCCCCTTCGTCTTTGAACGATATCATTTCATCGTTGGCCCCCAAATCGTCCCCACCACCTCCGTTCAGCTGTGGCATTTTTGCAGCGTAGTGAGTTAGTATCAAGAGGAGGAAAAACAATCGCTGGAACAATTGACTTTTTTTCTATCAGATCAGTGTAGTCCAAACGAGTCACTGGAGTAGCAAACTATCTACACGAAACTGTTCATATTTTCAGATCTCCCTTTTCATCCTCTGAACGTGATCCATGACGAGTCTCACAATAATCCACGAGTAGTTACAACAAGGACTCTGATTGGAAATATCGATGGGTAGTATTTGGCGTCGGTTGCCGGATGCGCAGCAACTTGGCAAAGTTTCGTCTCTTTCGCAGCTTGTGGACAACTTGTGGCCCCTGTGTGTGTGTGAATGTGTGTGTCTCCTTGTTGTGCTGCTGAGGAATGGGATCTCCTCCTAAAGAGCCCAGGGACCACATAAACTACAGTCCGAGCGACCGAGAGGTTACTCAAGAACAAGAAACACGTCCGATTTCATCTCCTAATATCCATGTGTAAGAAAACAATGGCTCCAGTGAGCAGCAAAAAAAGAAGAAAAAAAAACACGAGACGGTCAGGCTGCAGTTTACTTCACTTCTGACTCGCTTGATTCCCGCAGAAGTTGAAACCCACGCTTCGTTGTTTTCCTGGCGATAAACTCAGTAAAAGAAAAAACTATGCCCGATGCAGAAGTGGTAGATTTTCAGCTGGACGCAGTCGCCCTTTCCCTCCACATTGCTGCCGGGGAATGCGCCCTGAAAACTACTTGGTTGTTCAAGTGGAAGAAAAGCGCAGCCCGTCCGTCCGTAGAGGAGGAGTTTGTATTGAAAACCGACACTTCATTCACCACCATGTAGATCAGCTATTCTTAACCCTCAAGCCACCAAGGCACAACTCACCACACCACAAAACACAATGAAATAGTCGAGGGCATTTTAAAGCGAATAGAGCTTGAAGATTTTGTTGATTATACAGTAACCAATACATAGGCCTATATAACCAAAATTATTATTATCACCATATGTTGTATGATTATTATTATAAACAGGAAGACACATCTCCATCAGAAGCATTCCGTCATATCAGTTGTTCTTTACTATGTGGCAAGGCTTGTTGCAATTAAAACTTGATGAGCACAAATGATGTGTTTCCCTAATTGTGTTTTATTAGACTCAAAGTAAACTTGAGCAGCAGTCATGTGGTGCGTCCTGCTGATATCCACAGCACTGCCGAGGCAAACACCAGAGACCACACTGCCTCCATCTGTGTGAAAATGACAGGCCCGGGTTCAGTGGGAAAGTCATAATTACACACTGCCATGTAAATTGCATGTCTGTGTGTCCTGAAACAATATGCTGGGGAAGACAAAGCGCCATAACACCTGGGATAAGCATGGCCCATTATGGCACAACTATAGGCGTGATAGAGTGAGGCAAGCCTCTGAACATCCAGGCCCTGTATGACAGGACAAGCCAGGCTCTTTTTTTTCTCTCTTTAGTCTGAAATACTGTACATAGCCTCAGTTGATTTGAGGAACAGGATTGGAGGCCCGGTTTTGCAAGCAGTCTTGGAAGAACAAGGGAAGTGGTTACAACTTTTTTTTGTGTGTTGTTCCTGTGAAGTAACACGCACATAAATCATAATCACGGCATAGAGATGTGTTTGCAAATGCATGAAAAAGAAATATTTGATCACAAATCACTACAAGTTGAAAAAGTTTTCCAAGGTGTAACAAATAAGTTATCTGTTATTCATGTGTCCCTTCAATTTGATTATTTTAAAACACTTCCTCACTCATCCTTCACCTTTTCCTGTTCAAGTCCAGTGGACTTCTCTTTGGTTCTGATGCAATTCGACAGGCTTCTCCTGTTTGAGAAAATAATTCATTGATGTTGTCGACTGCGTGTCAGCAAGCTGAGGGTTGACTGACAATTCAGCAGTGTCTCTACGGGCCTCATTAGATCTCCACTCCTCCTGGGTGTTTGTGTGTGCTTGCACGTCGGTGTGTGTATTTGTATTCAGTCAAAAGCAACATATAGTTGCATTTCTATGAATTGCATGCAGGGTGGTTATTGATAGTGGGTTCCTTGTACGCAGAAATACACATTTGCACTTGCATGCACACACACAGGTGAATATTTGCCCTAAGGGCAACATATCATTGTTTTTCTGGGCTACAGTATATGCAGAGAATGTAACAGAATGCATTTACCAAATGATGCTCACCCAAGATGTTAATTTTAATCATCCTGATGTAAGATGCAGCCCTCTTGTTTGTCAATGAACTATAGTTTTCTCCTCTTAAATGAAACACATATAAGATCAAATATATATTTTTTCAGAGATGTAACAGACTCATGTCCCAGCAGGTGTAATTACAATTATTCAGTGCTCATGCACCATAGCCTTATGAATGATTAATAAAGAAATCAAATATTAAAACAAGTCAACACGGAAAAATAATAATCACGTGCATAAATCAGCTGCTGAACAGGAATATCTCTTAAACACTGACACTTCTCACTCATGCATAAGTTTCAGCAGTGTGCTATTAAGCAGCATTGGCATGCAGCAAGTTCACTGTTGTTCACAGAAAGCGGTAACAGGACAGTGAGATATAACACTTTTGTGATAAATAAAAAAAATCCAGTATATCTGAAAAGTTTTATTGCAAAGTCAGGAAAGCATCATTTTGTCTATGAAAATGATGCCTTCCTGACTTTGCAAATTGTTAAAATTAAAGTACATTAATGGGTTTGCTGTTGAATTTGCTTGAAAAACATGATGATTGTGTGGACAGAATCAGTTATATTAACTGGCTGATCATTTTCACATATCTTATATATGTTGAGTTTGTTTAGTTTTTTTTAAAGAAAGAAAGAAAAAAAAGCTATTCACTGTGATTTATTCAGCACATCAGCTACACTGTGGCTTTTTGGCAAATATGGTCTGTCAAGTATTTGAAAAAAACAACATTTGTATGCATTAAAAGGACTTTATCTCCCTTATATTTACCTATGTATCCCCCATTCTGCCTTTTCCTTGTTAGACTAGGATTGGTTTTAACTGGGAGCTGATGAGGGGTCAGGAGAGATACGAACAGCCACAATCTTAGCCTGGGGGCAGATCGACTGGTGGCCAGAAAATTTATTCAGAGGGTGCTGTCCCTGCATCTGCCTTACTTTGAAGTTGCTCTCTCAACTCTGGCTTGTCGTACGTGACTGTGTGTTCATTTTTCCCCCCTCACTAAAGAGAGTGTGAAAAAGAGAGAGATGGTGTGCTTGCGTGTGCCGATACACATGTATGTGTTCCTCCATGCCAGGTGTGTTTCACTCAGAATGTGCCCGGCGGTGTATGTGTTTGTGCAGTAATATGTCCATGCACGTTTTGGCATACTCAAGAGAAAGTGAGAGTGGATGAGAGAAAGCAGTAGAGGGAGGAGAGAGAGGGAGAGATGCTGAGTGCCAATCCATACTTGCTTTGGAGAATTCAAGGTCATCCTTTCATGTTTTGCCAACCATCGGCCAATCACTTTCCAATCAAAGCGGTGCTTAATTCAGCAGTAATTCCCATCTTCTCATCACGTTTTCGCCTCGCTGTTTCAGAGGTGTTAAGGCATTTCCCTTGTCTTTCCTCTGATCTGCTGCAGTGTGTCCAATATGTCTTCCCAGGCCAAACCCACTCTGTCAAGCTCTCTAATAATACTAGCTAAAGTGTGCGGAGGACATGTCAGATCACACATTGTGCTACTACTGCTTCCATCTATCTCACTTCAGGAGATTTGGGTTTCATTTGATTGTCTTTGAAGCCATGCTATTTCATTAATCCAATCAGCCCTCCAGAATGTCTCCATTCCTTTTTTTTCACAGCTTGAATACCACAAGATTGGGCGGAAAAGAGGTCAAAAAATTCAGGAACAATTATAATAGATGTCATCTCATATCTTAATATTTATATATTTTATATATATGTATATATAAGTGATGCTGTTATTAGCATACATTATTGTATTTACTGCATGTAAAACACATTGTTTTCTATGTTATTTTAATCCAAATATTGACTGATCTAAGGGTTTAAAATCATTGAATACCTGTCAGTGGTTTTAATTATATTAGATTTCCACGCTCAAATCCTTTGTCCCTGATCTAACCCTATTATATAAACATCAATTGTGCACCAACTTTCATTGAGACAGGATCTGAAGATTAAAAAGATTGAAAACTAAACATTTGCCTTTTCAACCAAAGGGCAGGATCCATTGCACAACTCTTTGCATCACCACTGTGCCATATTAGCTCACCTCCTCAGTCATCATGCTAAGTCTGGATGGGAGTGCCTCATGCAATCATGGATCTCACAAAAATAACCTCATATCCGTTTTAATCCACAGAAAGGTCCCCTTTCCAGGCTGGTATGGGCGTATATGGCATTTAAGACTGTGTGAGGATATGATTAGATGACAGTTTTTACTGCCTAAAGGGTGTAGCTGAAACACTAAACTGTGCACAGAGAAGGGAAAATAAAGTTTTACTCCTGCCTTTCTCCTTCTTTCTGGTGTTTTGTTGCATTTGCAATATCATTTTTCCTGAAGGTTCCTGGTTTCTTTTGTTTATCTGCAGAATGATTGATTCTGCAGGAGGATTCTTGCATGATTGATAACCTGCTCTAATTAAATGAATGTTGACTATGTTAAACTCTATATAATTTATATAATTAGAGCTGTGACAAGATTTCATTCTGAATGAACACATTTTAACAGATTTGAATGAACTCATTTCTGTCCAGTGTTTTCCAGCCATCCACTGCTTAGACAGCCTCCAGTGAATGACTGGGTGAATAAATGAATGACTGAATATTGCCTTAGCAAGGGCTAATCAATGCTGGTCATGCAAGGGTGTAACGTTATAAGCCTTGAAAGACATCAAACATGTCCTCCAGTGCAGATTTACATGGTTGCTAAGAAAGGGCTCACTCACGGCTCTTGACTGAAATACATGTTCATGTTTTTTCTGTATTGCAGAGGATGCTTTTAAGGAGCATTATTTCTGAGAACTTCAAAGCCTGCCAAGAGCACTCTCATTTTGGAGTGTGTAGCAGCTTGAAAATGTACTTATATTTTCCAAATGGACAGGAAAAGGCCCTCACTGGTATTGAGGTGATGCTAATGCAGTGTGGCGCTAGTTTTCAGTATAACTGGGTTTACCACACAAAAACACGGCTTGTTTTAAACAGTATTGATCTTTTACAGGCTTGATTTTATACAAACTTTAATTTCCCCCTAATTTTAATTGCAAGAAGACACATATATTCTTTATTTTTGCTGTGTCTATATGGAAATTTGTCTTTTATGACTTAAAAAGTAATCACAGCTAACAACACCAACAGGTCCTCTGTGGACGCTATTTACTATGTACAACAATGTAACTACCATAATTGTCCACAAAGCCTGAATCTTTCCAGATGCTGCATACAGGCTTTCAGCTATCACTGGTTTTATTGATCCAGTTAACATCATCGTTCGCAAGGTCACGGTCTTCAACTGTCTGTGTTTTCTCAGCTGAGGACGCATTGCACCGCTCCTCGGAGGATTGGAGATTCTTTCCTGTGATGTAAACCCTGCCCAAGTGAGAGGCTGTTGACTTTATTTAATATGTCCGCCAGATTTTTATGAGCATTACACAAATGAAATGGTTTGCATTATGCGTGAACCATACGTTCCACAGAGGCATGCACGGCTGCAGACAGCTGGAAGTAACTTGAGCCCCCTCAGTCACTTATCAGCCCTGGCATCCCTGCCATTTCCCATAGCCATCTTCAAGCCAGAAGAATCCAGCCATTGTTTTCATCTCTGTGGGCCCTGTGTTAACTCAGCAATGCCTCGCTGATTGTTGCAGAGATATTAAAGAAAATGGTAGATTTGTCTTTGTCCATATAACCCTGTCTTGTGACATCCAAGCTCTATGTGTGTGTGTGTGTGTGTGTGTGTGTGTGTGTGTGTGTGTGTGTGTGTTGAGGGGGTTCCACTTGATGCAGTCATAGAGAGCAGCTGCACCTGCCCTGTATGTCAACAACAGGGTCTGGAGCAGACACTCAAGAAGAGAGGTAGCTTTCACACCACTGGCCTCGTTGAAGCTGCTTACTTTCCAAAGACAACAATGCCCACGCTGCTCTGCTACGCCACAGAGCTTTTAGGCTCTATAGGCTTGGCGCCTGGTCTGTGTGGCCTCCAGATTATCTCCTGACTGAGCCCTCTACATACAAGCTTATTGGACTTCCTCACGTCCCCTTGTTTTCGTGGCTCTAAAGTTTCCAGGATGCTTTTTGACTGTCTGTTTTACACATAGAGACAGGATCCCCCGTGGGGGTTGTTAAGAGGTTACAGGGGGGTAGTAAAGGGGTCAGGGAGAAACTGTCAGTCTATTTCCTTTCTCTGGCCTTGGGAAACTGCACCACAAGTCTTTTGCATATTTTTAGCGTCCTTGCTGGTTTTTGTCTGTGTATCCACAGGAGAAGATAAAGTTACTCCCGGGCCATGAGGACTTTTGTGTTTCACATGGATTACTTATTATTAGTGTTGTCTTTTGGCTTATTTTTTTCTCTCTCTCTAGCTATAGAATGACCATATCCAGTACAAAATCTGTCAGAATGCACGAGGTCTGGAAACCATCATCTTTATGTGTGAGTGTGTAAAACTCTCTTCCATAGAATTACTGCTCAACCCTGTGCTGATGGTTGCCTCATACTTGTATGTCTGCAGCTGGATGTGTGTGTGTGTGTGTGTGTGTGTGTGTGTGTGTGTGTGTGTGTGTGTGTGTGTGTGTGTGTGTGTGTGTGTGTGTGTGTGTGTGTGTGTGTGTGTGTGTTGTGTTGTGTGTGTGCACTCACAAAGTGATAGGGTTGCTGTGGAGAAAAAGAAACTTGTACACGTGTTGCTTGCATATATTTTTACAGTATTATTGCTCTTTCCGGTGTCTTCGGGAATAGATATACTTTTACTTGAATGTTGAGACACGAGTAATAAGGAGACTGAGACTGTTGAGGAGTTTGTTGTCTCTAACAAACTCAAATATTCATTAGATCAATTTGTAATGGCCATGTTAAATTATGATCAAATGTATTCTTGTTTCAGAGCTAAAAAGGTATACTCTATGTGGAAAGTAGAGATCTGTTTTCCTGGTAATTGTGAAATTCTTTGAACACTATTATTAATGCAGTGGATGAAATATGCACTATGTTTTGCTGTTTCTAAAATGATGTTCTGGCAGTGCGTTCTTTGCAGGGAACTGCGTCATGTTGATCAGACGCATCCAGACTCTAAGACCTGAAAATTGACATATTGTAAAGAAAAAAAGAGAAGAAAAAAAACAAACACACATACACACACACACACACACACACACACACACACACACATATACCTCAGTGTAGAGGTGTAAGAGAAATCTCATGAGATAGGTTGGATGATTAAGTAAAGAGTGTAGAGCCCAGCTCCCTCTCCTCTTTGGTGAACTTTCTTCTCAGGTCAGGGCAGGTATTGAGTAATCACATTCAGCTGAGAGAGTGAGCTCTCATAAACCTGCTGGGCAGTCATGCTCTTTTACATTCAGGCAGCATTTACTGAGAATCACCAGAACAGTGCCATAGCCCTAATAATATTGCTCACAGACATGTCTTACCTGCTGCACCACATTTCTACCTGTTATCTCATGATGAATAAACACCTCTCCTGTGTGTTCCTCTCTCTCTCTGCAGCTCATTCTTTCTTCACTGAATGTCTAGCTGCACGTCTGCGGTTTCAGAAATAGCTGCTGTTCAATAATTGTAACATAACTAAACCGCTGTACATATTGCTCTATAGAATTTAGATTATCGTTTAACCACCTGAGCTATTATCATTTTTTATGTTCTGTGTCTGTACCTATTTGTGTTGTCTCTCATGAGCTTCAGCATCCTACAGTATGTGTAGCTTATGTCTTCCGAAATAGACTGTGGTGAAAAAAGAGAATTTAGTTCTGTGAGAAAAAGATGTACTGTAAAACAAACCCGAGTGAAGAAAACCACCTTGAAGATATTACATTTAAGCGCGTTTAACTACTTTAAAATTATCTTAACCAGACTGCTGTTCGTTCTTGCTCTCTAATTCCACAATACAATTATCACTCAGTGACTGGGAAGGTACATGCCAATAAAAATAAGTCATTTCTGTTTTGCTTTGGCCCACCTCTCTAATGCTCGACTCTGCAGCTGCACTGCTGTGGAAAACAAACAGTGCAGTGCAGCTGGGTTCCTCAAGACAGCGAAAGGGGAATTTTAATCCCATTTTTTTCTTATTTGGCACCAGTCACATTTATTTGGTCATAAAGAAAGGGAAAAGCACCCCACCATCTGAGAAGGATTGGGAAGTGAGAACGCAAATAATACCAGAACCCCAGTTGCAGACTTAGAAACACAACAGGCCAGGAAATGAATCTCCAATAGGTCAAAGTGCTCAAAGCACAGAGGAGTCTAATTAGTCCACATAGTGGCACATTACTGACATACCTGGACAACTCAGATCAGCCTGTCATACTTACAGAGAACACCTCAAACTGACCTGATATGCTGCTGCACTGCAGATTTTCACAGTGATATCATTCACAGTAACAATTTTATCACCACGAGGCACATAAGCACCAAAGCCTAAAGGCTAACTTACACGTGTCTCTCATGCATTCCCTGCAGCGTGGTCTGAAAACAAACTATCCAGAGATCCTCAAACCATTCCCAGCTGTCATGTCCCTCCTCTAGTAGGACTCCTAACCTGATATGGCAAGGCAAGAAGAGGTGAGGGGTCAGGCCTTGAGGAAGATGCATAACATGTAATTCAAACTAAGAGCATTATATTCATAAATGCCTGTGGTTGAAAAGTGAAGACTGCCATGTGCTGTACCTATTGTCTCTCATGTTACCTGTATTAACTTCTCATTTTACATCAGACACTGCAAGTCTTCACACATACAGTTGCAAGACAGTAGTCAATGATAATGAAAACCACAATTACTCAGTGTGGAATGTGACTACATTTATAGGCTACGTATAAAAATATACTGGTTCAATTTTTTAATTAATATTTTATATTAAAAAAATATCAGCTTATAAAATATGACACCTTGTTACAGATTTACCTTCCTAACAGTATATAATGTGGTTAAAATTAGCTCCAGCTCAACCAACGATAACTGTTATCGTGCTTCCACAGCATCAGTAACAATAGCCCAATAAACATACAGCAATACAACAGTCACAGGAGCTTTTCTTTCTTTCAAGTACAATGTGCTGATGATAATTATGTATGTGTACTTGAGTACAATTCTGAATGCAGGCTTTGTAATTGAGTATGCTGACACTGTTGTGTACTGTAGCTACTTGTAAGCTACCTGAATACATTGTCAACCATTTCAGTTATGTTTGTAATGTTTATTATTATTCACCTGTATATGTGAGATACAGTAGGTTAGATGTATTAAGCTGTCTGTGGACTGCACAATACATCAAATGTGACAAATAGCACTCACAAAAAATACATTATTATTTATTTGAGAACAGACACAAACACAAAGGATAACAGCCTTTGTGTTGCTTTGGATAGCAGTCTATTAGTAATAAGCTGATAAAATGAAATGCAACAGGCATCTGGAATATTGTTCAAAGCTCCAGTTTGCTTAGCTCCATAAAAAAGATAAATGTGTCTCTTTGAATGTCCAGAGACACTGTCTACTCATCCAACTCCTCCAGCACACTGATACAGAGGACAGGCTGCAGGCCCTAAAGCGCTTTGGTTCAAGTGCAAAAAAAAAAAAGTTTATTGTTCAAAAGGCTTTAAAAAATAAACTTCACAGGGAATAATGCATGGATGCTGTTTCACACTGACACAGGAGCACATACTGATACGCACCTAAGTTTGTGCTGTCAGTTTAATCTCAGGAGACGTGCGAGAAGTTTCCATTATGGCAGCATGATGTCTCTGTTTAACTACCGTAAACGTCTGTTGTTATGAGATGACATATTTAATCAGGCTGCAAAAACAGCATTTATATGGCTGTTTATATGCTATTCTGTTAAAAAAGGTCACTGCAATCACAAGCGTATATATACTCCTTCGTCTCAGCCGGTGTTTGTGCTGACTGTGGTTGAAGTGTAACATTTGTGCGGTGAACGTGCTACAATACAACCACTCCTTTCTCTGCAGTTTTTTAAAATTTAATGATATGCCTTACCCTCTGTTAGCTAGTTAGATTGAATTTCCCATATTTGTATGGGAAAGCTTGTGGCCTATGGGCTTTATTAAAGATATGCAAAGAACGTACACAAGGAACAGAGCTCTACACACAAGGAACACATTCAAGACAATCAGTATGTTCAATATGAAATAGTCAGTTGGAGCATTGTCCTGATTTCATTTCCTCAAACTCTTGATGATGACTGGGATTTTGTGTGAAAGACGGTCTGACAAGAGAAGAGAAAAAGAAGCAATTTTAATGTTTTGTTTTTTAAGGGGTTCGTGCTTGTGTATGTGTGTGTGTGTGTGTGTGTGTGTGTGTGTGTGTGTGTGTGTGTGTGTGTGTGTGTGTCTAGAAAGGGGCGGGGGGTCTTTATCATGCCTCAAATCCAACCTCTTACCTCCCCTTTTGGGCCTTTAGGAGCATCCTGTGACCCCTGACCTCCTGGACAATAGAGGCCAGGACGTTTCCCAGTGAGCAGCGTTGGAGCCAACAACAGGAACATGAGGGGTGCTCCTGGGAAACAAACTGTTTATTGTGCAGCAGGATGGACAGCCCCCCAATGCCCCAGTCACTTACTTTCACACACACACACACACACCACACACACACACACACACACACACACACACACACACACACACACACACACACACACACACACACACACACACACACACACACACACACACACACACACACACACATACCTCAGTGTAGAAAAATTATGTCAAACAACAGGTGGCTGCTTTAGTACCACTGAACATCAGTTTAATCTTGCATATCTTCTGGATCCTAGTAAAGAAGATGGTGTGCATGTGTGTACATGTGTGTGTGTTTGGCTGTAACAAGAGATAACAAGGACGTGTCCCTTTCACCTTGGTCACACATATTACCATATGCTGCGATTGAAAGGACAGTTTTTATGTCTCTTACTGTTTTTGTTATATGAATCTGCCCTCATTCTTCACGTCCCAAGACAGAGAAAACACACACAGTGTTTCATTCAACTTCTGCTTTCTCCTTCATGTCTGCACAGGCTCGAGCTGCAGAAGATAAGTTTATATTTAGTCAGACTTTCTATTTGATAACAGTACCAAGCCATTTGTTGGTGCTGCCACTGCCTGTCTGTTACAGAGGAAATCCCTCCTTTGTCTCTCAAGGAAGCTCAGCAAACTGGGAAAACCTGAATTTGTCATCAGAGCTCAAACAGCTGGAACACATTTGATTACGGAGAGTCACCACTAAATGTATTAGTCAACACTCCAGACTAGTTATTACCTAGGCTCTGGAGACTACTCATTGCAAGAGCAGCACAGTAAAACAGTTTCCAGAGCTGTCAATCACTGTGCCAGAAATGTGGCGCAACACAGAGAAACGCAGAGGGCCGTGGGGATTGCTCTTTAAGTGCTTAACCCCAAAGGATTACTGGTTCTTTATGACTATACGTGTGGTTTGTGCCTGTGCTCCACACAATGCACATGTGATAAGGGTGGATCAGAGTTGATGGACACATGGGACTGGATCAGATCTTATTCTCTGCTCTCTCTGGAGAGACATTAAATTGTAATGATCATAGGAGAATAATAGGAATCATTTTGGAGATGTTGAATCAATGACTCATACTTGCTGTTGTAAAAACAATGTTAAGTCATTTTGTTTTAATCCAAGTGTAAAAATGTTTGAAAAAAATCTTAACATAAGTGTAGTTTGAGTTTCTGCTCTTACCTTAGTTTTTCCATACAGTGATACTATATTATTTTACCAAAGTACATTTCAGGGGGACATTTTCCACATTTAATTCCTCAGCCTACATTTCTGTGATAGCTAAATTACATATCATTTTGCAATTTGGATGATACTTGCAGAAACCTATGATAAGTTTAAAGCATCCCTCAACTCAAACACACATGGATGTTTGAGCTTCACTGTGCAGTAGAAGTGTCTCTGTTCTCAACTGTTTGAGACATGAACATACAAAATGATTTGTGAAATCACTTTTTTTTCATTAGTTAAAATCAAGGTTGCAAGTGTGATGCAGAAAACTGACATCTCCAGTGCACATACAGAGAATGGACATTTCACTGAAGTGAAGCATCTTCTGTCGAGCAGTTAAATATTTGCAACAATAACTATTTACATATTTATAGATTTTTTTTTTTTCACTGAGCGTGAAGGTAG
Source organism: Scomber scombrus (assembly GCF_963691925.1). Taxonomy (NCBI): domain Eukaryota; kingdom Metazoa; phylum Chordata; class Actinopteri; order Scombriformes; family Scombridae; genus Scomber; species Scomber scombrus. The sequence continues at coordinate 11,224,941 of NC_084973.1, forward strand.
AGGTAGTTGTAATTTGTAAGAATTTCTAAGTAACTAGTTATTTAAATTTTCTTGTGGAAAAAAACCCATTTCACACACAAGTCATTTTTAATTTCTGAATATTCTAGATGTCTTTAAACACGCATTGGCCTAGTTTGAATTAAACGCTGAAAGGGACCATTCTTCAAAATTATATTTCATACTTTCGCATTTGTATTTTTATATTGCTACTTCCCCTTATGAGTTTTGATACTTTCTTCATCAGCTGTAAAGCTTTTAGGACCTTTAAACTCTTTTACAAACAAGTATCACTCAGCCTCTCATTTTAAACAAGTAATCCAGTCTTATTTTTGTGCTAGAATCCCTGCTTGTAAATGAGACATCCTTAACCACCAATAAAACCTGCAAAGTTCACTACAGCCCCACTTTAAGCATATAATGCCAGTTAATAAGCACATCCTTGAGGCTATAAATGTTTATATGATTGCATCATGTAAATCTTGTAAGCCAAAAAACAAACAAGCAAATGCAGGCATGCACCAGCTTGTTTTAATGTCCAAAACCACGAAGAAGACAAGGGAAGGCTACTGAGGGCTCTCATATTAGACCTTTAAGATTTTATAGTGATTTTCTAGGTTAAAGGCCACCTTAACACTGACAAGCAAAATCAAATCACAGCTAAGGAAATGAGCCATGAAACACTGATTGCTCCATACATAATGACCTTTTTTTCCAGTTGCTTAGCTCAAGAATTATTTGATTGTGCAGAGTGCTGACTTCACTGCAAACATGAGCACTGCTTGCACATATTGCCTGAGTGTATAATCAAATCAAGACCATTGATACAAGGAGTGAACAAATATCTCTTAGTATGTGGGAACAATGGATCTTTGTTCCATAAGAGAGCCCTCAGAAAGCTAATACACTGACCGAAGGTAGAACACCTCTGGGGACTGTGAGCCTAGCTTGTGCTCAACATTAATTGGTGGTGCTTTTATTGGATAATTCAGACATTTGCAAGAACCATTTAAGTTAATTTTGAAAATGACAGTGAGCATATGTGGTTTGTCATGGCAACTATGGGAAAAGTGCCATTGAGAGGAATAAGCTCAGACACAGCTTTAGGATAATTGTCCCAATAAGTGAAATGCTTTCTGTTATACAATGGAACTTCTACTAAAGATGATTCATGTGACCAAAAAGACAGATCACTGGAGTCTGCTGAGTCCATGGTTTCAAATAACAGCACTATAGGCTATATTCATCATGAGACAGGTCAACTAAGCTCCTACCCCCACCCATATCATCCCAGTTCTGACACATTCACACCTTGGCTCATACATCAATTTGGAACTTGGGGCACCAGTCTTGAAACTAAAACCTCAACTTCTGGGTATAAGTGGGAAATTCCCCATACAGGTCAGTGATATGTTGCCTTATAGAAACAAAAACAAGTCTTGCTTATTGCTTTGAACGCTTACAAGGTAGTGTGCACCCCATAACTGACGGGCTCACTAGTGTCTCAGCCAGCTACAAATCCTATAGGTTAAAGTACACAGTAGCAAGCAAACCAATGTGATTTGAGATTTCAGAAGAAAGTACAGTAGGGTGACTGTGGGAGGCTTTGTGAACTGAGGCTTTAAGCCAACAAAGTGTGGGCTTGACTCTTTCTGAAAACCTCATGCTGATAAATGGCCTCTCCAAGTAGACAAACTCCGAACACAAGGCCCCTGCTGCATAAGACCCAAACTGCTACCTCTGCTGCTGGCTGAATCTGATTACAGGGAGGCCCTGAGGACAGGCAGGTCATTGAGAGCACAGAGATGAGCAAACAATAAGATATTATCTGGAGGAATCTACAGCTTTCCAAAGGAAAATGGTCCCTCTCAGTGTCACATTGACGATAGGATCCTCAACCTGACACTGAATCAGCCATTTAAGAAGAATGAACACTGCGACCCATTCATACATACTCACTAAAATAATGAGAGCTCTTTTTTCACCCTTGTTTAAGACATATAAAGGGAAGTTCATGAGGCTTTGCAGGACAAGGCTGCGCAGAAACCGGAGCATGCAGCTGACTCAGATGAATATGCCTTTACAATGATTGAGTATTGAATGAGCAATTCTATAGTCTTTTTCTTTCTTTCGTCTTGTGTATGTGTAAATAATACACGTTTAGCTTCATAGTACTTTGCTGCTCCATTGTTAAGCATTTTTGTACTTGCACACATTCATTTGAAAACAATAATATTCAAATGAATTAATTGAGTCTGAGCATGCAACATGCAATTTGATAAATTGGCCTGTGAATCTTGCAACACATTTTCCAGTCAACGATGTACCTACTGTGTTCTGCTTTGCCTGTCAATTTGTTCTTTTCAAATAGTGACATCTTGTGGTCACCTGGCCTCAGTTGTTGTGTAGAGGCTACACTGTATGGTTGAAGTCATATACCCTACTACCTTGTTGTTATCACACGTACCTCTTATTTCTAGTGCTATTAACTTGTATGCGTGTGGTGATAGTAATAATGATTATATTTTTGCTCTAATTTAGCCCATTGTTTCTTTGTTGTTGTTTTTTTAAAATATAGGCTTACAATGTATTATCCTTGCAAACAGAAGAGACAGATTGATAGCCACAGCCAAAATATAGCCTAGGTCTACAGGGTGCTTTCTTCTTATTATGGAATTTTGACATTAACACTACATTGAATTTAGATCACAAATAGGAGTCATCATACAGTGATTTTGTAGAAATATTTTTTAATTTTAATTTTTTAATATTGGCTCCTTTTAGTGAAAATAATATGATTTAGACTAAAAGCTTTGGTTTATTTTCACAAGAGTTCACTATTTTGAACTACAACCATGGAGCTTTAAATTGTCGAAATCCCGAGTTGTCGCTGCAATACAACTCTCGCGATATTACCAAATTCTGTCTTCCAGGGCACTAAGAGGAGTAGGAATGAGAGGAGAGACAGCAAAATATCTCGGTTACTCTGCTCTGAGCTAAAGAAAGACCTAGATTATTCTAGTTTGACTCATAAGTTGTACTAGGAACCAAAAGCCCCAAGCCTGTTATATGTTAGACGTGATTTTCTGATTTTAAGTGTGATTTGGAAATACGCGGCCACACAACCTAAATTGTATGTGTGCGGAGCTAACTGTTAGCTGACAGGCTACCTAGCACAGCCATTGAAGCAATGGCGTTGAAAAGAATTCAGAAGGTGAGTGTATATTTCTTTTATGTGTCAGCCATACCTCCCATTTGGCACATTTTGCTGACTGTGCGAGCCTCAGTGAACACAATACTACTATGTGGCCTCTTCTGTTGCTCGAGTTAGCCGTATTTTGCTTTCTTTTTGTGCTCGTTTCAAGAGTAATTCACAAACAAAGACGAGCTAACCACTGGTGGCCCTGTTGGTGCATTGCTACAGTAACGCTAGCTATTAACAACTAACCTACTTTAACTGCTCAATCATTCTGACAGCTACTTTTTTGGTTGTGGTTGGTATTGTAAAAATGTTTGTCTTAATTGCAGCTACTTATCAGCACTTGACGTAAAGGTGACAAACGATAACCAAGTCAGTGTTCCCGCAGAGCTGCGCTAGGCTAGTTCCTAGGTTTGATAGGTTGACATGTACAGGATTTTCCTTCAAATTATCTGCTTGTTAGTTGCCTTTATTCTCATGATTGCTCACAAAGAGTTTGGCCGGTGATGTGTTTGGTCACTGAATGACAGCTGCATGCTGGTTGCCAAAATTGAACCCAAGTGTCAGTGTTGCCATATATGGAAAGGCAAATGGGGCACTGGAACAGGCCAAGGTGTGTATTTATATAACAGAATAGATAGGCCTTGAAAGAGATGTTAAATAACCGGCTTAAAGTCTATTTAAGCATCTGTTTATGTTGTTTGTACTTGAATATTATGTAATGGGATTTGGCATATAGATTCATTATTGATATAATGAATTTAATTTTACATTCTAATGTATACCTTTTATGTGTTTTTTAATTTCTATTGAGAATATGTTTTGATCATTTTTTTTGCTATTGTGCTTTGTAACATTTATAATCAACATCTTTAGTCATCATGCATTAGTGACTAAACTGTTTATGAAGTCAGATGTCCTAAAGCCACCATTTACTTGTCAACAGTCTCGGATCATGACTGTACAGCAGACATGGCTGCTACCAAAAAGACTGTCACTAATGACAACCATGCTCAAATTAGGTGTGGAAGCCCCAAGAGATTAAGTTAGACCCTCTTACATAAAACCAAAAAACCAAACATTGTATGGAACAATCCTCAGATAGATTTTAATGAGGCTGGTCTTTGTCACAAATCTATACTTTTTTCTCAATTCATCCTTTATCCATCATTTTGACATACAGTGCATTGAGGTTTGAGCATCATCATCTACCTAACAACCAATTCATTGTCAATTGTCATTTTTTTCTTTTAATTAAAATTCATGTCATTTTCTTACAAGGAGAACAGTTGTTACAATACTGTAACTGACCTGTGAGTTCAAGGCTATTTCATGATGGGATTGTTTTGCCTTTAGGAGCTGTCAGACCTGCAGAGGGACCCGCCAGCTCAGTGCTCTGCTGGACCAGTTGGAGATGATTGTAAGAAGTGTTTATCAGTTACTTTTATTCTACCACTTCCTTATATGCAGCTGTTAATGCAGGGCCATTTTTGCTGAGGTTAACTGCCAATAGGAGTTGGCATCTAAACAAAAATGTTTGTAGTAAAGGCATAATTAATCGTACTGTGGCAAATAAATGCACTTTTGTTGTCTGTTTATTTATTTTTTGTTTTTTCGTTTTGTTTTTTCACCAGTGTTTCATTGGCAGGCAACAATAATGGGTCCGGTAAGTGAAACTATACTTTAACCCAGTGAAAAAGTGCATAAGAAACAATTGCTGTCCACTATATTGAACTTGCTTCTATTTTTATTTCAACAGAGTGACAGCCCATATCAGAGTGGAGTGTTTTTCCTCACCATTCACTTCCCAACAGATTATCCTTTCAAACCACCAAAAGTGAGTACGGGTCTGCCTTGGGTGTCACATTATGATGCAATAGCATTTCTCAACTTTTCATCTGTTTATTGTATTCAAGATAGGTTTCAGTGGAAAATTACAACCTTCTTTCTCTGTCTTTTCTTTTGTCACAGGTTGCATTTACCACAAAAATTTACCATCCTAATATCAACAGCAATGGAAGTATTTGTCTGGATATACTGAGATCGCAATGGTCACCTGCACTTACAGTATCAAAAGGTAAGTAAGGGGATGTAACAGACATGTTAAAAATGTTTTAAGACCACAAAGTCCTACTGTATACTTTGTCTGGTCGTTGCCCTTAAGTGTCAAGTTCAAATGTAAAAAATAAAACATTCTTTCAATGTTATCTAATCTGTCTGATTTATTACTCCACAGTATTATTGTCTATCTGCTCTCTTCTTTGTGATCCTAACCCGGATGACCCACTGGTACCAGAGATCGCCCATACGTACAAGGCTGACAGGGAAAAGTGAGTGTGAAACAAGAATTAATTTACTAAATCTCTCAATTTTGATATAGTGACTTTTTATTTTGGGAGATTAAGTTAATAGTCTGTAAATTCACCTGAGACCTTTTCCAAACTTTGTGTTTTACAGGTACAACAAATTAGCAAGAGAATGGACTCAGAAGTATGCAATGTGAGAGTGCCAGGGAGATCAATATACATAAGGAGAACAAAAGAAACATGTTTGATTTGTAACTTGAGGCAAATGAGCAACAGAGGAAAAAAAAAAACTAGACAACAGCCCAACTTTTGGAGAAGGAAGCGTTACAATGAGGTACAGTGCCACCTGGCTTTCCATGTGCTGAGCTGCTACCATGTGCTGTCCTTCATGACTTGTATGGATCTGCTGAGCAGGACCTGATGGGCTCCTAAAAGCACTCCCATATGGAATACCGGAAACTCTTCACAGTTCATACCGCCACACTCAGACTTGAAACTGTTACTCTTGCTCTTGTGATTATCACCGTCATTGTTGCTAATTCATACGCATCATTTTCACTGTCAGTCATATCATTGTGCTTCTCAATAGCAAAATGTTGGATTGATTTAGGAGATTGGCTCTCCCTTCATTTCAGAGGTACTGTCTGTATCCCACTGGATGTCTTGTATAACTGTATTTCCATGTATTTAGTGGCCTTTCTGTGTTATTATTTTCAAACGGTCTACGTGCAATTGAGACAGAGTGTTCCCTGTTCAACACAAAATGGTACAGTGCCATTACCAGCCGCTGATCTGTTGGCACATGCTGTCTCTACCCCGAAACAATGTGAAAGATGTAAAGAAGGATTGGTCTATATCACCCACTGCATTTGGAAATGCAACAGTATTTAGTGTTTTTTTAAGACACTGGATTGCTGGCCTTCGCCTCACTGTTGTCGGGCTCCATGGGGTGAATGTCACCGCCCATTTTTCTCACACATGTTGTCATTGATCTTATATCCTGTACAAGTAACCATCCATGGCTGGTGGCATAGTGCACAAATACTACTGTTGTATGACTTGTTCCTTGTTGTCTAGCTACGAACATAGCTACTCCTTGGCACATAGCTCTGCTGTGTGCCACCTCCTCAGTACAGTTACTCAGGTATCTAGCCAAATCATCAGCCCTTATCAGCAGTGACCCATGGTGAGAAAAATGACCAGGGCCCATATCATAGGTCTCTAAAATATTACTGATCTAAGTTCACTTGTTTGTTCACATAACAAAATCAGCTCATGCTTCCTGAAGAGGCAAATTGATCAAAGACAGATAAGCACTCCTGAAGTTTCTCATGCACACAGCCCTTAATGTCCTGTGTCACATGAAAATATGCTGTCCCAGAAGTACTGTCATGTTGTCAGACAGAGGGCTTTTTTCAGTATCCTTCTTCAGTTCCTTTCACCGCCATTTCCATTTGTTTTTTAGCAACACTCCGATGTGAACAGCTTTTAAATGGTGCATGTACGTGCTACTGTTTTTCTAAAAACAAAATGGCCTTTGGTTACAGCTGTTGTCAATTACACTCAAAATGGGAAGTTAAACTGACTTGACATTTTGCAGAACCCAGTAATTTGAAGTCATGTGCATCTAGTTACTCGAGGTGAATAAATACAGTAACTTGCCATGACATTTTCATCTGCTTTAAGTATCAGGTGATGTGAAGCTTTTGCATTTCTTTGTGTTCATAGTCACAATTAGGTCTGCAACGGTTTGTTTTGTTTTGTGATAACCTACACTGACAGTAAAATGGTTTGTTTAGATGATAATGTTTTGACATTTTGTATTGTATCTTTGAAAGCTTTAGTTTTAGGCAATTTTTTTCATTCATGTCACCAGAATTGAACATGATTGTGATGTGTCATAAAGTAATATTAGTTCTAATATAATCCATTGTGATTGTTGGATAAAGTAGTTAGGATATGCTATGATTTTTTTTTTTATCATAATGTGCTTATGCTGCCAACATAAAGGGAATTATTTGATGGTGTAAAGGGGAAGAAATGTTGCCATTGAGGCACTATTGGACTAATCCAAAAAAATCCATAGCAAAGCATGAAAAATTAGAAGCTTTGATTGTAGAATTAACATCATGGTTTAGGCACTGAATTTAGTTTTTCATTGTTAGCTGCTGTAGAGAAAAATGTCTTCAAAACAAGTTGACCTGAAATACAAAGTATACTATAAGGGTTTAAAAAATATCCTATAAACGCAGTGAAAGTATTTTTGCTGCCAAGACCACAGTTGAAAATGACTTGTGTGTAATAGTCCTAGTTTAAACTTTGTGTACATTGTTGTTTGTTCATCTGGCTGTTTATTTAAAAGCCAGAAATCTTCCAACTTTATGATTGAATGCAGCCTCAATTCATCATGTGACTGATGCTACCATTGACTTCCTTTGTCCAGCGTGCTCAATAGAGTCTATATAGGCAGCTTGGCATGCTTTGCACTCTGGAGAACCTTCTCACAGCCATTTGCCAGATATCAGGGATTTCGTTACAATTCATCTGCCTAACACCTCTGACTAAAATTTTAGCCTTAACCCTCATTTTGTATATAGAGAGAACGTGTCATAAACTGTAAATTTGCTATCAGGGCTGTATCCCCTAATGGGTGATTCATCTCATCAGTAGACATGGAAACCTGCTTGAACAATACCAATGTTTTTTTTTTGTTGAAAAATGCAGCCTGGCTTTGTCTGAATGCAGGACCAGCCTTCATGCATCTTAAGGTTTGGAATTTGTGTGCTTGAACTGTCACCATAAAACATCCACATCTCCTCACATAGCCTACACAAGATAACTATTATTGACTTTGTCATTACATATGAATAAAGCTCATGTTGGTTTACCGTTGTCTGCGATGCTTTCTTGTCTTAAGTTATGAAAAGGTAATTGAGGGCGATGTGAGCCTACGCCGCTGGTGTATTTTAAAGGTACATAAGAAAGAGTTCTATAATGAGACGTGTACTGTAGCTACCTAGAACATTTTGTTTCCACACATCAAATCAACAAAAACACGTTACAAAGTTGCTATTGGTGTGTAATTGGGCCTTTGAGCTGTGAATGCTGCACTTTAGGGTGCGTTTGATTCCTCAACTCATTGAGGGTTGTTTTTGTGGTGCAGAAAACACAGGCTTTATAGATAATGAACGTTCCTTTCATTTCATATTCATAAACTGAGAATGTGGTTTATTTAAGCAAGTACTTGGAGATTGGATTGCACTAATTAGTGGTCACGTTGCAAATAAAAAAACCGCAAACAAGCCCCGCTCTCCCGGGCTGCCCGTACGTATAACGCCCTGGCTGAGATGTAGCCACTAGCTGAACTAGCTTCCTGCACAGCTGAAAGTCAGCATCATCGCCACTCCTCCCAATAGGAAGGGCGCATCCCGGATAGCTAGCTGGCTAGCTGTACTCAACATAACCATGGCAGTTAACCTCAGCAAAAATGGCCCTGCATTAACAGCTGCATATAAGGAAGTGGTAGATGAAAAGTCCAACACAAACTGGTAAGAAAAGCACATTATAAACGAAGTGAGCCTTGTGTAGCAGGCGTTACATTAGCTGCAGTGTTGGCTAGCATTGAGCCAGTCTGTCGTCAAGTAAGTTGTCGATAATGGTTATAAACATTATATATATATATATATATATATATATATATATATATATATATATATATGACATGTGACTTACTGGTACGTTGCTATCCACAGTAGATATTCTGATGCCTACATTTATGTTATTTAAAGTCAACTTTGTGCAGAGTGTAGCTTCGCCAGTTTAACGTGTATCGTTATTAAGGTAGGGATGGGCTAACTGTAGAGCTAGTTAAATTAAAGTAAGTTACAGTGAACACCTAATAGGCTAAAGCATGCGTTTTCATGTTTTTCTTGCATTTTTGATTAGTGAGTCTGTCATTAAATTGAATAAGTTGCAAGCTAACGCCACCTCCCCCACTTCCTGGTCTGATGGGAAGTCAAATATGATCAATTATGTGAACGCAAAGTCTCGGCACTTCCTCTATGTGTTACCTAACATCACACAAGTGTCAGTGCTGGTGTTGGGGTTAAAATTAAACCTGCAAATAACAGCTGCTGTGATTAATGTTGACCCTAAATTATTTAATCTCAAAGCGCAATTACCCAGGGATCCTGTTGGCTTCTTAGTCACTCTGAAAATGACTCTTGTGAATGCTGCTGCTTCTTTTTTTTGTAGGCATACCCCTGGTTAATAGCTTGTTCTAAATGTACTTTAAAAATCTGAAAATGATACTGACAAATAAAAGTAAATATTAGAGCTACAACAATCAACAGCTAATTAATCAGACACCATTTTGATGATTAATTATCACTGCAAATTGCTTGTACAAAAGCACCAAATATGTGTTGTTTTCAGCTTCTCAAATGCAAGGATTAGATACTTTTGTGTGTCATATTTTCTAGTTGAGGCCCTATGAAGAAGTTGCCTTGCATTGACCAGTTTCAATATGAGTAAGTTTCACTACTTAGCCCTGCAAGGCTTCATTGTGTCTGTTGTCCGAAACAACAAATTCCTTTATTAGACAACTGACCCTGACAGTGAGCTTGTGTTTCAGTATGTGGTTTACTTTTGCAATCAATATATTTATTTGTGGTCTAAAATTGACATCAGGTTTTTAGCAATGTGTGACAAGATACAGATACAGATCTCATAAGTGAAGTGTCAGTATGAGAACAGGCCAAATGTTTGATATGAAACGGAATCAAAAGGCCTTAGACATAATTTGTTATAATAGTGAAGTCTTCTGTGTCCCAGTAAAGTATAGCTTTATCTCCTAATAGTCAGCAATTATCACTGAGTACAGAGTTTTTCACTGTAGTACAGTATGCTGCTTTAGGGTTGCTATTAATTTTCTTTTAAATAAAAAACACTTGAATTCTTCCTTGCTTTTACAATTTGCTCTGTTTATATGCATAAAAAATGTCCAGTGCATAGAGTCTGTGAATTACATCTGTATAGCATGGATATAAATTCAGTTATATGAACTGAAGACTACACTAGACACTTAAACCCTAAGCCACTCTGGTAAGTGTGTGTCAGCATCATCTTTTGATTTATATGAATGTCTAGCATTTTTGTGCTATTAAGTGCTTAGAAAAACTTTCTTTGACCCCTATCTAACCCAAACCCAAACATCATGTGGGCGTACTGTACGTCCACTTAAAGACCACAGAAGTAAAGACCACTTCAGATGCCTTCATGTTAAAAAATGTGCTTTTCCCACAGAATATGGTGCAGAATTAACAAGGGATCAGTTTGTGTAGTGCTGCTATAACTTGTAGTTATTTTTTGAAGTGGAAAGTCAGTCAAATCTTAACTGATGCAGACGCATGTAACTGCCTGCTGATTTAAAAATGGAATCTAAATTGCAGCAAGTTGTATTCACATTACCTTATTTCTGTATTTACGTTAAATGTATCCTGTGACAATAGGACTTAAGGGTTAAGGTTGCTTAAAATGCATTTAAAAAACATCCATTGTTTGATTTGGTGTGAAATGGTGCGTGTCAATTTTTAGACCAAACTCTTCTGTCTGTGTGATCTGTTTTTAGCAAGCATTTTAATATCCTTTCACCTGGTATTCTCCTCAGGGCCTTGTTCACCTATGAGGGAAACAGCAATGATATCCGCTTGGCCGAAAAGGGTGGTGAGTAACCATGCTCATTTTGTTATCAAGTTTTTATCATCTCAATGCGACATTATCAAATGTGTGCAGGAATTTCACCGTCAGCATACGGCCACAGCGCTGAAATATCAGCACAAAGGAAATGCCTGCCTCTGCTTTCTCAACCCATCATTTTGTAAGGGGAAAAAATGTCCCCAGTTACACAACCGACCACAGCAACCATTTGACTTCACCACAATGTTTATGTATCAGATGGAGGACTGGAGGAGCTGTTTGAGGAGCTGAACAGTGGGAAAGTGATGTACGCTTTCTGCCGGGTCCAGGATCCAAATTCCGGCCTGCCTAAATATGTCCTCATCAACTGGGTTAGTGCTACACTCCACTGCCTTACATTGATTTGTCCTCTTTGTTGTGGCCATTCTTGACTAGAATAATTCTTTGTGTTTCAGACTGGAGAGGGAGTGAAGGATGCCAGGAAAGGATTATGTGCAAATCATGTCCACTCCATGGGGAATTTCCTGAAGGTAATGCTGCACTCGTTTCAAAGTCCTTTTTAAATATACATTTGAATTTCTGCCACAATCTGTTTACAGATGCTTGTGTGCAGAAATGCTTGTTAATGATAGCTCTGAGCAGGACATAAAATAAAGGACAATAAAGAAAATACCAGGCATCATGCTGCCGGCATTTGTAGAATAATGCAGGAGCTTTGTTGGAGTTGTGTCAAAGTCAATCGTAGCCTACCAGCAAACAACATGTCAACAAATAACTGGGTGGTGCGCACATGAACCAAGATAACAACTGTAAGTATTTCCCTGTTTGCCTGAGTATTAACTTGAATTGTGACTTCATGGTGTTCCAGGGGGCCCACGTCACAATAAACGCCAGAGCAGAGGAGGATGTGGAACCTGAGGTGATCATGCAAAAAGTGGCCAAAGCCTCCGGGGCCAACTACAGTTTCCACAAAGAAACCCCCAGCCGCTTCCAGGACAGTGGTCCCCAGGGTCCTGTGGTATGTATCGCCTCCAGTAGACACCCATTCCTGCCTTTTGCCCTGCCCACCACTTGTCTTTCATGCTAGTATGATAAGTGGAGAATTATATTTTAAGGAGGCTCTTAAAATCTCAAAACACACCCATGCTTGCACGAATAAACTGGAAATTCATCAGTCCTGGTCGTTCACATTTTCTACCATTGAAAATTTTGGCCTACTAGGATGACCTACATGCACTGCCTTTTGTTTTTCTCTTTCTTCATTCTGTCATGCATCTCTGAGAGAAATAAATCATTGGTTCATGTCTGTGGTTAGTTGCTAAAAATACATCAGCCAAATAATGTGTTTAGTATTTTAACACAATATGTGGTAGAACACAAGACAACCCGACCAACTGGTTACTTTATTTTCATAAGAGCTGTCATCTGTAGCAATTTAATGATGAATGACCAAGTAACAGCAGAGAAGAGATATGGTTGAGATAATTTGTGCTAGTTCTGGCAGTTGGACCCCACTGTATTTTATTCTGTTTATGTAATGTTGCGTTGTCATTTTTATGCAATCATGTTAAATTGTCTTTTCCTCCCTGTAGGGCTCAGTGTACCAGAAGACCAACGCTGTGTCGGAAATCCGAAAGACCAATAAAGACAACTTCTGGGCACAGGCAGAGGTACTGTAGGCTCCTGAACTTCCTGTAAGCTAATGCAGAGAGAGTGAAGAGAACCATCAGCATCTTTTAAAAATCACAACTTGGAAAAAAACAAAATTTATAAAAGATGTTTTTGAATAATTTATATTGAATTATCATCTGCAAGAGTTTACAGTTTTGAAATTTGACACATACTGCTATTTTATTTAAAAACACAAAGCAGGTAGTGTTTCCGTAGTCAGCAAAACCCTAGAAAGTAGATCTCATTGCCTTGCTGTTGTATTTAGAGAAACCTCAAAATGATGCTTTTTTGTCACAATAAATACCACAAAAAATCAAGCTAATGTCCTTTTTTCCCCCCTCTGCATTTCAGAAAGATGAGGAGAGACGTCGCCAGGAAGAGCGACGCAAGACAGATGAGGAGCGCCAGCAGCTGGAGAGAGAGAGGAAAGACAGAGAGGCCAAGGAGGCAGCACAGCGGGACAAAAGGGACAAGGAGAGGGCCGTTCAAATCGAGCAACAAAAGTAGGTAGCAATAGAAAGAAAGTGCACAATGGTCAGGGCCAGTTTTCAGAAAAACTGTTCAAAGGTTCAAATTAAATGTCCATTTGTTTAATAGGAAGTACCAGCAGCAGCAGGATGACGAGCCTAAACAGGAGAAACCAAATAGGGTGAGTGTCTTGCTGTTCAGTCGTCTGACAAGATTACACTTTGAATAAATGGACTTCAGCTGTGAAGTTACTTGGAAGAAACTAAATGACCAGATGTGGATTACTGTGAAATAAACTTTTCCTTTTTACTGTTAGCCACTTTTTCAGTGGTTGTGTTAATTGTTTAACAGTAGTGCACAGATCTTGTAAACACTTAAGACCGGAAGGTAGCTAATGTCAGCTGTGCCAAATCTAATATCAACATCATCAGGAAGAGCAGGAGGAGAACCAGGCAGCCCAGAGGAAAGCAGTCAAGCGAGGTGAATCTGTGGAAAAGGCTAATGTGAGTTCACCTTCCCGAAAGTGCTCTCCTCTGGCCAAACCGCTTTCCTTCTTCCTCGCCTGTTTCAACAAGACAAGTGCCTTTTTCAATCTTTGAAGCTCAATTTAATACCCTCTCTTTCCATCTTCATGACATGATTTCTGCTTTCTCTATTTTAACAAAAAAAATGAATGCATAGGTTAACATTTAGTTTTCTTCAGTAACCCTTGCTGGTACTTGTATATAAATCAACTGCAGCTCTCAATCAACTGTAACTCTGTACATGTTACTCTATTTCTTTGCTGTAGGAGGCTGCTTCTCTCATCTCTCAGCGTGCTATGAACCCCAGAGACATGTTCAAGCAGAGAGAGAAAGGTATAACTCCCAGTGTCCCGGACGTCCCCGCTGCAGCTCCCGCTAGCCCACAGCCAGGTATCACCTATACATACACAGTGACCTCTCTATATAAATCTGTTTGCTTTAAATGTTACAGCCTCTTCTGTGTTACTGCAATGCTTTCTTAGCCTCACTCTCAGGTACAAACTGGTGATTTTTCTCTGGAGGAGATTCTCCCAATGCAATCCTATTTTGGAGATTTCCTTCAGACTGACTAGTTTTCTCTCTGGTCATACTTAAACACTTTGTCTCCGTCATGGTGTCTTCTCTTCTTCTATCTGCTCTTTGTTTTCTCTGGTCCATTTTGCATCAACGTGTGTCTCTGCTCAGGGCGTCTGCAAAGCCCTTTTCTGTCTAAGCCAGTGTATGAAACTGAGCGAGCCAGCTCACCTCAACGCCAAGCTTCTCCTGTGCCTGCAGGCTCCGCCTCTCCTGTCCGCGCCACAGGTGTGAGCTTACTCAAACACACACACGAATACACAAAGAATCCATACGCAGTGTGTCGGGTGCCAATCTCATACTTAATCAAAAGCTCCAAGCTTAATTTCTCTATGCTGTTTTTTGTGTGTCATCATCTTCATAAGCCTTACAATCATGAGTTTCACCATGAGTCATTCCACTCATTGTACTCTCCATTTTCTGAGACATTTCCAGATTTTATTTATTTTCTTACCATTGGAGTGAAACATGCTAAGAATGTTATAAGACTGGTGTAGGTTTTCAACCTGCATGGACTTGTGAATGTGTTCCACTGTGTACATGCATGTCTGTGCTTGTGTTTTGGGTGATAAGAGCCAGATGCTGATGATGGGCAGTCCAGGTGTGAGTATGATGAGCAGGAGGCAGCTCCCCAGGAACAGTGGAAAGGTGGGGCCCATTTCACACCGCTTTCCAACCCACTCATCTGCTTTTTATTATAAAAAATGCTGTTATTTGTCAACTGCATATATTCCCTCCAGCCAAACTGTGTGTCAGGATCAACTGCTGCTGCCATCTGCTGGTGGATAGACTGTTTAAATGACACAGTCAGACTGACAGTAATCTCTCTTTTTTCAGAGGAGACACCAGCTGCCAACTCCTACGTCCAGGAACCAGCTTATGAAGAGCCCGCTCAGGTGGTTGTTTTTCTTACAACAGGAAATGCTATGACTGTTTAAATTACTCCTGAAGCACAACTTAACCTAATTTCTCTGTCAGGTGGAGGAGAATAACACTTATGAGGTGCCTGCTGAGGAGACACCAGACAGAGGCACCTGTGCCAGGGCTTTATATGACTACCAGGCTGGTAAGTTTTTTTATAACAAATATATGTAGTAGTAGTAATAAAAATGATAATGATATATTTTACTCATAGAGCACTTTTTGAAATCCAAGTTACAAAGTGCGTCACAAGGCCAAAAAGTACAAAAAGAGAACAAATAAAAAAACAATTTGAGTAAAAATAATTTAGTAGAAAGTCATGGACCCATATTTGCACTCCATATTTGTACTTAAGAATTGTTCCAGATAGGTTTATTCATCTTCATCGAGCTGTGTTTGACACCAGAAGGATTCTGGAGGCCCAGATAGAGACTGTAATAATTGACAAAGAATGAAATGCTTTAACAAAGTTGTGTGTTTTGGGGTCCCCCTAAGAAAATGTATTTGACTAGAAATATGCATTCTCACATAATTTTGGGCCTTACAGTATTCATAAAAAACCCAATACTGGTTGTGGTGTTTCACAGTCAACTCAGACATTAGCAAAAAGAAAAGTGAAACAAATATGCTCACTAATGAAGTGAGCAATATGTCCTGAAGTAATTGTGATTCAGAACAGGATTAGAGTCGCACAGTATATTTTTAATATAACTAAATAATGGTTCCAGAGCAGCAACAGTGATGTTAACATATAATATATATTATGATGATACTGCAGCTTTTTTGCATATTTTGTCATGTTTCAAAATTAAAATATTTGTGATCAACTTTTGTGGTGAAACAAGCAGGCATATCAATTACCTATCCACTATTAGCAATTTAAGATGTTTGTCCTTTTACATCATTTAATACTTGCAAGGATCCACCATGTTGGTTTGCATTACACTCGGAGGGTGGACACCAGCAAACCTCAAACCACCAACTCTACACACAGTCAAAGCAAACACCAACATGCATTTCCTGCATACAGAAAATATAAACTCTAATAATTACAGTTTGACTCCAAGCATTTGGCTGATTATAATGTCTGGAGTTTATTAAACTGCAGCTTAATAAAACGTGTAATAACATACATATGAGCTAAGTGACATTCCTGAGACATTGCTCTCCTCCCCCTCCAGCTGACGATACAGAGATCTCATTCGACCCCGACAACATCATCACTGGGATTGAGATGATAGACGAGGGCTGGTGGCGAGGGTATGGCCCAGACGGTCATTTTGGAATGTTCCCAGCCAATTACGTCGAGCTCATGTAGCCCGGCACACTTTCCCGAGATCACCACACTGGCAGCCACAGAGGACCTCAGCAGTAAAAACGACACACAACACGCCTCAGTCGTCACACTCAAGTGATCGGGCTGAAAACGGAGCAAACGATCCTCCACTTCATGGACCAATGAACGGCTGGTAATCGCGGGCCAGAAGCTTTTGAAGTCTATCCTCATTTCAAAAAATCAATTCCATTAAAACGTTGATGTTGTAAGCAGTTGATGGCATAGTTTAGGGATTTGTGGAAAAAAAAACCCTAGGCTAATGAATACTTTCCCTCATGAAATCTCCTTACCTTTTTAAATGTGATACAGTACAAAATCAACCTTTGTTAATGTTAAATTCAATTGTACGCATTAATAGCACTTCTAGTTCACATTCCTTACAAAGTGACTTCAGTTCTATTTCAGGTATAATTTCATTGTTACTTATTGTAGCAATTGCGCCTGTGCATTTCAGGAAAAAAAAAAATCAAAGATAATGGTACCAGCTACAGTATAATCTTTTGCCTTGTTTTTGCCTTTCTTTACCGGAGGACTGAACTTTCCTTTTTTCCTTTTTAAAAAAAAAAAATGTGATTGAACTTGCATCCTGTGTGAATTTCAAACTATGTTTTAGTACTGATCTGACTGTGGTTGAAGTGAACATTTTCTCTGCTCTGAGTGGTTGACTTTAGTGAAAATACATAAAATGGTTAAATTTACCTTTTACTGTGAGTATAAAATGGTTGCTTTCATTTTTTTGCCCCTCCCCACAATTCCTTCCTCATCTGGACCAAATCATTTTAACATATTTAACTTTTCAGGGACAAGCTGAAGAGAGGCAAACATAAACATAATTTTTCTTTCTTTTTTTTGTTCTTTTTTTTTTTGGATCTCGCTGGTCTGAGGTTGAGTTTGAGTGCATAACAGATCTCTAATATGTGATATCATGGTGCCATAAGAAGCGCTTGGTGACATTTTACTTTAACATTTGGACTATTTGACAGCAGACATTATGCAAGTTCACTATTTTTTATCTGGGAATACCATTCTTGCTTTTTAAAGCGTTGTGGTCAGTTGACAAAAAGGAAATAAAAAAATATGAATTGATCATGAATAGAAAAGGGCATCATGTATCCACTGCATTATTCATGTTTGTTTTTCCAGAGTATATTGTAATGCACAGACATTCTTCATAATAAAAGAAATAAACAAGCTTTGTCGTTGTGTCTTCTCAAATAGGTCGAGCACAGCACGGGCTGCATACATTGCTGAAATGTTTGAAATGAGGGATTTTCAGAGGTCTAACAGGAACTCAGACGTATACACAGATTCAGTATGTGCACTACAATCAGTTTCCTGGAATGAGGCAACAGCTGGGGAATTCACCTCTAATGCATAGGTTTCATTTTCACATGAAAAATCTGATTTTACCTCTCCCACATCCTTCAGTTAAATCTTTGGTTCAATACAGAAAGACACACGCTCAATAACTTCAACTTCAATAAAATATTTTGTTATGACATATTTTTTTATATACACCAAAAAATATATCTGTCAACATCTAGTATTATTATTACCCCTACTTGTTTAGTCCATACCACGTTTTATGTTTGGGTTTACTGCCCTCTCCACATGAAGTATTATACCGTATTTATATTTGTATATATATCATAGTATTATTTATATAAACTTATTTATAGTTTATGTCCATATACTTAGATGTGGCAGGTTGCTAAATGATGTGATGTTACATTTTATTTCTACAATGTCAAACTTATTTTCTCGCGTTCATGCATCTTATCGTACAAGTTACACTTTTCTGCCAAATATTGTTCAAGAACAAATGCAATTCAGTCCAATTTTGATACTTTAGACCTGTGTGTGTTCATTGTATATTTTCAGCAGTAATATGTCATTTTAATAATAGCCAGAATAGTGTATTTTAATGCCTCTTCCCACTCAGCCCAAATATTCAGTTTCAGCTTACATTCAATTTTGATTGAAATTGTTTTCCATGTTGTTTTAATATTAGCTTCAGTTATCTGAGATCAAGTTTCAGAATCATTTCCACTTAACACCCACACCATTTAGAAAGTTAAAGATAAAAAATAGTGGCTCACATTACTGAGAAAGGTTTACATCTTTGCTTTGAATGATTAAAAACAAAGTTAATCAGTAAGTTTGTTTATATTTCCATGAACAGTGAGAGCCACTGATGCATTCTCACCTTGACTGGAATCTTATGTGCCCGTTAGAGCTTTGCAGATTGTTCCCAGGATAGTGACTCACTTCAGACAGGAAATCTTTTCTGTGTTGGATTCACAATATTTTCTCCACACGTCCTCATTTACATTGTTCTGCCCTCACCTCAACCTCCTATCTTTATGTCAGTGAAAGTCTGAAATGAATAGCTGGGGATTTTTTCAATCTTACAACTGATGTTTTTGCTCATCGTCTCCACATTTGTTGTCGCCTTTAAGAGATAGAGTAGTTAGAGTTCTGCAAAACATAGTCATAATTCAGCGGAATTATAATTATAATAAATCATCTGTAAAGCCTCACATGCGACAGACTGTCTACATTATGGTAAAAGTTCAAAGCTCACCGCATATCTGGTCTCTGCCAGTAAGTTTTTAAATGTAAGCATTAAATAATTAGAAGTCTCACTATGTCTACATATCAGTGGGGAATCAGAGATTTAGCCTGAATTGAATGTTTAATTTTCCAACTCAATTCTCAAATATAACAAACAGTGTCACATACGTAATGTATTTCTTTATCAGTCAAGGCATTCATATGGGAGCTTTGTGAACATTTTAATATCACATTTTTTACATTTTTGCAGAATTTCTTGTTGATCGTCAATTTCTGAAGTAGCAAAACAAAAACTTGTTTTTGTATCTCTCAAACAAAACAAAAAAAAATCCCTTTGAGATTTGGACAGTCGATATTTGGTTATTTTGACATTTAAATGTTAATCATTTTGAAATGTCATACTCTATCCGCAACAGATGGAGGAAGAGGGCATCCCCTTTTCAAATAAGATCAAAAACATGTGGAGGAAACGTGGATAGTGTCGAGTACTATCTACATTTTCATTGCCTTCAGTGTTTTTATCATGAGATCTGTGTCGTTTTACTGAGTGTGGGACAGCTGAAAGAAAATGGAGGGAAAAATGCAATACGTTTTATATGTGACCTCATGAGTAAAGCTTAGAAACTGCTACAGAAACAAATGAAATCCAGAGGTTCTGTTAAAATGAAGCAAATCCTTCCCAAGGTCACTGGCACTTGACATCTTTGACAACTCCCTTTGACTCATTACTGGTAGTAAGGAAATAGCTGACCGTTTTTTTACCCGGTAGCCATTCAGCTTAAACGGAAAAAGCTGCTTCTGCATTGTCCTGGCATTTTATTTTTAACCAATATCTTTCAGGCAATGGCCAGTAGAAACTGCTTTTTAAAGAAGTGATGCCTTACCTCTTCCTTAAAAATAGTCTTAAATCCTAGCAGCCTCAGGCCAGTCTCAGGCCTTCACTTACACGTGAGCCTGTAGAGAACATTTATAGCTCAGCTAAAAGCTGTTATGAGTCAAAACTACATGCTTGTGTGACTCCTGTGCGTAAATCACTTTTTATGCAAAATAATGACATTTCATCGGCAAGTTATTGTATGTCTACAGTTTTATTTGACCATGTAACATTCAAGGGTTTCATGTCACAGTAACAGAAAAATGTTAATTTTATATCAAATTAAATATTGCATTTTCTCAAATAAAATGAACAAAATAATAACTCCCCATAATACTTTTTGAACAAACTCTCCTTTGGTCGTGTTTTTTATCAACATCCGGTATAATCTCATAATAAATTAAGGAACCAAGATGCTTTCAATATGCTAAATCATTGTGGCATGTAATACTTCACTTAATACTTGCAGAAGGAAATGTTTCACACAGTTATATATCATCTATTAACACAGTATGAATTCCCATGCTACAGCAGCAACAGACACCAGTAAAGTCTCGACATAAGATTTTTTTTTTTTTTTTAACTGTTTAATTTAGTTCTGAATGACCTGTAATATGAGTCATTGTATAATAGTTTATTAGTCAGTAGGTTGCCTCTAAGAAACATGTTCTCTTAAGAAGTGACGTGCCTTTACAGTAAGTGGTGCTTCCTTTGTTTGGGCTTTTTTTTAGGTTGTTTAAATAATGTACACATGTTTATCCTGCATTAAGACACTGTTCAATCTTTATTTGGGCGTCCGTTGAGTGTTTCTTTCACTTCCCCAAATTCAGCAATTGAGGTGAATTTGAGTGCAGTCTGCAAACTTAAGTGTTATGTGACAGTATAAACGACATTCATGTATGATAGAGGTGTTTGTCTTCATTGATGAATATTGCTATATTTCTCTTCTTCTCATCTTGCTGTCTTCTTATTTTTGATTGTCCTTATTTATATTTTCAGTTTGATGATATGTGATTGTTAAGGTTTATTATTGTCATCTAAAACGTATGGAAGAAATTGTCTTGAATCCAGTTTTCTAATGTACGCATAGTTTGTGATAATACACACAATGATGACATATCTGGAAATACATAGTAAACTATATATTTATCTTTATAGTATAATATTTTATTAAAATGTGGGAAAAAATAACAATTTAGACTTTGGTTGGCACAAACAAACAGTTTAAATACAGCTGCCATGTTTTTGTCTAAATACCAGCAGACGAAACAGAGAGAACTTGAGTGAAAGAAAAAAACTCAGTTTCCCAGACTCATTTGCTGTGGTGCAATCAGTCAACCAATGAAACTGTCGTGTGGAGACACCTTCCTATTTCGTGGTGTCAAGTTGAAGAGGGCGCCGCATGAATTACTGTCACAACACAGTGAAGCCAGAGTCTAGAAGACATCCTCTCAAAATGGGTGAGAATTACTTTTATCTTTATTTGACTTTATTTGTTCATGTTTACTGTTGTTTACTTGTGTAGCCTTCCCACTACAACCAGTTACTAGCTGAATACTGAACTTGATAAAAGTTAACTTATTGAATCTGTTTTTTGCAAAAGTAGATTTCAATGATTTTGAATTTAATTCAGGATGTCTCAGGAATATATTTACTTCAACGTCAACCAAATGCTCAAACGTAACCGTCACAGTACTTCTAAGAAGGTTTCTGTTTACAACACTGTGCTCATTATCTGTTTATAACACAAAGTTGAATATTGTATGAACATTTTTTAACACACAAAGTAACAGGCTCATGTAAAGTATCGGTTTATTTTCTGAGAAATAATATATCCGTAATATGTCAAATATATTTCCTTAACACATGAAATAGAGAAGTCAGAAGCTACTGAAAGCAGAATTAAAGGTTCAAGCCGCAGCACAGGAAACAAGTGATCTCAAAAGAGAAGCATATTGGTTTTGCACACAAATTATATCACTGTGGGTGGAGGGCTGCGAAGTATTGAACTGAGTAACATTTTAATTCTCAGAACTGCGCTTAATTCCCAAGCTGTCTGGTGTTTAATTTCGAACATTTGTGGTGGTGTTTTTGTGAATTTGATCTTTACCATAAATATGGATGTAGATACCGAGGCATGGAGAAAACTTAAAAGTACTTTAGATTATAATAAAAATCACATATCACATAAGAATCAAATGTTAAATATTTGTTAATGCTCCATCTCATATCCTACCACCAGCACTGGTATCACTGTACACTTCACATACATTATCACAATGTAATCTTTTGTTGCAGGTGATCTCACTGTTGCCATATACTGTAGTTTATGTGTTACAATATCATACAGTGAAGCATACAGGCGGTTACGTTCATGAGCAGGAAGTGGTTTTGCAACCTGTGGTTTTATATCAGACTCAGTTGACAATATGTTCTACAGATTTTTTGTGCTGATGTGTCATCTGACCATTACAAAAATGTATATGAACTGCCACAACAGTGACAGTCAATGTAAATAATTGTTATTAAAGATACGTTATCTATTCAGATTGTGTATTGTTGCATATAGTAATGTTTGAGTGTGGCTCATCAAATTCAAATATTCAAGGGGCTTTTTTAAGGCGTGCTAAATATCTTATCCTTGCTTTGTCTCATGTCAACGTTTGAAGCTCAAGAGGAGCAGAGAGAGACGTCACAACAAACCGCAGCCAGTGAAGAAGAGAAAGGGACATCAAACCAGGTACGAACCTCAGTCATTGCTGATAAAATGTCAGTTGGCCTTCTGGCTGCAGTCTGGGCAATTTTCATCAGTTACAGTTAATCAGTGACTACAGTGATGACTATACAGTGTGAGCTGTACGTTTTGTTTTCATTTCCCTTTTTTAGTGAATTTGAGATAGTGGCAAATTTTGAAGTGCTGATTGTGTACGTACAGTTGTTTCATCTTGGTGGGTAATTGCAAAATGAGTAACAAGGAATAAGTGATTCTCCTTTTGTATTCTATGAGGGCCACGAAACACACGCACATCTCACAGACCGCAATATTTTCTTTGCGCATACAGAAACTGCAGGAGGTCTGCTCACAGCCATCATTCTGGTAACTGAAATGAGAGGTACAATATGAGAAACACAAATTAGCTCACCAAATTTCCAAGGCTGACGCGAGTTGAAAGCCTGGCGGTTTCTGTGGTGACTTTTGGCCTGTCGATAGCATCAATCCAGCACACCACTGACAATCATTGTGAGAGTAACATATCAACACTTTGACATCAACATCACCCACACAGTTTTCCAAAAAAGAAATTTCTTCTAGTGGAAATCAACTCAACGTTTCACAATGATATTCACTTTCTGAGCTAGAGCGAGATCTGCAGCAAAAGGGCTATCGTACGTGGCTTAGAGTGCAGACACTTCCTGTAGGCAACCATTGAAGCTTAAACCCGAAGGTTTTGTGAATCAGTTCTGAAAACAATAACTGAAAGTAAACAGGCCCTCGTGAATACCGGTGAATCTCATGCAAGATCCCATGCAAAAATGTTACAATTTTAGTCTCTCAGCACCTGCCATGACCTTACATGCAAATGTGGTTTTGCAGATATTGCGCATTTATAAGCCAAATCTGGAAATACAGGAAATTCAAATGTGATTTGCAAAGTAGGATTTTGAAACACCTCTTGTTTCAAATACAAACACTAGAATCACTGAGGTGTTCTCCCTGGTCATATAGACAAACTGGAAAGTCAGAGTTGATGGCTGTTAGATGGGAACAGCAGTGTGGAGCAGATGAACTGTGACTCAGTTGGGGCTATCTTGGTTAGAGGCCTGCACCTTCACTATTACTCACTCAAGAGGCCTACTTCTCGGAACCAGGAACCGCATAGAGGAACTTGATTCAATATGAAACCACCTTGAGCTGTTTTGTTGTACAACTACTGCCATAGAAATAAAGAAGCCTCTTAAGTGTGATGATTCAAACTAAAATATTGACATTGTCCATTGTGGTCTCTCTTGACATCCAGCCTATTGAAACTAATCGACGCAGCAGTAGCAGCGATGTGAAATTTGTCATTTAAATATCTGCTGTGACATACCGTAATCTTTGATATCACTGCAATTACAGAAATGACTGGATCACTATTTGGGCTTTTTGAGGTTGTGTTCACATGACAGGAATGATATTGTTTTTCTAACAACTATCATTTGATGCATATACATTTGACTTCAGTTTACCGTATACTGCCCACATAAAAAAACACAATGAAGTTTTTAAACTTGCCCAAATATTATATAATTTATCAAAAATATTGCTTAAAGGAAGTCAAAATTAAAATGTCATTCAACAACTGTATCAGAACATACTGTGTAATATATGGACAATTATTCAACAAGAGCGAACAGAAGCATATTACCTCAAAAATACAGACACAGTATCATTTTCATCAACAGCTCCTCTTCCTCAGTCCTTGCTGTTCTCTTCATGGGAGCTTTCTAACTGATTAGTTCATTTCTGTGTATTTTCTCTGCTGTTTCATTTCTCCTTTCTTGCAAACCACAAATAGTGACATTGTCAATTTCTTACACTGGATTTCTGAGTAGTCGGGGCTTTCTTGGTATCTCAAATTCCTCTTCAAAGCTGATGACTCCAGTTTTGCTGAAATATAGATCAGACAAGGAATCGTTTATTTTCTGAATATTACAAAGCAGCTGTGTCTGAGAAGTCAAAATCTTCTCATCAGTCACCACTGATGTATATCTACATATACTACATTTTAATATTACGGGTAGGTATAAATGCTATAAAATCTCTTGTTTTGGCTTATGTTTGTTTTTCAAAGTGACATTTCTGATACCAGTGACTGACAGCTCTAGACCAAAAACCCCACAAGTCTGCTGCTTTCTCTCCAGACAGGATGTGTAGTGGTTTTCTATTGAAAGTAGCGGTAAAACCCTACCCTCTGATTTTGATGTTTCATTTCTACATTTGTGTCCCATGAGATGACTGTGTGTCACTTTTTTCCCCCATTTTATGATCGTACCTTCAACTGTAAAACAGGTTTTCCATATTAGCGCAGTGGACCGTGTCACATTCACAGTAGTGATTTGATTTTGATGCAAAGCGCACCTCTTAACGCATCTGGTTTCTCCTTGTTAGACTTCTCCTTTAGTGATTGAGATTCATGACTCTACAACTGAATGTGAGGAAGAAGTGAGACCCAATCAACTGCAGATGGAGGAGAAGTCATTTGTGTCAAATCTGCACTCTTTTATGAAGGGCAGAGGTACACCTATAGAAAGGATTCCACATCTGGGCTTCAAACAGAGTGAGTAGTTTTACTAGCAGAATATGAATTCTGAAATCAATTGAAGATAGTTCTCATGCTATTCTTTTTCTCTTTCAGTTAATCTTTGGATGATTTACAAAGCCGTTGAGAAACTGGGTGGTTATGATTCAGTAAGTACAACTACTTTACTCAACTGTTGTTCGCAGAAATTATAATACGTGACTGAAAATGTCAGCTATAGGCCAGGTGCTGTATTGTGGTGGTTACAGCAGCCGGGACATTTAAGCTGCAGAGCTCTCAGTATATCACCACCCATGCACTGTCGTCTTTGATGTTGTCACTATGGGACCTGTTCAACGTATATTGAAATGGGACCATAGAGCAGAGACTGGGGCCCTAAATTTCCCCATTGTAGTGTAAATTCCCCATTGTGAGACTAATAAAGGAATATCTTATCTTAAACAGAGTTGACTCTCAGGGTGTAAACACAATGATTTAAGTCGCAGATGAATGCATAAACTTAAAAATGAAAATGAACCAGCAGACATGGCATTTTAAGGGTTACCAGCCACTTCCCTTCCCCCAAAATTAGTTTTCAAACTAGACCTGCATGAAACCAGGTCTAGTGGGGGGCAAGCACCTGACACAACCTCAGAACCAAAAGCACACTGTCACTGGGAAAATTAACTTTTCAATGTAAAAATGTGCACAACAGGAAGTAACTACATTTAAATAAAATTTGAAATACAAGAGTAATTAATATTAGTAACAACCTAACCTGCTGGGGCTTTAAACAATATCTAATCAGTACAGTTTCCTTCATATGGAAAGTGCAAATGTGCAAAACAGCACGAAAAACTAATAATAACAAAGTGGTATTACCTTATTTTACAGGTCTTTTGATTTTAAACAAAATTTTCTGAGTAAGTTGCAGGTATTTAACAGTAGATTCTGGCACCAATTATAATTTAAAAAAGAAAACTGTTATGTTGGCTTAGTTGGTAATTTAGATTCATATGTAGTTGCTAATCTGCAGAAATTCTTTCTGGTGTGTTTTGTGTGTAAAATACTATATATATACAAATACTAAGTAGCTTCTGTGTAGCTGTTCATTCTTAGGACATTTCTTTGAAAGAATGATTATGTCATCTGGTAGTATACTGGAAATGTACTCATTATAGAGTTTTTAGGAAACCACCTGATATGCTAATATAGTATGTGCTTTGACACACAGAGCTACACAGTGAAACTTATTTTCTGTAAGTTCAAGAATTGTTATTCAGTTATTAAGAATTTTGCAAATTAACAACTACATATGAACTGCAATATAATGAATTGACTCAACTAAACCTACTTAAAAAAAAATTCTGTTTGTTCTTATATTTTGTACCAAATTACACCACCCTCTCTATAAAATGTCTTTAACGGTTGAATACCTGCAAATTACAGCACAAAAATTCCCGGAAATGTGTATAAAATTAAAGGACCTGTGAGTGAAGTATTACCAATCATGTATATTATAAATTAATTTAAAATATATATATATAATATTGTAAATATTTCTCATTGTGTTATCCAACAGGTTACAGCGCGACGTCTTTGGAAGAAAGTGTATGACGAGCTGGGAGGAAGTCCAGGCAGCACCAGTGCTGCTACCTGCACTCGAAGACACTATGAGAGGTAAAGATTATTCTGTTTCCAACTAATCTGTTGATTCAATCACAATGAAGAGATTCTAAATCAGAAATAAATGTATTGCTTATGTGATAGGTTGGTGCTGCCCTTTGAGAGACACATAAAAGGAGAAGAGGACAAACCTTTGCCTCCAAGCAAACCACGGAAGCCATATAAGAGAAATTTGGATGGCAAGGTCAACAAGGCTGAGGGGAAGAGGAAAAGGACTCAGTCGGATAGAGAGATTGATTCTGAGGTAACATACTATGTGACTGATGAAAAGTTTTTAAAAAGTGGTTCAATTTGTGCTGTGTTTTTAAAAAAGTCCCCTGTATTATTTTACAGTTACTCACACAGAGGAGTCCAGAGGCTGCCTGCCAAAGTGAAGCAGGGATGCACCCTCACTCCGCTCTCTGGCCGGCCACCTCTGACAGACACCATCTGGACTGCTCTCAGCCAAGTCGAGCGGCCCCCGATCTTTGCTCTCCTGTCTTTGCATGTTCCCACCGTCTCCAGGTCCCTGCAACAAGCCCCTGGACTGCTCATATCCCCTCAGCAGCTGGAGAGGTCATTTCTCCTCTGGAGAAAAAAAAGCGAATGGCTCAGGCCAGCCTCAGCTTGCCCCTGAGCCCACAGGGTGAGGATAAAGAAAGGCCCTCTGTCATCCACTGCTCTCAGTCTCCAGCTTGGGCTTCCTCCAGCCGGAACTGCAACTCCTCTGATGGCTCCCCGTTGCCCTTATCCTCCTCTTCTTCCCGCAGCCCTTCCCCTTACTCTGTTTCATCAGAGGACAGTCCAGCAGGTAATGAAGATAAACCTGCATCAAGCTCAGAATTGTCAATAAACTATTCCAACACTGTGAAAAACACATCTAGCTCTAGTGAGGACAGCAAGTCTCTGAGCTGCAGTCAGACATCTAAAGATCCTGCAGGACAGAACAAAGACGTTTCTCAAGTCAGCTCCACAGATTCACTTAAAGGCCAGATTAAAGACTCTGCCTTGAAGTTAATCCACAAAGGGAGTGCCAAAAACTTCACTCAGGCTTTTCACTCATCTTTCACCGTTAAGTCTGACTGGGCCCCAACGTCTACCTCTAGTTTCTCCAAAGTTATTCCAAAATCTGTACAACTTCTGCGCCCTGCTCCTATTCGGCCAGGTTATAAAATCCACCAGAGTAGGTTGACGCAGCAGAGCGACTCTCTGAATTGTGCAAAGAAGATGAACAACATGGCTCCGTGGCTTTATCCAACAGAGAAGAGGGAGAAATCCAGGACAATGCAACAAAAAGTTCCCCTGACTCAGCAGAGTCTGTCCCATTCCCCGGCCACTATGCCAGCGTCGTGCGTCCTGTCGAGCTACGACAGATCAGGGAGGGACTCTCGGCATCAACCCTCACTGTACCCCGCATTTCTCCCCAACAGAATGAGGCTACCTCAGTCTCAGCTAATGTATCGTCACGTCCCAGTGAGTCCAGCTCACACTGCTCTCATTGGCTCAGCTGTTTACCCATATCCCTACTCCTTTCCTATCTTTAGTCCCCAAACTGGATATACCTTACCTGCCATGAATCCCATTTACCCTCACAAGCTGTGATTCTTTGCATTTCAACTCCAGATGTCAGTCATTTCTACTTGTCAAAAGTTGTCAAAGTTTGTTTTGATTTTTTATTTCACCTTTACATCAAAGGAGGCAGCCCAGCTTTCTATTGCTCACTGTAATTTTAGCAGCTTGGAACCTAAACCGTATGTGTGTTTTAGACATTAAATAAAAAAAGCACTTATGTTGCTAGACACCTGAACAAGGTCAATTCAATTCTGTGGGTACACCACTACACCACCCCCCTTTTGGAAACCAGTACTGTAATGAACTGACTGACTGAATCTTTTCTGACCAAAACCAAAATACACTGCAGGGATGTGAAGTCCGAGCAGTGATGGTTCTGCATTATTTTTTAACTCACAGCAGAACTATGTAGGATACTCATGCATGTGATATTTCTTTGACTGTAAATTAAACAATAAGCATGCAAAGCGAGCAATGTAAAGGCTACAGGTTGCTATCACAACTACTGTCTCAATTCATATTGTGTCAAATCCACAGATCTTGCACATTTTTGTCCTCAGTTGCACAATTTCAGTAGACTTTGTTTTAAAGCTACAAATGATTCCATTGCCCTGTACTGTGAGGTTTGTTGAACATAGTGATTCTGTATAATACTGTATGTGCCATCAATGCTGGATAGTTTCATAGATATTTTATGCAGATCTCTTTGTCATTCAAATGTATTTAAACTGATATTATATAAAAACACAAATAAAAAGATTTAAACTATTGGTCCTTTCTTCTTACCAACAGACATGTTGAGGATTCACCATGTCAGAGTAATTATTGATATAAAAGTATCCATCATTAAAAGATTAATTCATGTATTATTAATTTGTCAGCTGGCGACTGAGGGGCACCATCACGATTCTTCTGGCTTTATGCGTTTTTTTTCATGAGGTACATAAGCAGGTTGTCACTGAATGAGTTAGAACATGATGACAAAATGCAAAGGACAAGTCTATATTTTTACCATCAGAGTCATGTTTAAGGCACACTTTTGTCAAATAAAATTGACTCCTGTATAAACGATCTTTCAACAAAATTAAAAATAAAAAAAAAAATAAAAAAGTTAAGTAAAAAAGAAAACATCTGAACTAAGGAGCATTATGGCATTACAGTGTATTCTGCCTTAGCATTCAATCTGCCTTCAAACTTCACTTCATGTTGTTTTTGAGCCCAAACTTTGTCTCTAGACATGAATGTAAGGTGTAATATCTGATCTGCTTTACAAAAGTGATTGCACCTTTGGAGGTTGCGGTGCAAGCTGGTACCTGCAGGTTTGATGCATCACAGATATAAACCAGAGGAAGCTGCTGTAAGACCTTATGTGTCATATTGAGTGTCACTGCAGTAGTAATGTAGCCACAGCGGATGCAACATCATTACTGGTGAAAATAACACAGAACTCTGAGGCAAGAGCAATAAAGAGGAAAGAGAAAGAGGAAATCAGCGAAATGAGATTCTGCTGTAAGCCGCCGAGTCACATGACTGACGGCTGTCTCTGGCATCTCCTCACATCTCACAGCAAATACATATTAAAAGCTTTTTGTCTGGGTCAAAATTTCCTCCATTGCACAGTCTGAAGAGACACAATGCTTGAGGTCAGTGGTGGTAGGGTGTTGTGTAAGGTCTGGTGTAGGATCCACAAAAACGCCCCCAGCCACTGACAGATGCAGTTTTAACTTCTAGACAACAAATAGTTAGTGGTGTTCTGGATCCAGTTTTCTGACCAAAAGCCAGTTCTTTGGCTGTCGAAAAGCAAAGAACTGGTTGGAGGTAACGCACTGGCTATAAACCAGCTCTAAAACTGCCTTGATCGAAAAGGGGTAAATGGGGTCTGAAATAAAACAGCAGATGATGGCATTTCTGCTTAACTCACACCAGATAGTGTGATAGAGATATGCCAGGGTGAAAGACAGAGAGACCACAGAGAATTGTTTGTTTGTTTGTTTAGCTGAGACAAGTCATGCTGACTTCAGGAAACTGGCTGCTATGTTTTGACCACTGTGATCTACTGTGAGTTTGAAAGCCTGTAACTACACACTGTCAGTTACAGTCCATGCAATTATAAACATTTCCATATAGTACTATATACATATACTGCATCTTCTATCCTTTGGATGCCTGTAATAGCTATGAGTTCTGATTTGTCAATGTCATAATTTGTTTTTCATACCATAAGAATTTTTTTTAAATGTTATTTATTTTTGTTTTCATTAAGTTTCACTTCATAAGTTTTCTCTGACCTCAATAATTAACAGGAAAATGAAAAATGTTTAACTCCAAATGTAGATGTACACACACAGTGTAAGTCTCGGTAGACGACAAACCCTGAGTAGCGATTTTTAGGAGCTGGTTCTGGCTCTGTTAATGTAGGTAGAAATCACTTGGTAGAAACAGCGGGCATTAACTCCAAACATGATACTTACAAGAACCTTATTATCTATAAAGCAAAGCATTGGAGAGATGAAACGTGTTAAAAAAGTAGTACACACACAACATCCTGTGGAGAGCCCTGCCTTGCAGCCTGTACAGAGGGAATACGGGAAAACGTTTCATCTCGCGAGATTTGATTCAGTGGCGCGAATAAACAAGGCGTTCACACGTTGCGGTCAGCGATAGTCTGTTCTGTTAACATTTTAAACAAGTTATTCCTCTTACAAATTAAATTGAACAGTCCAGCATATCGTTTACGTTTCGATTAACTTTAATATTTATTCGGCGCACTTTGTAAAGTGAACCATGTCGGACGCTTTGTCAGACGACGGCAGCGACATCAACCAAGATGACAGTCAGGAGGATGTTATTATGACCCCGGCGGAGCTCATAGCCAAACTGGAAGAAGTGAGCTAACTAATGTCACCAAAATGATCTTGACAGACACAGACCTGCAGTGTCCTCACATGTTTTTTTCTCCTCTTTGTCACTCACAGGCTTGGCTGAATGAGAAGTTCTCACCGGAGCTGCTGGAGAACAAATCCGAGGTGGTGGAGTGTGTGATGGAGCAGCTGACTCACATGGTAAATAATGAGCAGTAAGTCCTGCTCCCTCTTTGTTAATGCTCAGACACACTGCTGGTAGCTTACAGTCACACATTTCCATGAAAGTGGTCACAGCTCCACTTCAGTAAGAAACTGCATAAACATGTCATTGAAGTTGAGGAGAATGTAGGCAGCATTTTCTGTGTTTGATCCTTTTTCTTTCCTCGAGTTATCAATCTACAGATGTTTTTTGGTTGTCTTTTATTCATAGTTATATATAATTATTAAATTACCCCTGAAGTTTACTATTTCAGTGGCCTAGTGTACATTTTTACAGTAAAGTTTACTGTTAAAAAGTAAAATATCACAGCCTACATTACATATTTTAGTAACCACATTTTAGGGATCATTACAAAAAAAATTGTGTTTATGTATATATTCTGTATAAATAAGATTATCTTCCAATATATTGATATCTGAATTTTTCACTCCGTAATATCTGTATCCACATTGGCTCAAAAAATCCAGTATTGGTCAGGCCCTAGTTGCAGTTGATGCAGGTGGAGCTAATATGAACTGTATCAGCTCCACCTCATATATTCTGCTGGGCCAGTTTAATCTACATCAGAGCTTGATAGTTTTAACGGGGGTCGTGTGTTTTGTATGTAAAATCATAAATTGTAAAGTAACCAGTTGTCAGATAAATGTAGCACAGTAAAAAGCACAACATTCTCCCCTGAAATGTAGTGGAGTAGAAGTATACATTGGAATGAGATGGTAATATTCAAGTACCAAAGAAATATTCTTATTTACAGTACTGGGGGTAAACCGTAGTAACAGTACTTAGTTACATTTTACCAAATTGAGCCTTTTCAATGTTTACTCAGTAAAGGCTAGAAAATAGTGAAAACTGTTTTACATAATAATATTTTATTGACCCCATTATATGCACACATTAATCAATAAGGAAGGCTATTTGGTGTCTTATGAGTTCCTTCATTTTCTAACGTGTATGTAAAGTGCACCCCACACAGTGCAGTAACTTGTGAGCAAATATTTCTGGATGAGTGGGATCGTGTTACCATGCTGAGTTTCAAACTAATGTTGAGAAGCTATTTATGTAATTGTATGTCACTGTGACTGAGGTTACGTGGTGTCTGTCAGGAGTCCAAATTGCATAACCAGCTGTGTCTAGTCTATACACTTATATCAGTATACTCATTTTATGGCGTATAACCAGTGGATTCTAGCCATACAGTTATACACAATTGTTATATGGCCTACTTATTTTACTTTTGTGATTATTTTGATGTACTTCAAATGGAAGAAGTGTTCATTTCTGACAGTGTTATGATTTTTCCTCCATCAGGAAGACAATCTGCAGCGGGTGAAGAAAGGTGATGCGAAGGCCAGCGTCCATCGCATGGAAATAGACAGGATCCGCTTTATGCTCAGCAGCTACCTGCGCTCTCGTCTGCAGAAGGTCAGTCAGGTCAACAATACAGTTCGAGCAATAGAGCTCTCATCTCACCTAGTGCCAGATGACAAAATTGCTGTTTTTTTGTGCCACGTCTAGATTGAAAAGTTCTTCCCGCATGTCCTCGAGAGAGAAAAGTCTCGAGGTGAAGGAGATCCGTCACTGCTTTCACCTGAGGAGTTTGCCTTTGCCAAAGAGTGAGTACAGTGTAATAGGTGGTCACTTGAGCTGTTTTCTCATGATTGCCGTTTACCTGACACAAGTTCGTTTTTCTGGCATCCAGGTACTACGCTAACACAGAAACCTACTTGAAGGCTGTAGCACTGAAGCGGATGCCCCCTAACCTACAGACAGTTGATATGCTCAAAGCAGGTAAAATTCCTCTTTCGACTGTCTCTATTTTTAGTTCTTTATGTTTGTTAGGTCTTGGATGAGCTATGCCCCAAATACTGCTATTATCATGCACTGGCAGATGATGGTTTTTATGGATTTGCTCTGACATTTCCGCTGACCGTCACACTAAATCCGGTCTATTCTAATGTAATCCCAGTACCAGAACCCTGCTTGGACTCCTTTGTGTTTCTGCGGGTGAAAGAGAGACAGGATAACATCTTGGTTGAGCCTGAAACAGATGATCAGAGGTACTTTATTCGTCAACATTTTTCTTAATGTGATGTCATTGTTTTCATGATCCAGTAGGTGGCAGTGTTACCTTTTACACCCAGCACTATTATATTTATCTGCATAGATACCGAAAAAGCTGATAATATCTCTACTGTGTCTCTTCCCTTTAGAGAGTACGTGGTGGATCTTGAAGAGGGCTCTCAGCATCTGATGCGTTATCGAACAATAGCACCACTCGTTTCAAGCGGAGCTGTGCAGTTAATTTAAATGTCAGGGTAAGCAACAATGAACTTGACCACATCATCTTTTCTCATTAACTTCATACTGCCCGCACATCCTCTTGTGCAGACATCTGCTAATTAATTTCTGCAAAGGCTTTGCAGTGACATCTGGATTTATTTTTAGCTCTCACCTTTTTTGCAGTGCTCATTGTTTCTTGGCAACAGATAATAAATGAAAAGAAGCACAGTAATGTTTATAATAAGTTGCAGTTTTACTAAACAACTTTAAACAATAAAATACAATAATACATGCTGTGTTTTATGTTACAGGTGCTTCTGTTGGTGTGGAACCTTTGACTTCAGGAGATCATAAAATGAGCTGTGGCTCTTTTCTTGTAACACAGCAGTAGTCAGGAGCGGACAGTTTAACCTGCAGAGATCACATACAGAGATACACCCTTTCTCACTGTTTTCAGGATTACGCACTCACTCATGGGATACAAACAAAGACATTGGGGGTGACATGGGTACAAGAAGTGTAAATGAATTGAAAAAATGAATTGCAAATATAAAGTGTGTAAATGGTATTGTGATTGCTGATGAATGAACCCTGTTCACCAAACTGTCATTTGCGGTTATTTTTGGCTCTGCTTTAAACATGTTAAAGCATTAGTTTGGTTACATAATAACAATGCATTCGGATGTGTTATTGTCTGTGAGATTGGCAAAGGCAAGTCCATCTAATCTGCTCATCGTTCTTCCTGTTACTATATCCGGATGACTTCCATTATTGGACTTTTTCTCTGCTGCCCAATAACAAGATGCATCAAATGACTGGGAGGTGAAATTACATCAGTGCATCATAGTGTTTATGAGCCTGAGGCGCTTTTGAGAATGTGCATGTCCGTTTGCAAGAGCTCCTTTGATTGCCACATTTGAATGACATTCACAATCACATTAATGTGCATTAATGTCATGTAATTGTTGTAATAGCATTGTTATGTAAGAGATTCAGTGAAACCAACCAGTGGTTAATTGTTTGCCCTCACACAAATTGCAAAAGTAATTTGAACTGGGACTGACAGAGTGGCCATTGCACAACTAAACTACGTGTCTGCTTCTCCAACTTCACTGCTGATCCTTATAAGGACCAAAAAACTCTTGTTTTCAAAAGCACATACAGAGCAGCATTACAGGTAAATGACTTATCATTTACATCTTGAAAATGTCTGAAATTGTGGATTTGAGAGAAAAATAAAACCATTAAAATTTTTGAAAATAATTTATTGGCTATAAATGCATTTCATTTTATTATCAATTAAACACCCAGCATTATTTAACCTCATTCAGATTTTTGGATTTCTCGTCATGCAATAATAATTTGCTCTTGTAGTTATTTGTAACTTTGTTTGTGACCTCTTGAAACCTCTTGCATAGTAATGTGGAGGACATACGTGATCATAACGTCCTTGAATCCGGTGTTCAAATGCATTTCAGTATGTGTAAGAATTCTATGTGTGGTACATTTTTCATGTAACTCAGTATTTGAACAAGTGCTTGGATTTATTTTTGCATAACACTGTTACAAAAGTAAAGCAAAAGAAACTTAAATAGCTTCTTCGGTTAAGTGATAGGCATGCTGAGAGTTGTTTGTAATCCGGCACTCCTCAAAGTCACGCATGCTGACGTACTACAGGATAGTGATCCCCCCCAGGACAAGAGCCAGCTAGCCGGCAGCTTGGATGCAGACTCATTGAGGCCTGGGCCTGTATCCAAGCCGTCTGTTTTGTTGACAGAACACTGACAGTGCTGAGAATATAACCCTGAATTACTGAAATAGTTACCACAATGCAGTGGAGAGTAGAATTACACACAGTAGACCTGTATGGACTTTATCACCTCATCAGCACTGGGCAG
This sequence comes from Scomber scombrus, assembly GCF_963691925.1. NCBI lineage: Eukaryota > Metazoa > Chordata > Actinopteri > Scombriformes > Scombridae > Scomber > Scomber scombrus. Next base: position 11,260,862 of record NC_084973.1, read on the forward strand.
TTCTGAGGTGATGATACAAATACAATTTGACATAAATCTTGCCAGCTATGATACTGTTGAAAATAGGTCACTTACAAAATCACACAACCTTTTAAGTTTAATATAGCCATTGGGGTCCAAAAATTTAGAGATTTAGTAGAATACCAGATGCAGATGACTTGAGCTTACAACAAAAACACATAACTCTAGTGGTTTCAAGTGTACTGTCAAATATTGTAGAGAAATTTGTTCAAAAATGGGATGAAACAGAAAATGTCCCTACAGTACAAATTACAGCAAGATAGTGGATGTCACAAGCACATTATTTGATATGCATGTATTGTACAAATTTTAAACCACAAGAGTTCAAAACAGACGTCGAAAATCAGAGAATGCACACAACTTGGTGTCAAGCTGGATTCAAACTGGTAGCCTTACAGTTGTAGAGCATCTGTTTAGACCATCAGGACAACACAGTTGTATCTGAGCAGTTTGACACTCAACATGAACTTATTTCTGCATACAATTGATACATTACTGCATTGAAGTCAATGAGATAACTTGGATGAATGAAGTGTGTATGATTCATATACCAAAACATGAAACCCTAATCCATCTAGCTGGTGGAGCCCTGGAAGTGAGAGAGAAGAAAGATGTTAACAAGGAAGCCACCCAAACAGGCTGAGGCCTGAACTAATCAGGTGCAGGTAGCTTCCTGATGTCATCCCTAAGCCCACCCACCAGCTCAGCCAGGAAACCAAACCAGCTTCACAAGCAGAATCAGAGGGATGTCAAAACAATTTAATTGTTGGGGATAGGATTATGGTTAGGGTTAGGGTTAATTCTGGGGGAAAAAAAACTTTTCTTGGGTGTATTGGCAGTATTTGGGGAAATGTGTTCTTAAAAATGAACTTAATCGATAATAGTGTGCATACAGTAATATTGAAGATTGAAAACCACTGCAGCTTCACCGTTTGACCAGTTTGAACACCATTTTAAAACACTTGATATCTACCATCTAGGGAATGTCTGTCAGTTTCTGGTGAATTTTGGAGACATAGATGTTTTATATATATACATTTTGCATATTCCTAAAAATATAAAATCACAAACTTTTCAAACTTTTGTCACAATTCAGCGGCTGTGTTGAAATGTTTTTGTTTGTTTTTTTCATTTTTTTGAAGTTTGGAATGTGAATATTAGATTTTATTTTGATAAACCATCCCCGCTTTTATCAATCTTGATCAAATATTATGCACTGACTAAGTAATGACCTAGATTGTGAAAGCCAGATTGCATATGAATCCATGTAGCCAACAATAAGCTATACACTTTCTGCATTTGTGGTTCTCACCAGTGGCAGAATATCCCAAGACTCCATAGCAAAGCTCAGACCTAGCATCTGAATATGTGCACCAAGTTTAGTTACAATCGCTTTAACCAATTTTGATTAATGAGCATTTACGTAAAATTGAACTTAAACACACAGATCTAAATATGTATAATTTTAAAATCTCCTTCATAACAGAAAATCAGTGAAGTCCATAGAAGATGCAATGCCTAGCAGTGTGTTGTAGGTGGAATTTGCAACACACCAGTCAATTTTAGGGACTTTTGGTCTTATGATTTTTGCTGCACAAACACTTTTTGCAGAGAGAATTAATAATAAAAATTAGAACTTCAAACAATGGTGCTCCTGTAGGCAGGTCTAAAACAGCATTAGAAGAACACAAAACTACCATATTGAGATGACTGGTCAGTAGAGAGGGTGGAGACTGCAACATGAGGTAGTATAAATAGGCTCTCCTGCGGGTAAAGGCTTGACTGAGAGTGCAGACTACAACTTGCTGCACATGGAAGTTTGTAAGTAAGATTTAAAACATATTTAAGACTCCTTGTAGATATATTTGTGAAGTGCAGAGTGGAACATTGTGAAAATAACATCAGTCTTAATACTGACATGCCTGTTTTTCTTTTTTCTAGAACTCCAACCAAAGACTGAGCACCAGACTACCAGTATGCAGATGTCCAGCACAAGGTGAGAGCACATTGATGCACATTATATCTGTGGTGATTCAGCTGCAGAATGTAGGTTGCATTATATTGCATCACTTCTTTAATAATAATAAAAAGAGTAGGTGAATTGCAACTATTTTTGGTATCTTGTCACCTTAATCTGGTGAAGCCTTCCATAATACACCTCACAGCCAAGTTAGGGCACATTTAAAGTGATTTAACAAAAATGTAATCAAATTTCCAGGGCAGCAGTATTTATTGATTGTTTTTTATATCTCTTACAAGTGTCCTGCCAGAGTTTGGCCTTGGGTCAATGGCCCAGTCAGCTGGACTTATGGAGATTGCTGTCAGGCTGTGCTTGAACCAAAGTAAACAACTGTGTCCTCATGTTTGGGTACCCATCCTGAAGCCCCTGCGACCATGCATCCGTCCTGCAGTTTCAGAAGAGATAACCTCTGACATCTTAGGCCAAGCCTATCTGACCCACCCTCTCTTAGATTTCTTGGATGACTTCGATGATGAGGACATTCTTATCCCAATCAAGAACAAACATGTGGTTTTTGCTGACTCAAAGGGATTGTCTCTAACAGCCGTGCGAGTCTTTTGTGACGAAGAGGAGCAGACTGACCTCGACCTACTGCCATCACTGCAGGATTTGGGAAGCATTAAAGAGGATGGCTACAGCTGCACTGTCAGCACCTGCTGCCCAGGAACACGGCTCAAACTGGCCTTCCCGCAGCCCTCTGAAAATTTCCAAGCCTTTCGTGCCAAGCTGGCAGACAGCATGGTTATCTTAGAGAACTGCAGTGTTACTGAAGTGGCCCTCCAAGGCACTGTCCGAGTCAGAAATATCAGTTTCCAGAAGGACGTGCACGTACGTATCACCTTTGATTCATGGCAGAGCTATAAAAATGTGCCCTGTACATACCTGCAGAAACGCTTTGGAGGACCACAAACAGATATCTTTGAATTTTACATTACTATTCCTAAAGTGCTCGATGCTAAGAGGAAGATAGAGTTCTGTATCAGTTACTTACCAGGAGGGCAGAGTAAGACCTTTTGGGACAACAACAGCGGACAGAATTACAGCATTGCTGTGTGTGTGAGCTCACATCTCTGTCGTGGAAAAAATCTAAGTGAAAGGGCATGATTTACTCAGCCCTAGAGATACTCCCTGTTTAATATGCTACTACTCAATACATCAGTACTGGGTGAAGATGAGGTTAACATTTTATTACAATTGCATTGTTTTCACTTGATTCTTTTATTTTCATAAATATTTAGGCATCTTAGCAACTGCTGTTTCATAGAGAAAAAGTATTTAAAACATGTACATTTTGCTCACGTTTGTATTTTCCAATGTTGTTTAAAATAAAGCATCAAATGGTAGACTGTTCTGTGCCAGACCATACCCTCTTGTCATGTCTTACATTTGCCCATGCCAATGTATTTCTCTTGCACATCAGAGAGGGGTTCCCTTTCACTTTGGGCAATCTCAAATAGGTCAGAGTTTACTATGCAAGCTCCATAGCACAAGAAAAGCTAATCTTAGCTGTGACCTGTTAACAGAGCCAAGACTTGCTGACAAAGACTGATAGAAGGGTACTTTGAGATACCACCTTTCTTCTAAAATCCCAAATGCACTGAATGGTCCTGCTTTATCTGTCACATTGCACCACACTTAATAAGTAAAGTCTGTCATGCAAGATTTTGACACCATATATCATGAAATGAGGAATTTCCAAATCATAACTCCAATTGTTGTTTAAAAAAAAAGAAGAAATAAAATCATTATAAGAAGTAGATATAGCAAAAATGATCACAATAGCAAAAATTGACCTCTGTAATATTTAGAAACCACTGATTTTTAAAAGTGGCATGCCCTTAGTATTTGCACTACCAGGCTGTATCAAAGACACTGTTCTTGTAAAGCAACAACATCAAAATTCAACAAAACAAAAAATGAAAACAAACAACAAGTAAATTAAAAGATTTGAAAAATAAATAAATAAATACTTTTTAAAAAACCATGAGGAGACCAGAGAGCACAAGTGACTCTCAACAAATAAGGAGCACAGATTTTCTCCAGTCTTCTCCAAACTGTTATGTCTACAATTATGTTTTGTTACGGCGATCGTGGATGGATGTCTACTGTATTTCCAACTGTGATTATAATGGAGTTCTGCAATACACATTATAAAAGTCTTCTATTTAATGCTCACTATTCTAGTCCAGGCAGGAGGGAAGAGGGAAAGCAGCATGCAGAAAACCCCATGAGGTAGGCTGTTTCCACTGTGTTTTGACCTACGTATGATGGGCTCAGTGCTGTGTGTTTCAGCATTTTATGCTTAGACACTCCCAGGTCTGTGCTTAATCGTCATCTCTGTCAGCGTCCCACACTGATGTTGCACACTTTGCAGCTTGGATCTTTTTTGGCATTGGCTGTGGTCAGACTCATAAGCTGGTGGTGCCCGCTGATCTGCTCCACAGGGCCCTGATCTAAAGGGACCGGCTCTGTGAAAAGCACCTCAAGGATGACATCACTCGCATGGCAGTACAGGGGCTCCTCCCCTGGCCCCTGGGGGGCAGTGTATGTCAGGAAGGGGTTGGAGGCCAAGTCCAACATAGGGAGGCGGGTGCGACAGAAGTTGTCTCCCTCTGAGCCAACAGGGGCTAGCACCAGCACCACATAGTGGTAGGCTGTGTACATACAGTAGAAGTCTGCGAAATATAGGGAGATGTTGGGGTTCAGCATGTGCCCAGCTGGTATGTGGAACCGCAGAGGACCGTATGGGGAGTCTTTGGGAGGGAGGCCTGTATCAAACTCTGTGTTGCAGCTGAAGAAGACTCCATTCAATTTACCGTTGATAGGAGAACCATGACTCCCACTGTTGTCCTTTAGAGCTGGGCGCATCACTCCTCCCCATTCCTTTCTAATCCAAGAAATGAGAGGATATTAGACTTTATTCCTACTGTCATGACTTTAGGTATACAATAACAATGCAAATGTAGAATGCAGCACTGACCTGACATAGTCAAAGTATTCTGGATGCTGGTTGCGATAAAACAGGGAGAATTTCAGCAGCCTCCCTGCAGAGCCCTTGGCCTTGTCGAGAAGCTGCTGTAGGTGTTCCATGGCATAGTCTGCAAAGTTGACACGTTCTGTGTAATCATTTCCAAAGTCTGCACTGCTTTCAAATGCTAATGACTACCCAGTGCTGAAAACAGAACTGTTTTTACCACTTCTGCACTGCAGCTTTTTTTTTCTTATCTTGTTTAAAGCGCTCATATTTTATGGCATATATTATCAGTGTTTTAGCTGTCAGACATGGCATGTCTTACCCCCTGTGCAAAACTCCACCACCTGGCTCCACTCCGACACCAAGTAATCACCATCTGGCTGGCGGACCGCAGTTTGGACAGCAACACAGTATTCCGTCCGAGGACTGAGGAACCAGTGCCCCCTCACTGCCATGGGAAGAGGCACAGCCTTAGCCACTAACTTGGTTGGCACATCCTGGAGGACAAAGCAGAAAGGAGTTGACATCAAGGACAGAATACAAGGTCATAACAGGCTGCTGTGTATTTCATTAATATTTCAAAGAAAATGTAAATGCCATTGTTAAATCAAGCATTTCCCTCCATAAACTTTGCCTGATTAGCATGATATTCCACTTCAAGCCCAAGCTGCTGTAACTAGGATACATCTAATCGAATCAGTGCCTTTGTTTTAGCCAAGTCCTCTAAGAAGCACAGCTAATTACTCCGGGCTCAGAGGCTCATATATCCATAGCAACATCGCTGATGCAAGTTTGTTTGTGCCATTTTGTTTATCAGAGATTGAGAACATATCCTCCATTCAATAGCAACTGAGTCCTACCTCTGCCTTGACTTTACAAAAGCACTTTTCCAGCTTTTGAATGCCAGCTGCAATTATATGCCAAAATTACAGTCAGAGTTTTGCATCTGAAATGAAGAGGGATCATAAATGTTATGTGGTATCTGTTCTGCCTTATGTCTTGTGACCTTTTTGTATTGTCTTCATCTTGTAACATTTTGTGACATACGAACACATGTTTCTCTTAGGTTAAAGGTTAAAGGCCAGCCATAGATAAAGGGACAGAGGCTGTTTTATCCTGAGTGACAAATCATTTAGAAGGTGGAGTTTTTAGAGATAGTAAACTGTATATATAGTCTTGTTAAAAGATTTTTGACACTGTTCTCTTTTGTAATAAAATCTTTTAAAATATACAAGTGAGATGTGTCAGTGGTGGTTTCCTTCTTCTTCATCAACACATCAAGAGATAATCATTTTTATATACTACAGTTACACATCAGCTACTGGGGCAAAATTTAAACACTTCCATTTGATCATGTAAATTATGATAATACCATTACTTTGTGGGCATTCAACCAGTGTAAAAAAAAAATCAATTATTTCCTAAAGCACAATGTTAGAAAAATAGTTAAACAGTGGCATAAAATAATATGTTGAATAATTTTGTTGATAATACGTTTAGATACATATTCAGGGATGGCTGGTAGATTCTCTTCTCACTGCTTTATAATAGTTCCTGACAAATATAATTAAAAAAGATAAACCATTGCCGACGAAAGCTGTTCTTCATTGCCTTATGTCGGTGTGTCTAAAATATGCTTAATTTGAGAATGTGCAATGGATGTAACTAGCATGAAAACTGTTCTGTACTGCAGCTGCAGTTTTTGTCCATTTTAAGTGGAAACAATGTACCAGTGAATCACTGGCCTGAAGCTGTTGACTGCACTCATTTTTCTCCTCACGTGTACTAGAAGTGACTGAAAGGGTGCAACCGCTGCTTTCTGTATTCAGACCAATGCAGAATATCATACGGCTGTTGACCCAACTAGACCTCAATAAATGATGCATGTTACATATTTTACATTATATAGGAAGAAATGTTGGCGATGGGTGTGAATCTGGAATATGAACCTGAACAGCAGCAGGCATATTGATGGGATCAAAGTTGGTAGGGATTGAATTGGACAGAGGAACATGAGGTTGTGCAGCAGTTTCAGATTGTCCTACCCTGTGTTTAAAGCGGTTGGGGTCCCTGCTCTCTTTGCGGCTCAGGTCGATGAAGAAGTGTGTGGCTCTGGCAGTGTCGTCAGGGGTCATGTCCCACATGATGCGGAAGGAATCACAGGTCACCTCACATATCTGGATATTGCAGGGGGTGGAAAGTGTTGCGTCCATTTCTGTCATCTGCCATGAAACCGAGAGATTAAAGGGGATAGTTAGACCAGAGTGTAATCTGAGACTCTAATACCATTGTTCAAGAATGGCAACATCTGCTGAGAGCGATTAAATTGTATCACAGAGAGCTCCAAAGTGGACACTGTATAGCAGCTGAGAAACACCACAGCTGAGTACTCCTCAGACAGAATCCAATTAACCTTTCATTTAGGGATCTGTGTCTAGGCTTTTTATTCACCGTCCTGCTCCTTTTCCCTTTTCCCTGCCCTTAGCTGACATTTCCCATTATTACACAACTCGATACGCTCCTGGCTGAGTGACTGTCCTCTTGCCTTGCTCTTGCCTGTGCATTTCATAATCCACCTACAGCAGTCTCCCAGCAACCACATGTCTGCTGCCTCTCTCTCAATCTTCTGTAATTCTCAAGGATGGGCTTTACAAATAGGAGTAAATGGTCCACCTGCCAGCAACAGTTTAAACTAGGGCTAACTTTTTTTTTTTTTTTTTAAACACTTCCGCCTCCTCACTGAAGCGTATTCCTTTTTAAAACAGCTGGACGTGTGGACTTCTCGCAGCTCAAGGGAAATCTTCCAGCAGTTTTTACATCGTTTGGGCAGAGATAGGAGAGCATCAGCAGCCGATGATGTATGGTTATATTTCCTTAGCTGTCCATCAGCCATTTGATCCAGGTTGCTGCACACAGCCTTGAGTAGTGGGCTGGGGGTAATATTTTGGTCAGCCTGTGTTGTGTTTGATTAGCTGTCACCTTTCTTCACTGGAACTGATGGTGAGTCGCTGCAGCATGTGCACAATGGTCATCTTTTTTGCCCTGAGACAGCTATTCCTCTATGGTTTGCTTGTAATTTTCATCCTGCCTCAGTTTTTTATTGCACTCCTCTCCTCTAATTTTGCTTACTGCTCTAGTAAATCATTTTCTCCCTTATTAATCTGGTATCTCAACACCAGTGTAGCACATGGCATGTTTCCCTTATTTCAAGCCCTCTCGCACTAAGCATACTCTTAATCACACATGTACCTAAAAATAACCTTCTTGCAATTGTGCACAAACAATCATAACATGCTCATTTTTATATCTGGGTGATGCTGCATCAGACACGGACAAAAATGCCTTGGTGTCATTGTCTGACTTCAAGGTCTGCTAAGGTGTTCACCAGTCACTATGATGGACAGTCTGCAGCAGCTCATTAAAGCCTGTGAACTGTGAAATTGTGTGGTAGCTCGTTCACACTGGGGGCCAGGGGAGAGAGCTGTTGCATCACGCACGTGTGTTTCCACGCGTTTGGTTTCCAGCTGCTGTTCTCATTTCTTGCCATGGTGGGTCTTTTTGAGATAGAAAATGGGGCAAGAGGAGATTCTCACAGGACGCTCATCAAAGTCCCCACATCTGTGTATGTGTTCCACTTTTGGTTCGAATGCATGTGAGAACAGTTCAGACAGAGGTTTCCATACCATTCCCATAATCCCGTTGCCCTCATTTATGCATCGGTCTTTAAATTGAAATGTGAGCTAGTTCTCTCTGTTACAACACCAGCTTTGATGACCAGTTTCTCCAAAATCAAGCAATTATGTCTAACTCATAATTATGTCAGAAAATCATATTGAGGAGTAAGTGTTTGTGCGTGCACATCAAGTGGTAAGTGCTCAATTAAATTCTTACTTCTGCTGAAATCCATAACACACACATTGATGTTGTTATCTGTGTGTGACAGCATCACGAAAGAAGCTGCTGCATTCATGCATATGGAGCAGGGCACAGACAGCAACCCTGTGGTTCAAAGTGATTCTTCTTTTTTTGCTTTTTTTACTTAACAATATATTTAGACAGTTGAACAAGCAGAGTAAGAAAATGACATTTTCTTAATGTATTTTTGAAACTAAAGGTAGTGAAATCACCATTACACAGTATTAAATACCACGAAACACTGTGTGAAGTTCAATGAACAAGCATTTGAAAAAAAGAAATCGTGCGATTAACACTATTATGTGCTGCATTCTCTTGCACAATTAACATCTGGAAATTTGAGCACCAATCTCATTACATGAACTGTAGAGTTGGCATTGGTGGGAAGTGATAAATGGCCAAAGATTGCAACACATGTCAGGTAATACATATATGCTTGTATTCATCAGCAGAAAATAGAACAAGAAGAGATGACTCCAACTTCAGCAATCCTCTGACCCATGTCTAATATGACTTGAGAATGAACAAATGAAACGCGCTGTCACATCATAGGATTATATCATATCATATACACTGAGGGCAGTGGGTTTATTTTCTGAGCACCATGGGCATCTATAAGCAGGCTGATATAAGATAATTCCTTACTTGTATGATGTTCCAAATTGGGATGGGAGAAGATTACACCAGGTCTGAAATTTACCGTCTTCTTTTTCCGCTTTTTGTTTGCCTCCTCTGCTGCAGTCGATGATAGATCCCCCAGGAAAACTGATTAGGAGGTGAAACGAACACACAGGCTCCTCTCTGTCTCTCCTGCTCTCCGTCTGTTTCTCTCTGTTTCTCTCTCTGTGTCACACAAACACTCTAACCCCCACCCCCCCACACACTCATCCAACACCACCTCCTCCCCCCTCCCAATCTCATTTTTGCTGTGGGCGCTGAAGATGATGTTTACTTGACTCCTATATGAAGCCACACAGGATGGATAAAACCTAAAATTTGAAATTTTGCTGACTGGAGCGTGACCACGGTGAAGCACTCAGTCAACCTTGTGAGCATCATGCACTTGCTGGCCAATCATACACAACACTCGCCCGTAAGTCTGCCTGAGGCATGAAATCCTCACACTGTAATATACACTGAGCACTTAGCTGCTTTCATAAATGTCACATCTCAGATATTGAGACATGGATGAACACAGAGGCTGGGGAGTAAAAAATAACCATTTTATACACGCTCCACTTGCTACAGAGTATTCAAAAGAGATTACGTTGTGAGTGGTGTCCCAGTAAATTACATAGAGCACCATCAAGACCTCAAAAATATAAATGTGCCAACTGTTATGCCATATGGACTAACTCCACAGGGCATCTCCACCCAGGCCATCCTTGGGGAAGGGATGCCACTGTGTAAATCCAGAGTAAGCAGATTTCCAATGGCATTAATTTTCACTGGGATGTTTTTGTACTGGTTCAACCTCACGGGATGACTTCATTGGGATTTCATTAGAGATTAAAAAATAATAATCACAAGAGACCCTCCCCAGATTAATGGCCATAATCTGCTGCAAAAAAATAGAGCATTACAATAAGCAACACACTGATAGTGAGAGTGCAGACTTTTCACAAACACATCATATTTGTATGAAAAAAATGACAAAGATATATCGCTGTAATTCCACAGACTGTGAATGGTATTGAAAAGCTTCATTTATTCCTAGCCAGCCACAGATAAGTGATACCCTCAGAGTGTAATTAAACTGCAATCATCCATCATTAGTCATGCCATGACAGTCTGCCTCTGTCCAAATAACCCTCTCCGCTCCAGAGATGGGAGTAACCAGTTTGTTAGAGGAGGGTTTGCTATGTGTGAACTTAGTAGAGTATTTGGCCCAATTTACATAAAGCATTTGTAATGTCAGAAAAGGACATTAACCAGTTGTATTGAGCAACTCTTCATTACCACCTATGGTGTACCATCCATGCAGCACCAGCACCAGCACTTTACAGTTGTGGTGACAAAGCTGGGGAAAATATCTCCAGTAAATTATACCTGTGTTGTGATATGAAAATATTTGTCTGGTGTTCATTAATAACTGTAGTTCTGATGTAAGCTATAATGCATTACAGTTATTATTATTATTATTTTTTTTACTGTAACACATCCAGTGAATGCCTGTCTGTTTTGTTTTTGCATCACGAATAACCTTATTTTGTGTCTTCAAAAAACAACAACAAAAAAACCCATATATATATATTATTATTATCTGATCAGCAGGCACACACCAAATCACATTTCCTAATTTAGACCACCACTCTACATGCACATACTTTTTAAATGATGTCCAAGCTGTCCCGTTCCCGTGCATTAAACAGAAACTGATGACTGCGGTTCTTTGTGCGCAGGTTTGATCCGCATGAACTGTCGCTGATGACACTGCGGAAGTGTCATGGCTGCGTGTTATCATGCAGTGTCAGAAACAGCACTAGCAAATGAACATTTGTGATGACTCTTCTAACAAGTTTTGGAGTTATTCTCTAATTAGGACATCCGAATACTTTTAACGTAAGTATATGGACGAAATATGTGTGTCAAAAGTGAACACCGACAGTGTTAAAGTGCATTATCCTTACATTGCACCCATGTATTCGTGTTGAGATTTGACCACGTGTTGCTGAATATTTGCTGTTTTTTTGGACACTAAATATAAATATTTCGTGTCATGCTCGCTGAAAAGACAGCAGTGTGTAGTGGTCATTAGACATGTACGCAGGAGGCGGCTGTCACTTGTTTGTGTGACTTAAATGAGAGGTTAATGCTTTAAGATTAGCACGTTTCAATTCAGAGAAAAAACACTGATTTGTTTTATATTGTACAATAAATCAATATATTGTTTAATGATACGTAGCCGCTGTGAGACTGAAGCTAGTGTTCAACTGTATCTGCAGGTTTAATCTAAATTAGTGAACAATTAGTAATGACTGTAACCAATGGTACCATTTGGTAACGTTACTGGGGTGCATCTCAAGTCTTTTTCTTGCGTCCGTCCCATTGAGGATGCGTGGAGACGTATGGGACACATCTTATTTCTCATTTGATCTTTCGTCGCTCCTGGAGGCTAGCTTGAACCCGAAGTGCTTCTGATTGATCATTTTGAAAGCCGTCTCAAAGCACTTATTTCTGTTCTGCCATTAGCGAGGATAATACACATCAGACATTGTATGTAATGAATGGACGTAGCTACTGTGAACCATTAGTTTGTAGACTTGCGTTTTGAAGTCTCGAGTTTAACATTTTCACCATTGCCATCTTGTATTTTTGGAGCCAGGATTGACTCGCCGCATCCGAAATTACACACTGTACAGTACATACTCAATATCTGCGCTATTGTTCAACATACTTTTGTGATAGTGTGTTTTTTTTCCCAGTGCACTGAGCTGTAATTCGTGAGAGCCCCCTTGCTGGTTCAATACATGTAACCATGGTAACTCATGCTTACCATAAAGTCAGAACTAATTTAAAAAGAATATTATGCCTAGCAAAGTGAAAACTTACTTGAAATGTAGTATTATTGACGTTAAGCCAGAACTTAATGGTGTCTGTCTATTTGTTATGCGGGTTTAGTGTCCAGTGCTTGCATTCTTAAATATTTCAACAGAAATAGTATGCACTTCATGCAGTTGTTGTTCATACACAAGAGCATTTTAGAGTGCTGCTCATAATGCATTAAAAATTAAAGTAAATACAACATAACAATTAAAACTCTGTTTTTTCAGCTAGAACGATAAAGTAAGTTCAGAAAGTTATAAGTTAACCTGTCAATCGTGACACAAACTGTAATATGAATATAATGAGTAATAATGTTCATACTATGAAAGACTCACACATCTTCATTTTCCACTTTCACCCCTATTTAGGATGGCTGATTCAGGCTCAAATGATAGCAGTGGTCAACGTGTCCCAACCCCTGGAGGGAGTGGCAGGGGCCTTGTGATGGGTCGCCGACCATCGGCTCCTGGCCGTCTCCCCTCAATGCGTTCTAGAGACCTCACCCTTGGGGGAGTGAAGAAGGTAATATACTGTGTGTCAGAGTAACAAAGAACTGTATGAAATGAACACACTGTAAAACCATTGAATGTAAATTCCTCAACAATTTGAACAAATCAAGACCTTGTAGGCACAGCGCCAATGTGATTTGTGAAAACTGAGTGAATGACATAAAACTCGATTTCCAATTATTGCCATATAAATGTAATTATTCACATATTGATTTTTTTTGTTGTTGTTGTTTTTTTTAGAAAACGTATGCGCCCAACATTATTGGCCGAAAAGCAAAAGAAGAGTAAGTTTCCCAATTGACCTCAAGAGAAAAAGATGTGGGAACAATTTTTCTGAATGTTGATCAATAACTTTGTCTATTACGACAGACCAAAAGTTGAAGTTGGGCAGAGAAGAGAAAGGAAGGATGTGGATCGGGGCCGAGGTCCCAGAGAGAGAGGAAGGGGCCGGGGTCGCCCTGAGGTCATCCAGTCCCACTCTATTTTTGAACAGGGACCTGCAGAGATGATGCTGAAAAAGAGAGGTGGGTGTTTAGCTGGATAACGACTTACGACGTCATCTCTTGAACACTGCAATGAAGTGACATTTTCCATTAAATGTAGGTGGCTATGAAACTGAGAGAGATGCTCCGAGCATTGGACCTTCACCCATCATCAATATCAAAAAAGAGAAGAGAGAGACTGAGGAGGAGACCAAAGAGATTCTACGTAAGCTGGAACGAGACAATGTGAGTTGTGCTCGGGGGATTCAAATCATTATGAAGTGCTATTTACTTTGTATTTTCCGTTGTCATACCGATTGCATTTTTTCAGTTTATAGATGATCCTTTCTTGAGGAGTGAGCAGAGTAGCTGCCCTGTCCAGCTTCCTCTTGCTGTATCAGGATGGGGATTCAGAGAGGAATTTAATGCTGCTACTGTTAAAATTGAGAAGATAGAGGAGGATGGTGAACCCATGGAACCTGCCGTAGAAGGTAAATTTACTAATATGCACTCTGCTTTTATTGTTACTTTGACGGTGATATAAATATTTTGCAATAAGATAAAACAAAAGATTTAGCAGCTTGTCTTTCCAATAATTCTAATGTCTTATGAAAGCAGGACTTGACTTAGAGGTGTGTTGTCCATATAACTCATTGCTAAAAATGCACAATTTCTTCTCTTCAGTGAAACAGGAGCCAGAGGAAACTGAAATAAAGAAGTCGGAGGCTTTTTACAAGATTCCCCCTATTCCGGAGCCTGAAGTTCTGCCTGACCTGCTGCATAGGTGGAGTCTAAGCAAAGGGGAGGAGCTGTTCTTCATGCAGCTGCCTGACTCGCTCCCGGGCCAGCCACCCACTGTAGAACACAGGCCGGTGAAAACTGAGGTGCAGTCAGAAGACGGGCAGTCGGTACTTCTGAAGACAGAGTCTCAGGTAGATGTAGCTGTTGTCTATGTTACAAATAAATGAGGAGATCAGTGCTGTGTTTATGTGTGTAAATGACATTCTAATATTTAACAGGAAGAGCCAGCTGAAGAAAATACTTGCAATCTGAAAGATCTGCGGGAGGGTCTTGTAGGAAAGATGCTGGTGCGGAAGTCTGGCCGGGTACAGCTCATACTGGGACAAGTGACGCTCGATGTGTCTCTAGGAGCATCATGCTCCTTCCTTCAGGTATGATAGTATATTGATTGATGTTTCTCTGTTTTGTCTGTGTCTACACTGTTCAACACCATTTATTTTCAAGTGTCTCTCTTCAGACCACTGCTGACTTATTTTGTCACGGAATAAATATTTAAATCTGACATACTTTTCTCCCCTACTCCCTGTTTTCTCAGGAACTGGTCTCTATTGGTGCAGAGGGACGAACGGGCGACTTGACTGTATTAGGGAATGTTAAACACAAAATGGTTTGCTCACCAGACTTCGAGGCTCTACTAGAGAGCAGCGCTTGATGCTCTTTAGCCTCCTCAAGCCGACAGATGCATCCAGTTGTGGTGCGTTGTGGTGTTGACAAGGTGTTCACTGTTACTATGGACTGTATCACTGAAATTTGACATCCAATACAATACCAATGGCATGAAAGTGGCTATAATAACATTCTAAAATACACTATATATAAATCTGAAACAAGACTGTTTATATTTTTCTTTTTGTGGAATAGGCATATTAATTCAGGGTTCAGATGTTGAATGGTGTGCCAAATTTCAGTATTTTTTTCTTTTCTCTATATCTGAAATGACTTGACAAGATTGTACATGGATGTAAATGTGTGAATAAATAAAGTTTTTTGTTATGACAGTATGTTAGTGTGAAATGCTTTAAAAATCTCACCTAGTGTTATCTCGCCATGCAGATACATTTCTGGTTTTACAGTCCTAGGTTTTGCTAGTTTGTCGTTAACAAAATACCATGGAGATTAATAGAATTTTATGCTGTGGTACTCAAAGCAGTGAAAATTTGCATTTGAAAAACATTATACAGTATCCTGCTCACTTTGCCTTTTCCGTGTTGAGCACGTTGCAAATTTGTACTATCGTATTTTGACCAGCAGGTGTCAGGGCAGGACGGGATGCCATTTTTTTTCCCTAGGATGGTGACATCTTGACCCGCCCTACTCTTCTCTGATTGGCTAGTACTCTTTGCCTTCTTTGGTCGGGTTGGTTACGTTAAGGTATGAATAATAAGATTGGCCACTGTTAGGGTTAGAATATCAGGATAAGCCAATCAGAGGCAGAATAGGGCGGGTCATGACTTCGCCGTCTTAGGAAAAAGAAATACCGCGGACGGAATACGCTGCTGGGGGCTCGGTCGAGGGCTGTCCGTTTAAAACACGTCGCCGCCCCGCTGTTTGCTCATGTTGTCCATCGGGTGGAGTTTGGCTAGTAGACCACAAGACAAAGAGAAGTGATGGACCAGTGAAACCCTGTTCTACCGGCGCTGGGACAACACAACGTGACTGAAGGTTGGTCAACTATTTATCCAGTTAAACAGCATGTATGTTAAATGTTTAGTCGGGTTATCTGTGAGGCGGTGAGTTCACGTAACAAATCCATGCTTAAAACAAAACGGGTGGCTCAGCACTTCAGGCTCACCCGGGTAACTGAGAGCGAGCTAGGAGACAACATTTAGCACCGTTAGCTCGGAGGCCACAAGCTAACTTTAGCATATGGTAGACTCAATATATCTTCCCTGTGGGTATATAAGAGTCTTCAAAACGCATCCAGTTGCTTTCGTCGTGCCTCGAGTTACGGGTAAATGATGATTGAAAGCGTCAGCTAAGTGTTAACTGTGGAGAAAGATGAGCCGAGCTAAACTAGTGTGGTTTGATAAGTGATGGAGGAGCCTCTGCTGCATCACCAGAGAGGGAGAAGTGGGCCTCCGACGTTATCTCTGCTCCGTGGCTGATAACAGGATCGTTTGCATGTAAAGTTATCCGCTCCTTCACTGAAAAGGGATATATCATCATTAACCAGACCTTTGCCAAAATTAGTGAATTCATCTTGAACTAAATAGATAAGCAAGTAGAGGCTAGCATTAACTTTACACACCGGTATGTAAAATGCATGCATGCACCGGGTTTTCTGTCTTACATGGTTAACTTGCACGATTGGTACTCCAGTCAAAGAGGACGTGTTATTGGGACATGCTTCATGCTGACTGTTTGTTTGTACATCTTTGCAGGTCTGTGTGACACTGAGCAGCAGAGCCCTGGATCTTCACCTCCTGCTGTGCCCAGTTGTTTTTCTTTCATTGTTTACATCTCTCTCTTTCTCTCTGGTGGGAGGCTTTGCTCAGATAGCGTAGCACATCTCCAGCAAGGACCGGACATTATCTCACTGCAGCTGGCTTTAACCACATAAAACACCCCCTTTGCTGGAAATTGAAATATCAGAAAGTGATGGGATGGTAAAAATAATGAAGTTCACTGATATTGCCCATGAGGGCAAAGTCAAGATGGTCACTTGTACTTGTATTGATTCTCTGTTGAGTGTGAGGAGAAGCTCCATCCCCTAGTCATCTTGATGAAGGCCTTTTTCTGACAAAAGACAAGGGCCACTTGGGGCCAGGAGGTGGAGTGTCGTACCTCCTCTGCCATCTGCTCTCCCCTCTGATTTCAACTATTTGGTAGATTTCATCACCATCCTGACTGCAAGATGGAGCTTTTCTTTAATCCCTTCGATAACTTGGTGTGTATCCTCCTGGGCATCTCCTTCACCGTGTGGTTCACCCTGCTGCTGGTCTTCATTATTGTGCCTGCCATCTTCGGTGTGTCCTTTGGCATCCGACGTCTTTACATGAAAACATTGTTAAAGATCTTTGAGGTAAGAGCTTGCTACTTTCAGTTTACATCTTGAAATGAGGACACTGATTAACTGTAGTGTGAAATGATGTGTCAGTTTTAAATGATTACTGTTGTGTAAAAGCTAAGGATAGAAACACTGCAAAACTATGGTTATAAGTGTTCCACTTGTCTTTCACAGTTTCAAGTTGAATAACAGGATGTTTGAAGCAACAGCACACAAACTATTAAAGCTGTTTGGATTATTGTTGAGCGGACAGCTTGTATTTGCTCTGGCTGTGCTTCTTTTTTTTTTAAACCTGCCTTTGAATCAATACAAGACAATTTTGCCTCTGTAATACATATACCTGTATGACTTTTGATTATTACAGCTGCCATTCTGGTAACATTTCTTGATATGCTCAAGCTTCACATTCTCATCTCAGGGCATTTATCAGGGGCAGGTTTTATGCTTCTATGTAGCACCCACCCAGTGATCGTTGCATTAACTGGCAGATATGGACTAAGATCACATCCACAGGGCCATTCTTCCCTTGTTATGTAACTGGAGAAAACAGCGTTACAGACCTTGTCACTAAATGTAGTCTGTGACATAGCTCCAACAGCCTGGAATATTGCCTACTGTAGTGATGCAGTGTTCACTGTCTTAGAAATGACCGATTCTCAGACGCTGGCATAAATACACAAGCTACATTGTGCAGTAGGGTTGTTTTCAGGTTTCAGTATTTTCTACTCAGTGGGTTCCTCCTCATGATCTTTTGTTGTCAAATTTAACAAAAACCAGAGACACCTGATCTGGTTTCTCTCCCCATGCTATCTCCGGTGCATCTTCACTAGTAAAGCTGTCATCACTTTCCAGCCGGCACCTCTGAGAGTAGATCCTGTGCCAGAAATAAATGGAGCACTGGGAAATGGGAGAGATGTTCTTAGCTCATGATTCCAGCAACAACCGTGAGATTTCGAGAAAAGGTCAAAGGACACGTGAAGAATAGACTGTGCAAAATGGAGGCAATGTTTTCTGGTTTCTGGCTGTAATTTGATGTTCAAAGAGAGTTTTTGTGTTGAACTGTTAGCCCATCAGTGTTAAGATCAAGTTATTTGTGATGACATCCCATGGCGGTAATACTTTCTTGAGCGTGAATAAGTAAACAACCTCCTCTGGAGCAACATGCTAGCCTGAAGGACTTGCTTTATTTTGTTTTTAGTTCTATGTGCTCTGTGTGCTCCTCCTCCCTCCACCCGCACAATTACTGTCAGCTGCAGCTACATTTTAGTACTCTATGACAACATGTCATAACACGATTTAAAGGTAGCTGCACATGCTAAACTGTATCTGGGAGCCGATCTGAAACTTTCAAATATTGTAACTTCTCAGAATATGGCAGCCACATGATGCATGAAAGACTTTGTATCGCTCAACATTCTGTAAATATTTTTACAAGTGTTCAGGTTTAATACCAGGCATGTACAAACATGCATGCCTAACGTTACGGAACTGTGCTTGAGTATACTTTCAATCAGTTTATTCTCTATCATTGACCGACAACCCTTGGTGATATCATGTGTTGTGGTATGAAGTGTAGTCTCAGACTGTAGGCTGTGAACCACATCCAGCACCTCCCAGTCCATCATTTCCTGATCTTTTCTTCCTACAGTAAAGGGAACACTGTGTCCTTTTCCTTCCTTTCAGTAGACACTACCTGCTAGTTGTTATGTTGGTATGCACAGTGCACACAAAGACCTCATCAAGAGGATGCATGTGTCTCACTTTCTATAATACATATTGAAAAGGCTTAAGTGGGTATTATAGTGTTTGTTATTTCAGCAAGGTGGTGGTCACAGATAAGCCCAAGTATTATTAGGCCTAGATGAGGTCTGTGTCTGAGAATTCAGAATCTTGTTTCTGCAACTTTGTTGACATTTTGCTCAACAATTTACAACAGTCACATGCAGAGTAGACAAATTCTGACAGGTAACATTAACTTAACCATTTAATAGTTGTCACTGTGGAAGAATAAGGAACTTGCTGTGTTTCTTTGAATGTTAAAAGTGTGAAAGTTAGACATACAACATTTGAGGGCGTTTGTCATTTAAACTTTTTCATGTTGTCTGTTCTTCCGTTTCTATTTTTGATGATATGTTATTGAATCATTTGCTAAAGAAGCAACTTGAACAATTTTCTGTATTTATTGTATTTTGGAACACACATTTTTACACACCTATTGTTCTTTCTTTGCAGTGGGCCACTCTAAGGATAGAGAGAGGAGCAAAAGAAAAGAATCACCTCTTGTACAAACCCTACTCAAATGGTAAGATTTACTATCATTGTGTCCCTGCATGTTCAGTGTCTGTGTCTATATGTTTTGCTAACATCCTGTCTCTGCAATGTCCCAGCTATCATCGCTAAGGAGCCCACCTCCTTGGAGGAAGAGATCAAGGAGATTCGGCGAAGTGGCAGCAACAGAGACCTGGACTCTGCCACTGAGTTTGAAATGTCTGATATCTTCTATTTTGCTCGGAGAGGAGTGGAAAGCATCATGGACGATGAGGTGACAAAGCGCTTCACTGCTGAGGAGTTGGAGTCCTGGAATCTGCTAACACGCAGCAACAACAACTTCCACTACATCAGCCTGAGGCTGACAGTCCTATGGGGGCTGGGCCTGCTGATCCGCTATGGCTTCCTGCTGCCTCTCAGGTATTGACTGTACCAACAATGTAGAGGTTGCTTGATATCACACAGAACCCTAGAAACTTCTGAGGAAAAACGAAAGAAAGGACTGGGAATGGAAAATTAGCTCCTTCTTCTCAAATAGCCACCAGTATAACATAAAACTACACTTTGACTTGAACACTGACACTGGTACTGGTATTACAGTGTCAGTAATTTCAAACTGTTATCAGTTGTATGAGGCTCTGAAGCACTGCATCTTTAGGAAATGCATTTCCTACACAACTGTCAACAGGTTCTGCTTTTTATTTGTTTGTGAGAGAAACTAAATTGTACATTGGATTGTAGTTAACAAATTTCAAGGTTACGGACCATTCAGTATCTGATACAAAAGCTCTGTGATAAACCCAGAGGCTGTATATTTAACAATCATTGGTATATTTACCAAATGTTACTAACATTTTACACTGGCAAGTAGCTTTGTGTCTAACAAAGATCACCCCCCCCCCCCCCCCCAAAAAAAAAATAAATAAAAAAAATAAAAATAAATTGATGGACTTTTGGAGGCTAGCACCAAATCCAGAGAATGAAAATAGGCAGAAAGACCCTAGCTCAGAGGGTTAGGTTTAAATCCTGGACCTTTTTGCTGGGATGTAGTATACTTAATGCCTTATGTGCTGATATAATAGTCTCAAAAATGGGGAGTTTCTTGGTGTCTTCGTCTGATAGGTCAACAGTGCTGTTGCTTTTATTTTCAATGATGATAATTTACAATGTAATTCCCATAAAAGAGGTGTTAAATCTAGGTTGATGAAACACCCTGTTTGATATCACATGAGCCTGAGTTGTTCGTACTATAGTTTATTCAGACAGGCACACACTTGGTCTTGGTGTGGTTATAAGATAAAAGTTGTGTTGATTTGACAAGAGAAACAGCAGATTTTAATTTAAACAAAAAATAATTAAATATAGCAGCTGTATTAAAAGTTGTGTGAATATGGTGAAAATGCATTGTTTTGTGCATTAAATATAACACAAGTTGTTGCTACATACAGTGAGTGAAAGAAGGAGATCCTTATTCAGGGTCAGCTTTGAGAGTGGCAGGGACAGTGACTCAGTACTAAGCCTGGCTGGCTCATTGCCAGTTCTCAGTGGGGAGACGAATCAGGCCACTGCTGCACAGACAGACATCATTCTAGTTTCCCGTCAAGCTAATATATTCCCTCATTAACTACTTTTCTAGATGAATATAGGCCTGGATCATTTACTAACAGGAGACCTTCCCGTCTCTAATGTTTGTCTTATCTTATCCTCCAAAATTAATCAACACCTTCTCCAGCACTGGATGATTTGGTTCATCCAGATTAAGTCTGCCTATTGACAAGCTTAACCACAGCCTAATATGCCCTCCTGCAGTTTCTGGTCTCTATTATCTGTGATAGTGACAGTCTGGGAGTAGTGGAGAGTGAGATACCTTTTAAATTAATGCCAGGAATCTAACTCTTCTGGAAAACATTACTTCTGATCTTAACATGTGACCTGAGTGGTGACTCTTACCAGTGAAAGCTTGTAGAAGAGAAAGGAAAAAAGTGTAGCTATGGATCAAAGTCTTGTATTTAAGTGCCGGTACTTATTTAAAAATAGTTAGCTATTTTTATAATTAACAAATGGAATCCCTCCTCTGAGTCTTTTACAGAATTTGTTTTGCTCACTGGTCTTGTGTTTTATTATGTTTGTGGAAAAAGTTACTAAAAACGTTAATTACCAAAAAAGAGAACAGTTTCTCGTTAAGATTCCCTGTTGTATCATTATGTGTAACCTGCCTGTCTGTTTCTCCACCAGGGTAACTCTTGCCTTCACTGGTGTAGGCCTGCTTGTGTTCCTCACCAGTATCATTGGGATGCTGCCCAATGGAAGGTAGGACTAATGACGAGTTTGTCAGTTTTTAATTGATCAAAAATATAAGCTCTGACCCCTCACCATGATCATCGTAGATTTGCCGACAAGACACAGAAAGATAACCTTTGTTCCTTTTTTACAGCATGAAAAACTTTCTGAGTGAGAAAGTCCACCTGATGTGCTACAGAATATGTGTCAGAGCTCTGACTGCCATCATAACCTACCATGACAGGTAAAGAGGACCTATGTTGTTGTCCCACACCCATATAGTTACATGCCTGGTGACAAGTACTTTTTGACTTTTCAAGAGAACAGCTGTTGATGTGAAATAAGACTTCCTGAGGAAGTGATTACAGCCCTTATTCAGGATATGATGTGTAAGAAGACTGTTTGCAAATACACTCACGTGATCTAATGAAATGAGATTCACATGACTTATGGTAATGTCAACAACAGAAATAATTGAAGGTAAACAATGATCTATAAAAGGCTCATAGCAGCCAGACCGGTTTCCTTAAATCATACAAACGCATCATGCCGTTCATTGACTTAAAGCAGAACATTCCATCATTTTGAAGCCACAGTGGCATTAATACTAGAACATATTGCGTTACGCATTTTGCAGTTAAATAAAGAAAATGTTTTAAATGCACATATTTTGCTATGAATAATCAGTTTTGCTCCTTACATGCAGGTTATTCATATTTTTCCCACACTACCCCTCGGTCACTCTGAATCTTGCGTTTCAATTGCACCAGCAGGTGTTTTTTCCTGGCAAAAGAGACTCTTATCTCTGTTGGCTGCTTCTGATGTGTTGGTACACTCATTTATAAATCCCTTTGCTCAGATGACAACAGCAAAAAACAATAAAACAAATTTGAATGTGTAACTCATTGCATCATATTGATTTGGTTTTGTTGGTTAGAGTTGTTGGCTCTCTATAATCCCAGTGAGCTTGGTGAATTTCTCAGTTTTTTCTACTTGAGATAAGTTATGAAGGCACAGTATACAATTCCTTGACAACCTATCACAATTACTCACTGGAACTAATGATAGATGTGATATACTGCATATATATATATATATATATATATATATATATATATATATATATACATACATACATACATACATACATACCAGGTTAACATGACAAATAGTGCAAGTCACTGCTGCCAATGGCAACTAATGAGTTTGCTGCTGTAAACCGTATGCTTTTACTACTTATTTTTTGTAAGGTAACATGTACAGTATATCAAGAGATAAATGCTATAAGTAATACTTTTCCGAATGCCATGACAGTTTTGTTAAGTAGTTGCGAATAATATCTGGTGTAAAGAGCAAACTTAACTCCAGGACAATTTCGATACAAATTTTCTGTTATCATAAATTTGAATCCAGAGGGATATAACTGAAAAAACCTCCAAGCCACTCAAACGCTGCTCGTCTTGTTCAAATGGACCCATTCTTCTTATTTCTGGAACATGATCTACTGCAGAACTCTAGCGTGACAGGAGAGGGGTCTGTGTGAGGTTACATAATGACACATGAGTTTTCTCTTGAGAACAGAAACCAGGGTGTGTTAGCAGCTCCAATGTTAGAGCCCAGAGTGCGAGTATGCAAGGGAGGGTGCCTGAGGCTAGACTCAGACATTCAAATTCATTGCATTGGCCATTATAAACCCCTGTGAAGCACACAAAACCCCAGTCAGTAATGCTTTCTCATATGGCCACAATCAACCAGGCTGCAGCAAATTTTAAACCTAAAACACAATGCCACTTTGACAATATAAGTGACACTACTCTTTAATTGATTCAGAATTGTGTGGCATTATCTGTTGTGTAGTATAAATAATCATAAATGATCCAAAGGCTGGTTGTTGCTTTGTTGTTCTAATTAAAAGGAAGATTGTATTGAAATATATCCGAATAAGAATCGCAGAGGAACATGAAACCTGATACTCAACTCTTATAAAGAGGATGGTGCATGCAACAGGATGTGAAGGAGGAAGTTGATTCATTGTATATTTGCCCATAAACTGTAGTGTGTATAACAGCAGGTGGTGTTTTTGGTTAACTGCATTGCAGGTTGTACTATATGTTGATGTAGATAAAGCTACGTACCATTTCTTCTTGCTTTCTGGATGGCTGCCATCAAGGCCTAGCCAGTTGTAGCACCTTCTCTCTACTCTGGGGCTAAAAATACACAAGTAACATAGGAAGTGATGGTCTCTCTCCCTCTATTTAAGATAGTAATTCTATCTTTGGAATGTGGACTCGGTATAGTCTGCATGCTCAGGGGGTCAAACCCTTCAACATTAGTCACCATGGGTTGCTTTGTTTCTGCCTTTAAGACCAAAGCATACCCATATTTCTATGAAGACATCTGGTCCCATTGCTTAAACATTGTCATATTGTGCAAGTCTATTTTGTTTCCATCATTGTTTGTTTGTGATTAGAACCCCACCCACTGGAAGTACTTTTTAAAATACAACTCAACAGTCTTTCTGTCTCCACTTTCCCAGTGAGAATAAACCCAAAAATGGAGGAATCTGTGTCGCCAACCACACGTCACCCATTGATGTCATCATTCTGGCCAGCGACGGCTGCTACGCTATGGTAATTATTGCACTGTATACTGCTGCCTATAAGGAAGCTACAGAACATTTTCCATTGCAGCTGCCTCTCTGTTGAAATTAAATTTCTCCCAGAAATAGATAGGCTGCTATTTGCATTTGTTTATCTTGTACATGTTTTTGTGTGTGTGTGTGTGTGTGTGTCAGGTTGGCCAAATTCACGGTGGCTTAATGGGGGTCATTCAGAGATCCATGGTCAAGGCATGCCCACACATTTGGTTTGAACGCTCAGAAGTCAAAGACAGACATCTAGTGGCCAAAAGGTAACATTGCAAGTTCCTCTTTTAATCAATTTTACTACACTCTGGGCCTGATTTATTAAAGGTTTGCGTGTGTAAAAACGTGTGCAAACTTGACATCACCCGCAAAAAATGTGCAAGCTGATCTACTAACGCAGCGCACTCAGGTTTGCGTCTTTCAACTCTGCAAGAAAGTACGCGCTGTCCATTTAGTACGTTTGCCTTAATGAGTATGTAATATGGGGCATTTCAACCCCAGTGTGCAAAATACAGGGAGGAGAAAATGTAAATATGTTATTTACCAAACTTTAAGGTATTATTTCTGATGCTAACTGCGTCTATAAATAATACCTTTTGAAGGGCAGGTATTAACCGGCTGCACACTGCGCACAGATGACTTTTGTCACTGTGGTGAGGAGGAGACGGAGAACACTGACAGGATACGCACAGGACGGAGTTTTTCCACCTGTGTTAATAAGTTTGGAGTGGAATATTTTTGGTTTTACTAACAGCATTGACTTCGTCACAAATACTCTCCCATATGTCGGTTTTTCTGGTAATATTTGTTTTTGTTATAACTCAATATATTTGTTAACCTCTTGCACTAGAACCTGATCACATTTCATTTTGCGCTTGCGGGCTTTCTGCTCGTCCAAACTCTCCATAAAGACATGCAAAACCCTCATTTAAATACTGCTGTCTCCACCCTGTTGCACCTGTTTTCATTTACGCAGTTATTCTTAGTAGATCACCCGCAAAACGCACGCAAACGAGACGCGCAAACGAGACGCGCAATCCATTGCACTGTGCACGCAATTTAGTACCCACTATTTGGGCTCTTAGTAAATCATGCCCTCTGACTTTCTACCATTACTCTTTATAATTGTGTTTTTAGCATGAACTCAGTGTAAAGTATTGATGGAAAATTTGTACTAAAATATGAGTATATACCGATCATTTTGTTTTATGTTACAGGTTGAATGGCCACATTGATGATAAAACTAAACTGCCCATTCTAATTTTTCCAGAAGGTAAGTTTCTTTGTTTAGTTTTTTGAGCGAAAAGATTTCACAATTATACTATACTCATTTTGTTTTCTTAAAATGCCTAAAGATGTGTTTGGTTTTTAATAAATACTTTAAATCCATAGGTACCTGCATTAACAACACATCAGTTATGATGTTTAAGAAGGGCAGTTTTGAGATAAGTGCCACAGTCTACCCTGTGGCCATTAAGGTGAGAGCAATGTCTTTTCTTTTTTTCTAACGTGACTCGTGCATTTTACCTAGTATCACTCATGCATTAACAAATCAATCTGGTGTGTTTTATCATCACAGTATGATCCCAGATTTGGAGACGCCTTCTGGAATAGCAGCAAGTTTGGGATGGTTAACTATCTATTGCGTATGATGAGCAGCTGGGCTATCGTCTGCAGCGTCTGGTACCTTCCACCCATGAACAGAGAGGTAAGACTCCAAGGATAATTCTGAGGAAACTAGTGGAAACTAAATTTTTATTTGGTGAATCAACTTTTTATTTAACAGTCAACATGTCAGCAGAGCTCATTTTTGTTTGATTCAAGACCTACAATTTGATTCCACTAGTCTTTTGATTCTTATAAATGAAGAACATGGACTTAACTGATTAGCAGAGTGCATAGGTTTGACTAGAACCCAGGAGAAGAGTAAAAGAACACCACAACTTGTGCTGTCAAGCATATTTCATCTTCAAAATGATTTTTTGCTGTATTTGACCACCGAAGGGATTTTGCAGTCTGTCATTTGACCACAGCCAATGGATGAGGTCTTAGACTGATATGGAGTCAGTTTGCTGTGATAACAAGCACAGTATGTGTGATAGCTATAACACAGTCATTTTAAAACTTAGCCGGAGCTCCAATTATTATTTTGCTACGGAGCTTCTCTTTTTTCTGCTCTTAGGTTTGTACATTCATTATACCACTCAGGATATCTGCAACATGTTCAGTTACTTTAGAAGCAAATGACAAGGTTCCATATTTGAAGATACATTTTGTAATTGATAAAAGCTTTGCCATTGATAATTCGGTTTCATGTGTTAATATTTGTAACAATACTCTAACAGGAGGGGGAGGATGCTGTACAGTTTGCCAATCGTGTGAAGGCAGCCATTGCCAGGCAAGGTGGACTGGTCGACCTCCTGTGGTAAGATAGCTCCTCACACGCTGTACTAAAGTGTACTAAAGACATTTCAGACAGCAGGAAAAGCTCAGGTGTAATCAGTACTATCAATAATAACTTGATACCGTTTCGGTGAGCCCACCCTGATATTCTGAAGTCTAGTAATTCTGTGTTTATTATCAGCATGTATATTTAAATTTCCATCCATTAGGGTTTATAATGCATACATTTCATTATAAATCTTGATTTTATAAAGGTTCCATTACTTGCTATAGACTTTATTTTGACATATTATAGCAGGTAAAGCACAGGTGTATTTAACATTAATAAGCTCTGAATTCCACTTAGACAGGGTTCTGGTATTGTGCATGCTGGCTCACTAGAACAGCTTGCAGAGAACCTTCATAGAGCTGAACCATTGTTAATGTTATTAATTACACCTGTGCTTTGACTGCTATGACAAGTCAAGATGTCTGCTGTGAAAGTAGTCTATTGTGCATGGTGATTCACTAGTTACAGTTACATCTGTATCTTTTCTGCTGTGACAAGTCATATGAAATGCTTGTGCAGTCCAATATAACGCCATGAAATGCAGTGTTACATAATTGATAAGAAGTTGAATTCAACAGCTTTCTGAAATTATGTCAACAACCATTAAAATCAACCAAAAGAGTTTCTCAAAGGTTGTGTTTATTAGAGCAGGATATGTTGGATTTCATTGCAGTGTGCAGAGGTTTTATGGTAGCCCAGTGCATGTTCTGCATATCAAGTCAGTTAAAGTGTAATAAGCCAAAAAAAAGCCACAATAAGTTTTTTTTCTGTTACAGTGAATGTGCCCTGCATTTTAATTGCTATGGTAGAACTGCATCCCAATCACTACATCAGTATGCATTGTTACTAATTTCCAACTCTTTTGCAGGGATGGAGGATTGAAGCGAGGAAAGGTAAAAGATACCTTTAAAGAAGAACAGCAGAAGCTGTACAGCAAAATGCTAGTCGGCACCCAAGAGGACCGCAGCCGCTCCTGAAGGATCTGTGTGAAGGTGGACTGGCTCAGAGACCCACATGGGCACCACTGACTAAATAGGCAGTCAGCAGTGCTCCCTCCCTATTGGAGCTCCTGGACTGGAAAATTCCCTCTCTGATGTTAACAGTACTCCATTTCGCTTCCTCAGTCACTGCCTCAGCTGGCATGTTGTTTGCGTCGTCGTTACGGGTCATTCTGAGTCTGCTGCCCTTTGTTGGAATAGCTTGACAGAAGCCTTGCTTGCATTAGATTGAAAATAAGGTGCGCACAGAAATGGAGCATTGTCTTCCTCAGTGGCAGTCTCTTGAGGGAAAAGTTGTATTATCTATTATTGAGTTCCTGTCTTTGTTTGATAGTTTCAACTTTTTAATTTTCATTTAACTACCATGTTTGTATCACAGCTGTGTTAAAGTTACAGACCTGATTATACCTGGGAAGTAGAGGAAGGTTATTGTAGATAAAAAAACTAGTTTGTTCTAAAGGTAAAACCTGTGACTGAGTTGGGGTTTTGCATGACTGGCTTGTGGCCAATGTGATTTTTGGGCATAAAGCCAGATTTTGTTACATTTCAGATATTTTCATGGGCTTTTTTCCCAGAGAAATGTACTGTATTTTAAGCTTTGTGTTTTACATTAAGACTTGTATCAACACATGTGGTCACTACAGCAGTTGCGTTCCAGATGGGCTCTTGATATGTTGTCAGTTTCTGTGCTTTTTTTGTTTTTATTTCCATGGAATGTGAAAATTCTCACATTATGAAGTGGAACTTGTGCACATACAGTTACTGTGATGGAGGTTTGTGGATTCAGGCTGATGTTCCTGTTTCAGCTAATAATGCAGCATAACTGGACTAAAAAAGGGTTTTATTTAAGGGTCCATTAATAAGAATTTACATGAGATGCTCTCGGCGTTGTCTCTTTAAGGCCCATGGCTCACAGGTAGTGATGTAGGATTGTGGCCATCACAATTGGTCTCTTGACTAAAACATTATAGTTATAATGGCAAGCAGCTAATAGATATTCATACTAATACACTTCCTAACAGGCATCATGTTTTCATTGGCTTCCTGCTAGTTGCAGTGACCATTTCGCCTATTTTTATTTTAAGTGAACTCTAAAATCTATTGTCCTCATTTTCCCCTCATCAATGGTCTTTGTCCTACTTGGCAGCCTCTTTAAGGAGGCTTCAAAGAGAGACCGAGTGGCTGTAGTTTTGGACTCCTCGTCACAGTGGAATCGAGGAACATGGTAAACAGCTGAGGCTGTTTACCTCCCACAAAGCTCTCATCCCTCTAGTTGGCTGTATCAGGGATAGGCATTTTGATTGTGTCAGATCTGTTCATCAAAATAAATGTTCAAGAATGTGACTCTACCTGCGGCTGTAGGTCTTTTTTAAGCTTCTCAAACTTTGTCAGTCACATTTGTTTATGATTTAGCCATAAAATCCCTTTCTTTCATAGGTATATGAAACTATTGCACCAATAACTGAGTGATTGAACATGTTTTTCTGTATATCTATTATCTATCCTTTCTGTTTATGTATTAGTATATGGTTCACAGAACTCTGAAATCAGCTGTTGTAGGAACCACAACTGGATGACTAAGCATATCCAAATTCCCCATGTCCTGTTACTAAACACGAGTTTAGCTTACTAAAATTATTTATAGGGTTGCATTTTTAGCTTAAGTCTATCAATTAAGATGTATTGTTCTTTTCCCTCTCCTGGTAAATTATTTCTTTCCAAAAGCAAAGCATTTTTTTGTTTATATTTTTGGTATTAGTTTTTTTTCCAATCAAACAGCACTGCTTTAATTAGCTGTTGCTTTGCAGTGCGTTTCTTGGCAAGTTAGCCTGGACCTTTAACATTTCCTGCCTGATTTATTGTCCAGTGGGCACCAAGCTGCTCCAACACAGTTTGGCTTCAGGATTTGAGCTTTTTTTTTGAACATCATATACATATATTTATCATTTCGCCGACTGAGCACTCAGGATCAAGGAAAGAAAAATTTCCTTGAAGGCATATTTTGCCGATCCCTTTTCAGAGGCCTCATCTACAACCAAGGCCACCCATAGCTGCAGTAAACCGCTTCAGTCGCCTTTCAGAAAGGTTTCCCCTTTAACCGTCTTTGTTTCCAGACCGGTGATGGACATGGCCGCATTCTTTTGCATCTCTGTTGCGATAGGTTCAAATGGATCTGTTGGCATTGGTGAATAAAGCACACAGTGCTTGGAGGAGGAGTAAGAGGAAGCAAGGAGAAGAGCCAAAAAGGTCTGTTGTGTAAACCATGCCATGGTTGAACAGCTCACTAACAGCACTATGGAGAGCCAGAGCTAGGCCCCCAGCAATCTTTGCTCTACCCTGGACTAAAGCTCAGACTGCTATGGCTCACATCCATCTACACCAAATAAGACTTTTACAGCTATTGTTTCCAATGAGTAAAGAGAAAGCTACTGCAGTTGTGTTGGAAAATACTGTGGTTACTCTACAGTTGTGATGACTGCACGTTGCCAGGAAGAGGTTGTACTAAAAACATTGAATAAGCTGTCATACACAACTACAACAAAACAAGTCACTCTGATATACCAGCTTCTGGTAATGCTGGGCCTCACATAAGATCAATGAACTGGTTGTTCGGTTTGTTGCAGTAACTGATGAGCACACACCTCAGGAGATAAGACTCCTGCTATAATCTTTTAGGCTTTTTGTAAAACAGCTAGAGAGAAGAACAATCAAGGCAAAAGCAAACGTTCCCCAACAAAGGCATATTTCATTGAAAGCAAATAGTTAAACAAATGGAAAATTACACACTTCCTGTTGAGACTGTAGCCTACACATAATGTGCCTGTGGTATGCTGAGTGGTGAGTTCAGAGTCCTTTCAGGGTTTTTTTAAAGTCGTTGGGCTGTAACGTTGTAGATGCTGTATGATCTCACAGTAAAGTTACAGCTCTATGGATTATTTTGTTTTGTTTGTCTTTTTCTTGTTTTTTTGTTTGTTTTGTATCGTGGTAAGAAAATATTAGGCAATAAAACTTCCATCTGCTGTACAGGGAAAACTGCCAGTGCTTAAATGTGACACACTATCTTCTGAGGAGGTTACATATTGTTTTTCTCATCGGTGATAAAACTTATAACATAAGGAAGACTGAAAATGAGCGCTCACACTAATGGGCGGAGCACAGGGGTTCATAACTGCAACTGCCTCCTCCTGCTCCTCCGTGCGTTTGTCAAGACGGCAGCAGATGCGCCGTCCAGCCTGGGTTAAGTCCGCTAAGAAGCTCCTAGTCCAATTACCGGAGGGGAGGCGGAAATCCACGCATGTAGGCTATTAAACCAATTCACTGCTCCTCGCCTCCTGCAATGGATATGAGCGCCGCCGCGGCACACTATGACGACCTGAGACGACAGCCCGCCATCAGCAAACAAGTTGGACCACAAGCGACACAGTATCACCGATGCCGATACGATGCTGGTGTATTTTGAGCACTAGTAGTTACGATTTGTTTTTTTTGCTCACACAATAAGCCTTGATAAGCTCCTGGAGAGCGACTTAAAGGCCTGGACGAGCGTCTGTTGGCGACGACTTTCTTCGGACTGGTTTGTGAAGCCGCGAATATGCAAACACACGCTGATGTGCTGCTTGTCACCGCAAATGTCGGGTCACTCTTTGACAATGTAAGTACACTGCTGAGAGTAACATGGAAACTATACCAGACTGCAACGCTGTCAGAGGATTATGCTTAATGCTTCTAGGGGCTGATAGACAAATGATAGAGAGGGTATGAGAGGCAAGTTTAATGGGCTCCGTTGGTACATCTTGGGGAAATAGATGTTTGAAGTCACCTTGTTACTCTAATTGTAACTTAATGACTGTGGAGTTACTCAGGTTTATCTGTCAGCAAATGTCTCCAGCAAAATATTGACAAATGAGTCTACAGCTAGATCTGTGAACACTATGACACTGAGAACTTAACTGCATAATTAACATGTTTAAAATACCATTGTAAAAAAGCTTAACGGATTTGATAAATATTTTGAAAATATACACTATAGGTCAGATTAAAGTTGTATATACATTGTGTATATTAGAGCATTATGAATAAAATTAAATATCGCGATATTTTTTATTTTTAACCAAATACCTTGATACCAATATTCCGATAATATTGTAGGGATGTTTATTGTTACTTTCACAAAATATTTACACATTAAGATTTGTGATAAATAATCATCATAGACAAATACTAGAATAGTCTGGTGAGTTTAGAAAATTGTATTACCTTACTGTGATGCAGCCTCTAAAACAAGGAAAAGACAACATTTCATGTTTGCCATATCATGATAATACAATATTCAAAATCTGAGACGATTTCTAGTCTCATATAACAATATAAAAATTGCCCAGCCAGACAATGTACACTTTTATAATTATGTTTTGCTGAATTCACTCACTTTTATTTTGTGTTGCTACTACCGCTCTTGGTCAGGATATATTTAAATTTCTTCCTGGTTGAAAAAAAAAAAAAAAAACAGGTTTAAAAATGAAAGTGACTAAATCTGAAAGGCCACAGATTCTAGTGTAATACCAGACCTCACCACCAGCTCGACTTTTTGACTCCTCATTGGAGTCAGTCTGTCTTTCCCCTAACATCCATGGCATCACATTTAGTATTTGTGTTGCATTGTTTCATTGTAGGGATGCATGAAGGACGCCCCTCATATTTAACGTATAAATCAGTCCTACAGAGATTCACGTGGGCCCTCTCCAGGTTTGATTCTCACTATCATCACTATCTTTAAGTATGTTTCACAACTGGCAGCCCAGTATAAAATCACTGGTTGTAATGTTTGGGAATGTTGTATCCTTGTTATATATTTACAGCTCCACTTTCTATAATGATATTCTCATAAAGTTATATAAGCTATTTTTTTAGGCTAGTCTTAGATGTTAAGAGTTAAGTTACTAAGTTAGGTCAGACCACTTTTTTTTTTATAAGAGATTAAAGAGATTTAGACTGTAATTTAACTATTCCAAAGACTTACAGTGGCTTTTTAGTTTTGGACCAAGCTGGGCTGACAAACTTTGCATGGGGGAGGAGGGTTCTCTCTCTCTCTCTCTTTCTCTGACACTCATGGAAATTTGGCTCAGGACCATGTTTCCGGTTGCCAGATCGGGCTCCAATGAAAACATGTTAGATCCCATTGTGGGAGATATGTAAACAGATGAATATCTTCACCGGGGGATTTGAGCTTTTCTACTTACTTAGCCCCCCCCCTCTCTTTTCTATAAACAAACACTCCTAAACATTCACCCAACCTTCAGGATAAGAGCAAAGGCCTTAAGCACATCACAGGATAAATCCTATTGCTTCACAGTACTGACTAGCCGAGTGCCCTGTTAGAGCAGTTCAGCCGGTGAGGCAGTCGACTCTTACAGTAACATTTATGACATATCAAGTAATACAAGTATTCTAGAAATAACTAAAAGTGATGCTGATGATAAAGAATGTTAGAAAAAACATTAGAAAAACACCATAAACTTGTAATTCTTTAATCACCTTGAATACCTGTATTTAATTGCATTATAATAACACTAGAAGCTTGTTGCAATGGGTGGATACTGAGCTCACTGTTGCCTTAATCTTCTTTTTATTTATACAATTAGTGTTAGACAAATGATAGTCTTTTAGAGTCTTAGTTGTTGGAGCAGATAATTGCCAAACACATGTGCTGACACATTTCACTTAACAATTATTCGAACACTTGTAACAACAAACCTGAATCTTTTTCTAGAATCAACAAAATCGGCAAACCATGTCTTGTGTTGTTTTTGGGTTTTTTGCCTCAGTAGCAAAAAACCCAAAAAGACAAGGTTTTGTTGCTGGATTGTGAATCTTAGGTGTTTCACGTTTTCATTGCTGTTCTCATTTTTAATATACTGTATTTGTCTGTCTTGTGCTAAGCAAGCAGAATTGCTTCTGGAGTGTAATTGCTGTCATAACTTCATCTAAAAAAAATAAATAAAAAAAAGCATTCATAGAATAAGAATCAGGGTCGGTGGACAGAGCCAGTGCCATTTCATCAGCAAATACAAAATGTGTTAGTTTCCAGAATTATGCACGAGGTGTCCTTCAGGTCACAATGGCTAAGCTGCAGTCATCCCTGTCACACTGCCATGCAAATACACTATGCAAAGCCATTTCTCAGCTAGTATGAATGCAGCTGGCCTCGCTGAAGCGACTACACTGCGGGGTAAATTCTAGGACGGGTGTGTAAGAAATGACGCAAAGGCTACAACTTAGTTCAAGGGGCAGTTGTGGGTTGTCCTGCTGTGTATGGCCTTTACAAGCCAGCAGGGCCAGTTTTAAAGCCAGAGAGGGTTCTTTATTATGAGAATCAGAGATGCAAAATGCTTAAAATACACACTTTACATACTATACAAGGGGAAATGTTTCTCACATCCTCTGTGTGGATCTGTCCAGTACTTTTTCTTTACACAATTGAGTAGATTGTCATTTTTCAGACTTTATTTCAGATGGCAGGAATAGTTAACTGTTAAACTGAACAAATTAGATGAATCAGTGTCTCACTTTAAGTGTGCAGAATTCAAGACTAGTTTCTTATCTCATTCAAATCCCATCTAGACCTATTTTAATAGATCCAGTGTAAACAGAAGTTGCTGTTCCTTATAGGGAAGTGCCTGCTGAGTTAAGCCTCAGGTTTGTTTGACAGATAGTTGTGTGTAAGGTTTATCTGTCTGCTTCCCTCATATATGTTTTACAGTACAGTCAGCTGTCAAGTGGCCATGCAATATTAAACCTCACCTGCAGGGATAATGAGTGGACAGTGGCCAGATTATGACAGGTGCAGCTACTCTTCACTAAGACTACATCCTGGAACACCTAACCAAAGGAACATACAGGAAAACATTTCCATACAATCCTGATTGTTTGTTTTGACCAGCCCACAGTTAATACTATTTAAGAGTATTTCCTCTCAGTGACTGATGCCTTCCTGAATCCCATTAGAGCTGTTTGTCTGTTTAGATGGCAGTGTCATTTTAATGAAGGAGGCTATAATGTATTTAGCATTAATAAGTAAAAGTATTTTGTTTATTCTATTTGTAAGGAAGTGCATTTAAAACTTGCACATGCCGTTCAGTTGTAGTGAGACTTCACTGTTAAAGCTGCTCCAATCCATATGTATTACTATTGTATCAGCTGACTATGTGTATGTCAAAGGGCCTTCAGTGACAAACCCACAGATAATTATCATCTGCAATTCCCCTCAGCTTTACCGAGATTTTAAGTATATTTCAGCTCATTGTTTTGGTTTTTGTGGCCCACAACGTTACTGTCATGATTGACTCTTATTGGCATCAACTATAGCTGCTACAGGCAGCTGTTTCACTGAATACATTTTTATTTCGTTTGCCTACATTTTATTCGCACACCCGTAAAACAGCATAAAATCCAGATAATCAAAAAGGATGTGACAGCAGAGGAAAGAAGCCACAGGCTTATACAACGGACCTCCCCCAACTTAAATCAGTTATTTAAATCAACTAATAAATGTTGTGTTCCCATAACCCACTAGCAGGTGAATATATGGAGCATATAGAGCTGAAGAGCTAGTTATTATATAATTTGCCAGAAATTTGACTCCAACTGAACGCTAATGTTGCTCACCATCTGCTGGATGGGTAAATATGCAACCATGACAGCTTAATGAGGTGATAATATGTTGGTGTTATGTTTACAGCTTGTTGCACTGCCGCCAGGTGGTTTAATATTTGATTTGAGACCATTGCTTACAGACAGATTTGCATGTCTTTGATTATTTTTCTATTGGTCATTTTATAGGTGGGTGAAATTCAGAATGAATGGTTACAAGAATTGTATAAGGTAAGTTTGGGACTCCTGCATCTTAGACTGATAATTGGTAGTTTAAGAAATTGGTAAAGGATATTATTTCATTATTTGAACCAACAAACACATCTGGTATTCCCACTCATTACTTGCAATGTCACATATTTACCTCTTACATTTGGTGGACAGTCTGATGCCGTTCAGGCACATAAAACTATGTTATGTTGTTGATTCTGGCTCACTTGAATAGGCTGCTGGCATCATTGCACGTCACAACCTAACATACACAACTGCACTTCTCTGGAAAACGGATACTGTGCTGATAACTGATAACAAAGCTAAACTAGGTCCAGCACAGAAATTCAATAACAGAACAACTCCACATGACCTCTAGTGGACAGTTCACTTCATCCTGTAACATACAGAGCCAGTCCTTTTCACTCCTCATTACTCTGTAATGTAAGACCTGTTGGTAGACTGAGACCTGTTTGCTTTGCTTGGTAACAGACTATCCGCAGCTACAAGCCGCAGTTCATCGCCCTGCACCTACAGGAGGTGGGAGGGAAGGACTACATGGTCAACATGGGCCACGCAGAAAAATTCTTCGGGTAGGAATAATGTGTAAATCATGAAGACTTATTCTTACTTCATAATGTGCTTGTTTTACCACAGACTTTGATTTAACTGGTTCATCTGCCAATTGATTAATCATTTTATTGTTTGATTTAGACTGTGAAAATGCCCATGACAATTTCCCAGAACCCTAAGTACACATTTAAATATTTTTTTTCATCCAACTAACGGTCCAACAACCAAACTATATTCATTTTTCATCATTTAAGATTAAGAAAATCAGTAAATATTCATTTTGGCAGCTAAAACCAGTGATGTTTTTGGCCATTATGCATAAAAATATGTAAAATTATTATTGATTAATCATATAAATTATCAATGTCAATTTTCTATTAATCCATCTCCAAAAAAATAAGCTGTTTCGCTTTTTTGTGCTCTGTTGTTATCAGGAGCATTGAGTCCAGTGAGGAAATGAAAGACTTTGACCGGGTCTGCATCTATGTGGACAACCAGTTCCAAGCAGAAGACAGCTTCACGGTAAGAAACATATAAAGTCAGAGTAGTTCCCCGGTCTGTCCACTAGATGGGGCCCTCCTCCATGTTAGTGAAAGGAGATGTTTGGAGGTGCCTCTTGCACTCTGCTGCTGAGTGAAAAGCAGCAGCTTGTGCTGTTGCCGATGATGACTTTATTGAAAGCCAGAGTTTGTAGACCCCAATGGAGCATCAGAAGTGATGTCATTTGTTTTGTCGTAGCCTGTGATATGACAAAGAAAGGGGTCACTCTGAAGCCTTTACCATTAGCTTGTATTTTCAGGTCATATCAGAGAATGTTAGGAGGTCCCGTATGAGAAAATGAGGTCCTGTTATGCATATACAGCACATATGGCGTTGCTCTCTTGGCTTTGCTTGTGCTTCTTTATTCTATTTGACATCTTGTTGGATGATTGTTAAAAAATGTTGCATTTGTAATTAGATTAAATAAAAGTTTTATTACCCCTAGAAGATATAAAATGGCAGTGATGAAATTTGCTTAAGAACATGAAAGATGTCATCAAATTTCAGTGTTAGATCATTATTATTATTATTTTATTTTCAGTTAAAGATTTTATCAAGACATGTTTTAAGGATAAGTGTATTGGGCCTTATTCACTAATATATGTGTATAAATATGTTCTTACTCTGTGCACAAAATAGTGCACATGCAAAATTACCATTGCATTCATGACACATGTGGACTGGCCATTTTAGTTCTTACCACCGTGAGTATGTTAGTGAATCAGAGTCATTTTAAATTGACAGATTGGAGTGGTGCAGCAGTGGAGAAAGCTGTCACTCATTACAAAGAAGGCTATGATGGTTAAAATGTAGAAAACCTTTACTGCTAGTGAGAAGCCAAAAAAGGCAGATTTGACTATTAAACATGTCATTGGCAAAACAGTTTGGAGCCCGATTGTGAATCCTGTATAATCCTGTATTGCACCACTACCATGCAGTACATCTGTAACAAAATAAAAAGTGTGTAAATCTGTAGATCTGTGGAATTGATTTAAATAAATCTCTACTATTGCGCCAGGGGGGCATCGTGTTTTGTCTCTGTGCATAACAGGCCGTGATGCACTGAAAGCAGAGCGCCGCTCCCTGTGCTTCTACTGACCTGTCAGGCTGTGAGAACAATGAACTGGCTGCCGGTGAACCAACTGAATTTATCACGGCCAAATCTGAGAGAAAAATTGATCGACGGCACATTCCATTATGGAAATCCTGATGTATAAGTTATTGTAATCAAAAAGAAGGGACGGGATCATTTTAATTTCTAATAATTTCATTACAATAATGATGATTAATGAATTAGAACATCTTAGCTATTAATTAAATAATTAGTAAATCAATTCTGTATCATTAGCAATTTTAACAATTTTAAATGTTAAAATAATTGTGATTTTAATATGCTTGCTACATTAAATCAATATTGACTAAGTCATTTTTTAAGACTATGATGCTGAGGATTTGTGCATACTGATGGTCTGAGGCAGTTCTAAATTAGCTCATAGAGTAAGAACAAATTCAGGTAAGAACATACTGATGAATCCTGGACTTAAAACATTCGCACACACAGTTTAAGCACAGATGTGTGTACACACTGTTTGTGAATGAGGCCCAATGAATATTGGTTACCATGGGATGTTTTGATAAAACTTTTTTTTATGTGTAGTTGAACGTTTTTTTATTCCTGATAAAACCAAGAACTGGAAATATTAGACTAACTAGAAGATTCTGTATTTATTTGTGTTTATGTTTAGAGTTTCATATATCAAGGCTCACTGCACCATGTCAGACATGTGCAAAACTACAGCTTTATGTAAGTGACATACATCTCAAAGGAGCAGTGTGAAACAGAGTTGTAGTAGCTACATAGTGTAAGCACAGACAGAAGACAGGTTAGTTCAGTCACTGCTGCTATCTTCATCTCTTTTTACCATATATCATTTAACCTGGAGTCTGATTCTGTAGCTGAAGTCTGAGCTTCAAGCAGTTAGAGAGTACCATGACTGAGCTGCTAGGTGGCTGGCCGCCTCATGGGCGCAACCTCAATCTCCACACCTATTGTGAAAGCCATCTCTGGCTTCCAACTTGTTTTTTAGTAACCTCGCACAGAACAAGCAAGTCTTCAGTTTCTTTCCTGAGCTGGCTGTAGAGAGCATGGCTCTTTTGGCAGAAATACTCTTTGTTACTAGAAACTGCATCATTTACTTTGGATTTGAATTGCTCAACTTGAATAGTGCATTCAAAACTGAATTTCGGTCACATAGTTTGAATTTGCATTGTTTAACATGAGTAATTGCTTTGAAAAACTGAAACTCAATAGCATAATTTGAAATGAAATGTATTACTTTGGAACTAAATTCCAATAAACTTGAAGCTGTATGTAATATTATGAAATTGAATTCAGTTGTTCTCTTTTTACTTCCACATTCACTTCTCACAGTTTGAATTCAGTTCTTGCCCATATTGCTCAAACAATGGGTTTGTCAGCATGATTATTTCTGAAATTCTGCCCCCTCCAGTTGATGGAAGTGGCTGGATATTTCTTAAACTATTAACCCTTACTCCTCCCAGGTGATACGCTCACACTGGCCGCCTGACAGTAGGGGTCAATGGCCGCATCTGTAGACTGAGGTGTGTGAAGTAAAAAGGAGAAAGTCAATGGCCAGGTGTAGGGTAGACAGGGCAAAGTCAATACATTTAACTCTAGATTAAAACTATTGATCCCAGCCCATTTGTGCACGATAAATAAACTGTGAAGTGGGGGTTGGAGGACAGCTGGGTCTAAGTTTCCCCTGCGCTTGAGTGTTCGCACCCTCCACTCTTTGCCCTGAGAGGGTTGCAGGCCCCCCCCCCCCCCCCCCCTCTTCCTTCTCCACACCATGCCTCATTCTCATTTCATCTGTGCCACCTGCATTGATTTTCAATTTGTTTCCCCTTGGCTGTGGATCATCAGTTATATGGCCAAGAGAGAGTTTGGGGGGTTCTCCTTTCACAGAGGCTGCAGAAGTAGAGGGGGCAGACTTGCATGCATTTTCAGTACAAATGGTGTTTTGATAAAAAATCACTTGTAAGTCAATATTTTTTTATTAAACTGTGCACAAACCTGATTGATGAAGATAGGTGTTTGGCAGAGTATGTGGAGGGGAATGTGGAGGAGAATGTGTATCTGTGTTTGTGTGTTTGTGCATGTGTACTTTCAATTACTGTTTCAACATAATCCAGGCCAAATGCAGATCAGAGCTCCTAGGGTAATTATTATTGCAACGTCCTTTAATCTAGTGCAAGAAAGATCTATTTATTTTTTTGCTCTAATTGTGAACTGTTTTCAATGTTGCTCCTTTTGTAGAAAGATTTCTTTCAGTCAGCTTTTAGTTTTTTAAACAATATGTTCAGACTTCAAATGATTGCCAGTCCGTGCTCTAACCGTAGTTTGGGCAAGTTAGTCACTAATTGTCGTTTGGTGGAGCCAACGATGGAGACACTTCCATTTTATTAAATGAGGATGACTTTGGCACTGAAGATAAATGATCTCTTCAGGGAGAGATCTCTCATGCTCCGGCTGCATGAAGATGGGGGGTGTGTGGGGGGTGCGTCACGCCCTGAGCCCTCTAAACGCTGGCTGAGCGCTGGCTGATTTTTCTTCAGCCCCCAGTCACAGCGGCAGCTTTGGCAGACAGACAGCAGGCCTACTGCTTAATACCTTTTAAATTGTTTTAATTTTCTGTCTTTATTGATCTCTCAGGGCATGATTAATCAGATCAGTGGAGCAGGCAGTTAGTACATTAAAAATTGTCAGCCCATGTCAGGGATGATTGGGTGCTGAAGTGTGTGCACGAGGAGCAGTACGTGGAGGTGTTGTGCACTCGTATCTACACTATGTGCATCTCCGTTCTTTAAAGTTTCATGCGTCTCCGGGAGAGCAACAATATACTGTGTCTTACTGTATCGTTCAATACAAGCCTCACAATTCAGCTCACATGATGGGGAAAAGAACAATTCAATTCATCATCTTGGTGATTTCTGCTGTTTTTGTCACCGCAGTCAGTGGTGTTTGGTTTTTTTTTGTGACTGCTGTTTTATGATACAAGCTGCTGAAAAAGGGTCAAACACTGACCTTCAGGGTTACATTGCCAAGCTGCAGTTATACTTTTATAGAGGTTAAAATTGAAACATTTAAAATAATTTCTGATGTCTTTTAAATCGTACTTTAAATTATATTTGTTGAACCAAACGTTTCAAAATGAGTTTTTTAGGTGATTTTCGTGTGTTTTTTGCAGCAGGTGTCTGAAACTACATGTGTCTGCAACAACATTAAAAGTGTGATTTCAGTATGAATTTCTTAGATCCTTAATACAATTGCAAATTCCCTTTTTTATGTATGTTGTATCAAAAATTGTAAAAATGTCTGATCTTTTTTTTTTTTTCTCTACAGGCTTTGGGGAGCATATACTTCATCCACAAGACACTGAAAAACATCTGCCAGTATGATTTCAATGGTGAAAACTTTCTTCTTACTGTGTTATTTGTCAGTGTGTGATGGATTTATATTGCGTTTTTTAAAACTCAAAGTAAACCACTCCCCTTGCATTCTGTACTGTTTTGGTAACAGCTCATACCATCAATGGAGTAAGAGCAATGTTGTATATGATTGGCAAAAATCTTTTTTTTAATACCAGGAATCGCAGGACATTTCTGTACTCATAATGATAGTTTGATGGCCACCCCTCCTAGCCACATATTTGCAAAGAACCTGAATTTAAAGTGGAGTTGTTATTTTCCTACTGCATAGTCCAGTCACGTTAGGGGTGAAAAAGCTCCTCGGAAAAGCTTATGGAAGAACCATAAACATCCCGGAGCTGCCACTCGCTGTGTGGTCCAAACCGATTGTTGTTCACCAAACATCGTCTAATGGCTCGCTTATAGATCCTCTCATCACATATGCCGCTCTGATGAGGTTAACACCAGTTTATTGATTGCTGTTTGCATGTTTTC
This sequence comes from Scomber scombrus, assembly GCF_963691925.1. NCBI lineage: Eukaryota > Metazoa > Chordata > Actinopteri > Scombriformes > Scombridae > Scomber > Scomber scombrus. Next base: position 11,302,735 of record NC_084973.1, read on the forward strand.
TCACTCTTTTACATTTCACGCTTCCCCCTCCCTCTCTCTCCCTCTCTCTCTCTCTCTCTCTTTCCCTGCCTCGTTTACTCTCTGCCCCTCACAGTTAAGGATTTTAAAGCAGTGTCCGGGAAGAACAAGTACGTGGGCTCTCTGAACGGGGTCACCACTGTGGAAAAAGAAAAATTCCCAAAGAATTTCTGGCCCGATGTGAGTATGTATGCATGAGTGTGCATCTGTGTATGCCTGCATTTGTATGCGTGTGTGTGTGCAGGTGTCGAGAGGGTTACGTGTGGGCCAAAGGGAGATGTTGGGACAAATGAGTCTACTGGGGTAGTAGCGGCTGTCTGCCTGCTCTGACAGGGAGATGAGATAAATTATGTGAAAGAATCAATAATTATCAGTTTGGCCCTTCAAAGACACGTCTCACTGCTGTTTAGTGACTCACTCTAATTTATCTGTGTTGCAGTTCAAGTGGTCCAGAAAGGGCTTTATGAGGACTCGCTGGATCATACACAACCAGTACGTACTGTATCCTTACCTTGATAAACCAGTCAGGGGTGGACTATAAATCTAGCACCTATTGAAAATGCTGTCCTGTTAACACACACTTGTAGAACAAAACTGGCACCCTTGTAATAAAATATGTTACCATTATATATTAAGCCAGTCTTTTCATCTATGACAGGTCTCTAGTAAAAGCACCACAACAGGGCCCTAAGTCAGTAGCTAGACTTGTGTTGTATTAACTCTCAGATGTGCTTTGCTTTGGATAAAATCATCTTATAAATTTAAAGTGTCTATAATCAATATATTTATGTTAACAATGGTTCACATGTCTACTTGTTATATGTATGTAATATGTATGAAAGGGGTCACTCATTGTGATGCCCCAACAGAGAATCATCACCAAATTCTTTGGTTTAGCTCAGTTTTTTAGCATCTTTTAGCTCATTGTTTTGTTCTTGTAGTAAAAACATTTAGCTGTGAACGAGTCAGTTATATTTCTCAGGAGTTGTTGGAGACAAGAAACAGAGCTAAACGGATGATATACAGTGCATTTTTCCACTGCGTGCAAGAGACCAAAATCAGTGAACATACGTTGAAACACAAAACCTAACTCTAAAAATATAGGATTTCATCTGTAAACATCTGGACATTTGGTGGCCACTTGTAATACCTGAGAGTTTTCAGAGTTGGAGTTTTTCAAGCTCTCACCATATCCAGAAACAATTACTCACTGCTGCTGCCGGGGCTCAAACTCACACCGTCTGACATATTCTCCATCAGCGAAGTCACTATTTGCTCCTCTGTATTGTTCATTTCGGACATTTTTACAAAACCTGGAAATTGTTTATTTTAGTTGACACAGGACATAAGCAGAATTTTAATACAATTTCCTTTAATTAGCAAAATAGTTATATTTCAGTGTACATTTTGAATCACCTGAAAGTGAGCTGAGCGTAGCCCTGAAAAGAACCAGGATAAATCACACAGAGCTGCTGCAATGTCTCAAAGTTAGCAAACAGCCTGTGTTTTCTGCTCTGCAGTCGCTATTTGTTTTGCTGTGTTGCTACCTGGGGGTTATAACAAAAGGAGCCCAGAATTTGTGTGCCACAAGATCATGCTGTAAGTCAACACAGCTCGTTTGTTGGATGCACATTAATTGTTTTCCAGTGACAGCCAGAGAAAAGGAGTGAGTGCTTGGCACAGAAGACAAATGTGCTTGTTTGTGGAGCATTAACAGAAGCACACTCACTGATAAGAAAGCTCCTCATAAGTGACACACATATATACACACACACACACACACACCTACCTATCAGATGTCAGGCTTTGTTATCAGATAGTTTCCTATTTTTTCCTCCATCTGCCACATGTCACCATATTTTGTGACTGTGTGTGTGTTTTCTTCACAGAGGACTGGACCTGGTCAATGTCCACCTGTTCCATGATGCCTCCAACCTCATTGCCTGCAACTCCAGTCCTTCCATTTACTCAGCTAACCGCAAAAACGCTCTCAGATATGTCATCAACAGGTCAGATTTGCAGCTGCTGCAAAAGTACAAGATCACAGCAAAAATGCACCAAGTTATAACTGAAAAGGAATATTTGAGACTCTCTGCTTGATCCAATGACCTCAGTGAATGCAGTATGTGTCTCACAGTGTCCTGGCTAATATCAGCAGCTATCATACAGCCTTACCCATCATGTAAACAGGATGTTCCACCAATTTACTCTGACCATTAAAAAAATCAATTCAAAATATTACAATATTTATGCAAGTCTGTACACACTTAAATTAATGTTTTAAAAGTAGAAAAGAACACAAGAATCTGTGTTGTTTCCTTTTAGGATATCAGACAGTCGCTACACTCCTCTGCCTTTCTTCCTGTTTGGAGATTTCAACTTCCGTTTGGACACACTAAGTCTGGTCCAGGTAGGGTTTCACTTTTGTTGCCCCTGAAGCTCGTCTAAGAAGGATGTGTATCCGTCCCCCACTGCATGTGTTTGATCCTTCCCTGTCTTTGTGTTTGTGTGAGCAGCATCTGTCCACCTCGGCAGATGTGCAGACAGTGAAGAAGGACAGCAGTAACGAAGTGGAGAAAATCATCTGCGAGGAAAAAGACAATGACCACCAGGTGATTACAACTGTCCATTCAGACAAAAACTGATGCTTTGTTCATGGTGCTGCTTTCACTGTACCTGCCATTCATCTCACCCACAGGTGCTTCTGCAAATTGAGGAGAAGATCTTTGTCTATGTGCACCAGGCGGTTTTTAGGGAGGACAACGGAAAAGCAGTGAGAGCACAATCTCAACTCTTACCCACACTGTTCAAATCAGCACAGTCTCTCAGAAACACTTTGCTGTGACTTAAACCCACAATACGTCAGGCTGCTTAGCAACAATCTGACATGTCTTCACAGATTTTAGATTAGATCCTAACAGCGGAAATAAAGTCCTACAAATGACAGTACAGTAAACACAAAAGCCTGGAGGTAAACAAAACTGCGATAACTGCGACAGCGAGCTGTGTGTTCACCCTGGCTGAAGTTATAGACTCTCACATCATGATTTATTTTCAAATGTGCTGAGATTTCCTGCGGAGCTAATCAAGAATTGCTTCTATTCCACAGCTTTTGAAATATGATAAGGAAGTCACAGCCTTTCATGATGTTATTAGAGAAGAGGAAATCAAGTTTCCACCCAGGTAAGATTTGTGAATGAGCTACGTATTGCAAACATGCCCCCAAACTCTGATCTTATCCTTTATTTTCACTTTTTTATGTTTGTTGTCTCTCAGCTACCCCTACAGTGAAGAGTACACTAAACCAACCCAGTACATGAACACTCGCTGTCCTGCCTGGTGTGATCGTATTCTTATGTCACACACCACCCAAGAATACATCCACAATGTAAATCAGTATTTACTTGCATTATGTTTTCTGTGTGCATGTTTTCTGTATATATGGTGGTAATAGCTAATTGAGATTATGTTTGAACCACAAAAAGATGACAGAATGTCCAACACAATGTGATCTTCAAAACAAAGTACTAAACACTTTTTTCTAGCAGAAGATGTATATACAGACTGAGTTTAGTGCAGCATTGCAAATTCACTCACAGCAGGTTATTTTTGTCTATAAAATGTCAAAAAATGGTGAAACATGTCAATCACTGTCTCCCAACGCCCAAGGTAACATCCTCAAATATCTTTTGTCCCAACCAACAGTCCACAACCCAAAGATATTTAGTTTCCTATCATAGGGACTAACTAAACCAGAAAATATTCACATTTAAGAAGCTAGAATCAGAGAATTTGGATGTTTTTCTCTTAAAAAAGATCTATAAAACAATTAATTGATTATAAAAAATAGTTGGCAAGTTATTTTCTGTCTGTTGACTAATCATCACAGCTCTAGTTCAAACACTGCAGTTTAGTAGAAGATCAGGTAAATGTTTCCTTTCGACTGGCCAAACACTCAATAATGTTAGTCAGTATCAAAGTATTTACTAGCTAGTAAAACGTATTATCTACTATTAGCCGCACAATGTTGAATGTTTTTTTCGAAGCATAAATTACATGTCAAAAAACAACAATGTCAGCTTTAATGTTAAGTGTCACACTGTGATTGCTGCAACATCTTGTCCAAATGATGTAGAAGATTACTTTTCTTTTCAGAGCGATGATGATGAGAAGAGCATTGTTTACAACACAGTGGGTCCAAATGTCTGTATGGGAGATCATAAGGTAACAGTTTATTACCACGGATGTTGTAAAGGCAAACAAATCATCCATCCAGAGTAACTCAGGTGTTTTCTTGTGTTTTTCTCACAGCCGGTTTTCTTGTTCTTCGCACTGAAGACAAACGACCATTGACTTGGATCCGTCTCAATGGTGAGAGTATATGCCAGTGAGCGTGCGCCTATATTGCACAGCATGTGGAAGTGTCTGTATGTAGTGATTCCAGAGGGAGGGGGTCAGTGTGTGAGAGCGATCACAGTAATCTTGTTCAGGTCCCCAGAGAGCCATAACCCAAGCTGGCCCAGTGGAGTCGGGATATGAACTAAGATGAAGTGCCTGCGGGACACAAGCGCTCCTTTGTGTCCAGTGTAGTTGGACCACAGGCGATCAGCACCTTTCACTGATCTATGTCTATTGAATCCTCTCCACTGTCACTGTGGCTTAACACTTAGTGCATCGCTCGCCCACTTTTTTCATTAATTACCACGTGGATGGTCGGCCAGAGACAAATACATTCTTCCGGACAGGATATTGGCATTTTTACGGCCATGATTTTGTTTTGCTGCCGCTTCAATTTATTTTTTTTAAGGATGAACTGCCTTTTCATGACAGTCCTTCTTTAGAGGGCTACAAAATGATGAGATCCGCACATTGAAGGGACTTAAAAGGTGTTACAGCCGACCTGCTTTTGCCTTTGTGTTTGACATTTTGAGACACAGAACAAATTAATTTCAATACATCAGTTACTTGTTATTTCTGAGGCTATATTTCAGCTGCAAGGGAAGCATCTTGCATGATATATACAATGCATTGTACAGAGCACATTCACATCTTAAAGGAGTTGCAGACAGATGAATTCACGATCGCATGGGTTCGGTTTGCCACATTTCTAAAGGGCGGAGTTCTTGTGTGCTTTGAATGGTTTCCAGTGGCCTATGACTTGATATTAATAATGTCAAATAATAGGCCAGACTTTATAAGCAAGGTATCGTGTCCCCACCCACCATATCTGCAATGTGATCAGCTCAGTGAGACAAGAATAATTTCCATACTTGAATAGAGTCTTACGTCTTTGTGTGTGTTTGTGCAGGTCTAACAGCACCATCCTCAGAGCTCTGCAACAGTATCAGTACCAGCATGATGGTTACCTCCCACAACCCACCCGTCAGTAAGCCGCTGGGCTCGACTCAGCTCGTCCCCGTTAGGAACGCACCGTCCTCACATCATCTGCAGCTCAGGTGACTCCAGCACAGATTCATCAGCAGCTGTCATTTACAGATTCTTCTCACTCGTCGATCCTAAAGTCCCCTGACCTGAAAGCTCCAAATTTTCCTGCCTGCAGCCGTGGAGATTGTTTTTTGAATGGGACAAAAATGAAGATGAAAAGACTCCAGTGTGAGTCCTTTACACGGAAGCGTGCAAGCATATGCAAAACATGGTTACATTTTGATTTTTTAAAAGTATCAGACTAACTCCAGCTAAGACAAAACAAGCGTATCCTTACTGGGTCCAAATAATTTATTAAATCCCTCCAGTCAGGCCACTTTGCAGACTTTTAATTAGATAAGCAGGTGAATTCAACCAGTCTGAGTCCAGTATCAATTAACCATTTCCTAAATTTTAAGAGCATTAGTGTTATCATAATCCATAGTGTATGTAAAACCTATGTAATGAGAACTAAAAAGAAATTGGGATCTTTAAAATCAAGTATTGGACATCAGTCCTACTGACTATGTGTGTGCTTTTATTTTGTATTTAATGGCATTTTTAGTTCAGGTATTTATTTTCTTTTAAAGGTATTTACTTTCACTGACAGCAGGATTTTACACCACAGTAGAGAAGTGCTGCTATTTCAGTGTCCTGTTGACATGTTTAGTCAGATGTCTTCCATAGAAAAAACAACATCTTTTATGGATTTCCAACTGACTTGTTTCTGACGTCTCTCATACATGTAGCTACTCCGTCACAGCGGCTTTAACGTGAGTCTCTCTTGATCACATAACAAAATGAATTTCATAAAGTATTTCGGTAAATGTTTGTGAAGTTCTGTTGTGTAGTGATGACACTAGACAGTCAGCAAAAAGGCCAATAGCATTTAAAAGCAGCAACAAACCAACTAGAGCAGTTTTCATCTGTTTATGAACGCTATGATAGGAGCTGAGTCAATTAACATAACACAGAAACAGAACGTTGAATTTACAGTAACGTTCTTTGTGTTCATTAATACCAAGTGCTTTATTCCACAAGACACAGCTCAGCAGTTGTCGGTGTGTCGATTTTAGCTCTCCTCACTCACAGAAAGTTTGTCTGTGCTGCATGGCATCCGCACAGAATCCATCTCCACCCTGTTCTGGTTGGTATCTACCTTATTTCACTGCCAAAACATTCATAGTGTAGGCTTCACATGTGTACTTCTAACTGTAGTGAAAGTTGTTCACAAAATACTGTGTATACACACACACAAAGAGACACACACACGTGCACCAACACAACCACAGAAAGCACTGTTTGCTTTTTGATTTCTTTATCATTTGTTTTATTGATTAATAGTGTTATAGCACATGAGCTGTAATATACATTTGATGTGTTTGACTTTTCTTTTTGTTCTGGCTTTAATAATGACTAATTGAAAGAAATTGAAATATGTTTGTGGTTTGTTACTCGTGTTTTAATATTTTTGAGTGTTTTGTGAAACTTCTTTTGTCTTACATAACTCGGCGGTGCAGCATGCTCCCTGTATTCATACAAAAAATATTTTTTAATCACAAATTCTCACATATTCACATTGACCTGGGCTATCAGTCATGTTTGTACAAGATTAAGTTAACAAATAAAAAAATGAAGACAGCTTGTGAGTAATAAACTTTTTAGCATGTGTGACAATGTTGATGGGAGTGCAGTTCATTATAAGGCCAGTATTACCTTTAGATTAACTCTGGTCAAACACTACATCATTGTGATATTTCACTTTTGTAAATAAAATATTACCCTCAAAAACATGTTCCACTTTATTTGTTTTGTTTTCACCAGCACCGTAATCACAGTGTTTAAACACACACACACACACACACATCATTTGACTGCTTTTTGCTTTAATTACAGTTCTTATAAGCTGGCTTTGTAACTTTTGAGAGCAACTGAAATTGAAACTTTACAGTTTACGAGTCACACCTATTTGGAGAAATGGTGAACACATGATCTTATATAATGTAAATGGATTCACAGTGATGCTGACAAACCTGCTGGGTTGCAGAAAGTACACTGTGAGAGAAATTCGTGTAACTCTTGCAGCTTCTGCATTTTGTACTTTCATCCTGATTACAACATCCTTCCTGCACTCAGGAGAGCTTCGTCATCTTCCAAGCGCTTGTTTTAACATAAACATCATTTCTCCAACATACTGCATGCCAGAGACTCTGTAGACTTCTGTAGATTTTTTTTAACAGCTGCTGCCTTTCTGGTTGTAGCTTTCTAACCTAAATGTTATGATATTTATATTTAGATATATTCCGATAGAAAAAGCACTAAAGCTGACTTCTGTTCAGGTCAGTCTGAATTTAAAAAAAGAAATTTTATTGGACATTAATCCCAAATTGTATAATACTGTATGTGTGTGTTATGTATTCATTTTCCATAGATATAGAATTCAACAATATGGAGAGCTTCACTTATTTTGTGGCAGAAGACAAACGACATGTGAAACAGACGAGTTATTGAGCTTGCCCTCTAAGGCTGGAATGCTATTTAGGACATGCCTGTTCAGATTGGAAATCTTCAAGGGTCAACAAATCAAGAAGCTGCTGAGTTTGTGACTGATTCTCACCTATATTGAATTTCATTTTTGTGTTGATCTTATGGTTTAACTCTGACAAAATAATCTTCTGAATATCTGTCTAATATTGGTAGCCTATCAAGAAAGAAAAATGCATAATAACAGAATTGGCCATATGCGGTCTTCACATTCAAGCTTATTTGTTATCTCTCATGTGAGGAATGAAAGTAGGAGAATCTCAGCAGCATTCCTCAACTTTTTCTTTGACACAATCATCTGCAGCTGCCTGCAGAAGCATATGGAGTCTAACTCACTGAGCCTAAACGGTGAATGTGCTGGTCTGTCAGTATTGATTTTATGTTGGAGTGGCTTGCTAGGGGTCATTGTCTTCAATTAAGCCATACCGCACAAGTAAATCACACAAAGTTTGACCTTTGACCTCTGCACTTCTCTTCAGCTGCTTGTGCCTTTTTGCTTGTAGTTTCCTTCTAACTGTCACTTGGTAGGAGTTAAACCGCTAAAACTTGTGCCAGTGCAGCCAATTTTGTGTGATCTGTCGTTGCTCCTTCATTGAGACACGAGACTTAGCCACCGCTGTTTGATAAATAATTCACAATAATTTATTGCGCAAGATTTCCGGTGTTTTTCACAGTTGCCACCTTAACACCTTCGTATTTCAAAAGCATGTATACAATAATGAAAAACAAAGGTAGTAATTTTAAAATACTTTAAAACCAACTTTAGGTCAGCATTCAATTGAAGCATTTAGCAGAATTACAAATCATACTTGTGGAATATAAAGAATTAAAAATAACATGTTAGCTAAGCCTGTTTGTATATGAGTTTTAACATGCTTTTCACTTCTCTGCTTTGATTTAAAATATATAAAGTGTGAATTTCTACACCCTGTAGGCCTGTGATTCATCTGCATTAACCCACATCTGATAACGTCAAACTTGAACAAAGCTCAGTTCCCCTGAAATAAAGTTGCCTCCCAAAATGACTTTACCCACTAGTTTATTCATTTTTTTTATTTTTAAGATGTAGTTTCTGCAATTTGCATCTTATGACCGTATACCTTAACACTCGGAGTAGCCTATATTGAGTTTGATGGATTAAGAAAGTTTCTTCTTCTCTTCCTTTAAATGAATCAGGCCAATCATAACTCAAATAAACACAGAAATGGAAAATAAAACACAGAAATAAAATAAAAAGAGAACAAATTGAACAATTGAGTTATTTGTATTAATAACTATTATCTAGAGCATCATGCATTTTTTTCCCATTTCATTTTCTTTTTTATATAAAATGGTGAGTATGACATATTCCCTTACATACCAGTGTAACATTAAACAGAGCAGAGGTGATTTTTTTTTTTTTTTTTTTACAGTACTAATTTATAAAAGTAAACTTTTTTTCAGCTTAATTTTTACAGTCACGTTCATTAATGCTGTTTTTTCGGATGAACATTCATGAACCTCTAATGAACATGCTTAACTGCTCACTGATAAGCTTTGGATTGAAAACTAATGAACTAATTAGCTTTTTACACGTTTTATTACAGCATGCAAGTCTGCTGACAAGCACACATGCACACAGCTAGGTGCGTGCGTGTGTGCGTAATTTGCATCAAGTATGTCAGACGTGGTGTGGTCCGAGGCGCAGGACGGAGAAAGCCCTGCGGTGTTTGCGCAACAGCAGTCGGATCTTATCGTCGTCAGAGTCGGGGTCCAGAGGTTTGTTGTACTCCTCGTCCTCCACTTCGTTCTCCGAGGCGTCGCCGCTCTGCCCTGCGTGGCTGGCCTGCGTGGAGCTCGGCTCCGAGGCGCTCTTCTTCCTCCACTTAGTACGTCGGTTTTGAAACCACACCTGAACAGAGCAGTGGGCGTGACTCATGGTGAACGAGCTCGTATTGTTTAACAGGTGCATCTTGTTTGCAGACATTATGAAATATGGAAGGCTATAAAAATCAGCCAGGACTCAGTTTCTGCATGATGGTCGTGACCTCAAAAGCACCATTCAGATTTAATTTTTTTTTCTATTCATGCGTTTGAAAGTTATTTATTTATTTCTACAGCACTTTTAAAAACAAGAATAACAAAATGTTCCTCTGCTGCACACATAGACTGTATATAACAAAAGCTGCACATTAAAACACAAACAAAACTTTTATGGCAATGGTCAAACATGGGGAAATATTACAAAATATATATGTTTTTAAAACAACAATGAAACCATTAGAGTAGTGAGTTATAGAGTAACCTTGTAAATTGTAAGTCACTTCACACAAAAGCATCATTTTACCAGCCTTAGTGTAAATGCTGTCTACTTTACCTTAACTTGAGATTCAGTCATGCCCAGAGAATAAGCCAGTCTTGCTCTCTCGGGCCCAGCCAAGTACTTGGTCTGCTCAAAGGTTTTCTCCAGTGCAAATATCTGATGTCCACTGAAGGTTGGTCTGGTGTGTTTCTTCCTGCCCGACATCTCCCCCAGAGGACCACTACCTGATAACATCACATTAGAAAACATTTACAAACCTTTTCTTATTTACCACATAGGAATAAACCTTATAAATACTTCAGCCTTTTCTGTGTAAACAACAGCAATAAAAGTAAAATTAGACGTTTCTTAATGAGAAACATCTTCAACCCCTAATCAATGTATGTATTTGATGCTCATTTGCAGAATAGACTGAATTATTTTGTATTATTTTATATATAACTAACAATAGACTAATATCCAAATAATGAACACTATTTAATATGCAACGCCACCCACTCGTTATATAATAGTAAGATTTATTAAATATTTGACTACTTATTTGAATTGCTGCATGAACTCATCATTCATATAAGTTTGAGTTTTTGGCATTTTTCTAGGTGTTATGAGTTTTCCATTAAATATAACACATTTAAAATATTACTAACAAATTGACCAAAGAAGACCTTATAGCAGATATAGGTATTATTCACGGTTTTAAGAACATAAGAAATGTATGCTTTAGTCAAATCATGCATTTAACCCTCACACCGCTGTTTTCTGTTTTGATGAAGTGAAATGAATTTAATGAAGACGATGATTTTGCATCACCAAAAGGTAACATGTCTTGGTAACTCAGAGACAGACACAAGGAAGCTGTAATGTGGTGATGAGCTGGATGATGAGTCCAGGCTGCAGCAGTTAGACTCACTGTTGGTGCACTGCTGCCTCCCTCCTCTCCAGTCACAGCCACTCTCTGCCCAGCAGCTCACGCTGAGACCCTTCATGGGGCACTCGGCGCCCGGCTTCGAGAAGCCGCCCAGGGAGGAGTTGTAGTCTCGGTTATAGTACATAGACGTGCTGGTGACAGAGGGGGCGAATCCCCCCATGGTGGAATATCCAGACAGTAGGGTTGTGGTACCATTGGAGCCCATCCCTACCATGGAGCGGCTCAGGATGTCGCTGATGCCGTGAGGGGTACCTGCTGGCAGCTGGCTGTTCAGGCCCGGGTTGAGCTTGTAGAAGGAGTTGGGCACTGAGTACTGGCACACTGGTGCCTTGAGGTCTGAGGGGAATTGGTTCAGACTGTTGTTGAACAGGAAAGGCCCCTGGATGTTTGGATCCATGGGAAGTACTGTAACTCTGCCTCCAGGTCTCAGGAACTCATCCAATAAGATCCAGTCAGGAGAAGACCTTTGCTGGGCCCACGAGGAGTTCTCTCACCCACGAGGTGATGTCTGGATCTGGGCTCTCACATGCACTGCCCCAAGTTATTCAAGTAATTAAAAGACCTAGTAAATATCAGAGTCCCTCTAAAATAATTTTACAAAGTCCCTGGTGTCTGCCAAAATTGATATCAGACAAAAAGTGTAGCAGGATATAAACTCTTTACTCTCGGCCCTCACCTCTTCTCAGCCACAGTGCTGTGTGTGATAGTTCCATGTTTGAAGTGTTGGGCGAGCCCTCTGGACACAGATTTTAGTGTTCTCACAAAGACGTATGCCTCCTGCCGGCTCTCTCCTCAGAAATCATAAATAAGCAGTGTCTGGAAATGGAGTGGCACCTTGATAAAGATAGGCCACATTAGAATGCAGCCTGGGATTGGCCTGGGTCTCACAGCTTTAATGCCTTTCTATTGGCTCCTTGGTGAAAGCCAAGCCTTTTATTGGAAGGCAGCAGATTAATAGTGTTTTGAACAGGTGGAGTGGGAACAAGTTGATTTTTTGATGGCCTGCCATGTCTGACCAAGTGTGGTGGAGCAGAAACAGCTGAGGCTGGAGTACACAGAGGATGAGAGGAACAGTTCTGATCCCTGTTTTTTTAAAGCAAAAATTATAATAAAATATTATAACCCTGTTATAATTTTAAGTCATTCTTTGATGCAATATTTCTATATTTGTATCGTTCTTTAATGGCCTTTAATAGTCCATTAATCCTCCTTGTAATGGCTCTATAGGAAACATCATCCTACATTCATTCACAAAATACAAATATATAATGTTACTGGATAAACATACTTGTTCTCTTAGCCATGAGAACTCACTTCAGATGCTTTGTTATTTCTCATAAACATTCATGAATATGTAATATGGATTTAATAAATGTGTCTAATAACAAATTGTAGACTTTGTATCATCATATTCCCAGAGACTTAAAGCACATCTTTAAAAGTCTTTACCTTTTTAATTGAGGAAATTAATTGTAGTTTACAGGAAAACATAAGATTCAAGGAGCAGATCTATTTTTTGAAATTCTTTTACCCATTAGTGTTAAATTTGCTCAGGGAACATTACTAATTAATATAACGTGTGACTTGATGTCCAGACAAGAGTCAATCATATCATCAGTTGCAACTATTTTAAGAACGATTATTATTCACATGACGTTACAGTTAGTTAAGCCTCTCTCTTTTCTGGTAGCAAACCTGATATGAGGTGAGTACTGGGTCAAATACCTAAGATTTCAGTGAATATATTGTTATTTATCAATAAATGAATAATTTGATATACAAATTAATAGACAGTCACTGTCAAAGACAGACTTTGTGGTTTCTGACATTGTGCCTAATATTATCTCTAATAAAGTTATTATTTTTCTATGATGGCCTCTAATTAATCCTCTGAACAAATTTAGCTCAGCAAATGTTAATGAATTAAATTAAAAATATTATTTGACTTAGCATTATGTTTTAATAGGGGTGAATCAGTGAAGGAGATTGGCTAAAAAATGCAATTGCAAACTGTAATTTTCCTCATTTTTAAACATATTTCAATATATATGGAACCTATTTATATCCTCAAAGGACAGGCCATCATTTTCTTATCATATACACCTGAAAACAATACTTCAGTTTTATTATAATTTTTTTTACATATACACATTCAAACTCTGTATTAATGTAAGGCAAAGCAGTCTCTTTCAGGGTGACAGGATTGTGGGATTTCTAAGTAAATCATGGTGATTGTTCGGAACAGTCTAGGAAAGCTTGTAACTTTCCAAGAGTGATGATGTCATTTTGAATTTCCAGTCATGGCCTCATCTTGTCACATGAATAGGGACCACCAACCAATCGGACTGAAGAGTGACAGTGTATGTCCTGTAGAGGGCGGCAACTCTCTTTACATGCATACATCCTGTGAGATTAACTTGCAACAAACCTGAATTCTTTTACGATATGCTCATCACTGAACCATGTGTGACATTGCCTCAAAACCACTGAGCCAGTCATAAAAGTGATATTCAGAGTTTTAGTGGTATTTTCCATGATGTGTTGAATCAGGTGACATTCCCAGTATTTCAGCAAAAGGAAGTCATATTGAGTTGCATTTCTTGGATAGCCTATTATACTGTGAATTTAATAAAATACCAATATCAGATATAGGATATCCAAATATTAAATTCAGATTAAGATTAAGTCTGGTTACTGTGTACAGTGTCAGTATCAATGTTCAAAAAGAGGACAGCATTTAAAAAGAGGAGGAAAATAAATCCTATTATACAATAAACACAAAATAGTACAGAAAACTGATACATGAAAGGTAGTTACAGTCACTTTGTGTTACATTTACTAAAATATATCATCAACCAAAATATCCAATAATCAATCAATATAACATAGTTTGAATCATTTCCATTTCTGTGCACAGAAATGCATTATTTTCATAAAAACACATTTTGTCCCTCAGCCAAAAATCACAAAACATTGACACATAATGAAAGTGATACCATTCTTCAAGGGAGCAAAGTTCACAGTTATGAGTTCATGTTGTAGGTTAATGTTTATATAGCAGGCCAGTGATTTGATACAAGAGTAAAGGCTGGAAACGTGCCCTACCCTGCCATTTTTTTGGGGTAAATTTCCAAAGTTGGGCTCCTCCCTCAGTCCCTCCCATTCACTGTGCATGTGATGTTTGTGTTTGGAAGCAGCGTGCTATTCAGCGTTTAAAAGCAGGCTCAGGCTTCATGACTTTCAAACCAAGATACAGCCGTGAACAGATCTTATGTCAAGACACAATGAAGACCCTCATCAACATGTTGAAGGGAGAAGGAAACACACACCCTGGTGAGATATTTATTTTTTGTTTTCAGAGAACTTTACAGAGAACTTTAAATGAAATACATAATAATGACTTTAAATATCAAGAAATTAATGCAAATAACAATTTGTGAAGATGCACTGAGGGAAAAATAATCAACAAAAATAGTAGATATGAATGTATCACTAAATTGTAATGCATTTTTATATTACAGATATTTATATTATAGATTTTTTTTATATATTATAATTTATATTTTCTTAGCTATTCGTTTGAGATAGTTGAGATACATCTTTTGCAATAGCATGATGATATGAAAAGAAATTGTCTTTTTTTTTGCAGAAATTGATGTCATTGTAAATATTCTGCTTAGTTAATTATGAATAGTGTAAGATGCAAAACAGAAACAAAAGTTTTTCACACAGGTTTACTCTCATCAAGTTTAAAAGTGTTGTAAAAGAAGATGATTGACAAAAGAGCAAAAGAACTTCAAATATGTAGGTGCAGGTGTGAAATAAAGGAGAAAAGAGATAACTGAAACGTATACCATTTACTGGAAATGTGGACCTTAAGGCTCATGAGTAAATGCATGTGTAAATAATTGTTGCTACAGATGTGTGAATCACACCTGCAAGACAAATCTCACTTTATCATTCAGCTCTATTTTTTTTTTTTAACTTTACAGTTAAACATTGCTGACACTCACTATCCATATTTGTGTGAATGTCTCACCTTCGCCATGTTGCTCAAAAGCGAAACCATCTGCTACTTTCATTATGACTTGTTGACAACTGTATCGGTTGTAATCTCAGTCAGTCAACTTTACTGAAGCAAATGATTAACCATCATCCGTTAAAAAAAAGGAAACAGTTTTGACATTGCGGTCAGAATTTATGATTGAAGGTTAAATTGTTAAAATTATTTTATTTTGTCAGATTATGACACTTATTCACAACAGCTTGAGTTTAGTAATTAATTGTGAATTCAGTGATGGTGAATTATACCATTTTTTAACAATGAATAATGCAAAGTTGCATATGGTTTCTTGTTTACTACTCAACATTTAGTTACAAGACTTCCTGGTTTAATGTTGTTACTGTCTGTGCCAAATGCAAGTTGTTATGCAGATTGAGTGCAAACAGGTTTATCACATCATAAACCTTAATTGTGTTTATGTTGTCTTGCAGTTGTCACGTCAGAGAAGTCACATAAGTGTGACTGGTGCTGCCTGGGTCCTCTGACCTTCCATTGTCAGGCTGTGGGAGACATGGTCTGCCTGAGCCAGGGGGGTCGACTTGCAAAGAGGATGGAGGGCACATTCAGGAACGGTCTGGTATTCAGCAGCCGGGAAGTGAGGGTCCAGGAGAGGGTTCGTCTGAGAGTGGAGAATGATTTGTTTAACTGGCACGGAGCGCTGCGTGTGGGTTTCACCACTGTGTCACCTACATCCAGATCTCTGCCTCTACCCTGCATAGCCATCCCCAACCTCACCGACACTGGCGGGCACTGGGTTGCACCTGTGCATGAGTCCCTCTGTAGGGCAGGCTCAGAGCTGGAGTTCTGGGTTTCTCATGGTGGCGCCCTCTATGTCAAAAGTAACACTAGCCAAAAGCACATGCTTCTAAGAGGAGTGGACCGCAGCAAGCCGCTGTGGGCCATAATAGATATCTACGGACAGACATGCTCCATTCTCCTCCAGCGTAAGTTTACTATTAATAACTATGATGTATCGGTTCCCATGTAACCTGTTGTTCTTGTTCCTTATTTATTGGCAGAACATTTCATATGCATTAACAAGTCATTGCTTGGATGACTTACTGTATACGAATGTGTCTATTTGCTACAGGCTCAAAGAAAACTAAATGCTTCTGGACCAGACAATCCTGTCCTGCACCTAAATGCATCACCTCAACTAATTCTGACAACTTCGACTGCTTGATTCCTGGTGTCTCAAGTCTCTGTTCAAACAGCAATAAATGCATCTCTGGTCCTGACGTGGAAATCCCACAAGGTAAGAAAGACGCCTTTCCACTACAGTAATCAGTTCAACTAGTTTTACTCAATGTGACTGTAACTGTGATTCCTCTGTTCTGTTCATAGATAAATGCTGTGTGGTATGCCAGGAGAAAGAGGTCAGCGTCACTCTGCCTTGTGGACATCTGTGTTTATGTGACTACTGCGCCAACAGAGTCATCTATGAGTTTGGCCACTGCCCTCTGTGTCGGCACAATATCACAGCTCCATCAGAGGAGGAGAGCTGAGTTCCTTGGGTGCTCTGAGCTCCAAGACACCAAGAATGACATCAACAACCTGATGACAGCTGACTAGAACATTTGTTACATGTTACTCCACTCTGTCTTCCGTAATATGTAATGTTGTACAGCATTATTTTCTGATGGTCTAAAAGAATGTATGAAACTTAATTACTTTCATTTGATTGTTAAGGATGAGGGAAACATAAATGTATGTTGAATGAAGACAATCTATAAGATATTTATTGCACTCACAGATTAAAGTGAAGTGCAATAAATATGTTTACTGTACAGTTGAAGAAAATAGTTTCCTTCAAGATGTAAATATTAAATTTTTTTTGTAAAAAATAAAATTGTGCCAAAAGATGATGTAAAAATAAAATCTATTATAAATATCATAATGTTCCCTTTTTCATTATATATATATTAGATTTTATTAGTTATACCGTATGTGCAATGGAAAATAAACACATTTCTACTCTTCTTATTAGCTGATAATGTAAATTCCCTAACATCATACTAAAGTTAAAGAGACCTGTTGAATAAAATGCAAGAGTTTAGCAAAATAATCTGAACTCAAGGTCCACTTACTCACTTTTCCTGAGTAAGTGGACCTTGAGGTTAGAGATTGATTTTGTCAACATCTTACAAGGTCAATGTTAGCAGAGTTTGCAGATGTTATTCAGTTTTTGGGAAACTGAAACTTGTTGTAAAGAAGGATTGTAAGTTTGAAAACAGAAATATCGGAAAACAGAAGCAAAGATCTGTGCACACACCACCGATGAAACCAAATCTGCTACTACTAATACTCGCTATGATGCCAAGAGCCTTTAACAAGGAAGAAAATACAAGTGAATCAACCAACAGAGCAACTGTCCCCAAATGATTTATGCTGAATACACTCTTAACATTTGATCAATCTTTGCTTAAAGTATGTGAAGTGTTTGTTTCAAATGTGAAAGCGTAACCTTCAGCTATACTTTCATTATTATGTGTTTACGATTCTAAATGTCTTTATTGATCTAACATGTTCAGCAATATCCATGTTATCATTGCAACAAATGAAATGATTCACAGAGGTGGTTAAATACTGGCAAGGTGTTTATGGTTTGACCTCCAAGATCAAATGTAGTTGAAGTTACTAGAAACTAGCACCATCAGCACCAAATGTGTCTGTCACTGATTCACAGTTTCAATGGTTCTTTTTTTAATCCAAAATTTAAAAAATAGAAATAGCTTCATGTGTTAATGCTGCTGCATGTCACTGTTTGCAGATGTGCTACATGTAGGTTAAAGGAGGTTCAATTTTACTTTCTGTTTGACACATGCAGATTGTTTTACAGATTGAATCTACCTGATAGGACTGAAAAAGACAAACACAACACAAAAACTAGTTTTGTCATAATCTAATCCCCATGCTTTGCGTACCTGGAGCGATGCATTTTGACAAGCAACAGCGGATCAAGCTAATAACAGCCACATGCTGTAGGTTATGATAGATATCTATGAACAGACATGTTCTATTTATTGGATAGGTTTGGAACAGAGGCTTTGTTTCCTGTTGACTTGTTCTTGTTTGTCACATTTATTGCCCCACTATTTCCAATATTGTTATTGTTCCAAAATCCAGTAATGGTATATTTTGTCATATAAAATCATAAAATGTCTCTTCTAATTACTCACTTGATGTTGACAACTAGTTTAAACAATGTTAATGTAGTGGAAGCTATTTCAATTTACAATTTTTAATTAAAAAAAAAACACTGAAAATGTGAATCAGTGACAAACATGTTTAATGCTGTTGGTGCTAGTGTCTTGTTCCTTCAGCCACATGTGAACTTAATGGTTAAACTATGAACTGATGCTTGGTAATAAAATGATCTCAACAGGAGGTCACAATCAAATTGATGCTGATTACGATAATAAAATGTTTTTGAATGAATGTGAATAGATTTAACCGCCTGTAACCTTTAGCCTCTAATTGTGTCAAAGTACTCACACATTTTGTACCACAGCCAACGTGTCTGGTCTAGTGCTGTGTGGAAAGCGGTTTTAACATTTAATCGAACCACACTCCCATCTGTAATTACATTTTAGATATATGTAATAGAATTTCTCCTCATCAAAATTGTATTCTCACTGGTCGGAATGGTCATTAAAGATATCCATAATTATATCCTTATTAGTAAAAATTGTACTTCAAGATATCTAACTTTGATTGCACCTGTCAAAAATAAATTCAAGATACCTAATAATCTTATGGTCTAAATGTATTTTTGGATATTGACAATTACATTATCTATATCAATCACTGTTTTTCATTTTGGATATCTGAAATTAAAATTATGACTAGTAGTAATTGGATTGTATATCTGAACT
Organism: Scomber scombrus; assembly: GCF_963691925.1. Classification (NCBI taxonomy): domain Eukaryota; kingdom Metazoa; phylum Chordata; class Actinopteri; order Scombriformes; family Scombridae; genus Scomber; species Scomber scombrus. The sequence continues at coordinate 11,321,889 of NC_084973.1, forward strand.
GAAAGCCCCGGAAAAAAGTGATGTTATTTGTCCTAGGAAGAATGACGTTGTGGATATCTGTTCATTTTGACTTGGTAAAATCAAATTACAGATATCTGCAATATACAATCTAGCTATTAAATGGCCACTTATACTTGTTAAAGATCTATTGTAATCTCTGTCAGACACTGGCAGGCACTGGGTTGCACCTGTGCATGAGTCCCTCTGCAGTGCAGGCTCAGAGCTGGAGTTCTGGGTTTCTCATGGTGGCGCCCTTTACGTCAAAAGTAACACTGGCAGCAATAATGTAAATTGTTTAACATCATATTAAGGTTAAAGAGACCTGTTAAATAAAATACAAGAATTTAGTTTTGAGTTGAGGGATTGATTTTGTCAACATCTTTCCAAGGTCAATGTTAGGAGAGTTTTCAGATGTTATTCAGTTTTTGGGAAACTGAAACTTGTTGTAAAGAAGGATTGTAATTTTGAAAACATAAATATCGGAAAACAGAAGCAAAGATCTGTGTACACACCACCGATGAGACCAAATCTGCTACTACTAATACTCGCTACGATGCCAAGAGCCTTTAACAAGGAAGAAAATACAAGTGAATCAACCAACAGAGCAACTGTCCCCAAATGATTTATGCTGAATACACTCTTAACATTTGATCAATCTTTGCTTAAAGTATGTGGAGTGTTTGTTTCAAATGTGAAAGCGTAACCTTCAGCTATACTTTCATTATTATGTGTTTACGATTCTAAATGTCTTTATTGATCTAACATGTTCAGCAATATCCATGTTATCATTGCAACAAATGAAATGATTCACAGAGGTGGTTAAATACTGGCAAGGTGTTTATGGTTTGACCTCCAAGATCAAATGTAGTTGAAGTTACTAGAAACTAGCACCATCAGCACCAAATGTGTCTGTCACTGATTCACAGTTTCAATGGTTCTTTTTTTAATCCAAAATTTAAAAAATAGAAATAGCTTCATGTGTTAATGCTGCTGCATGTCACTGTTTGCAGATGTGCTACATGTAGGTTAAAGGAGGTTCAATTTTACTTTCTGTTTGACACATGCAGATTGTTTTACAGATTGAATCTACCTGATAGGACTGAAAAAGACAAACACAACACAAAAACTAGTTTTGTCATAATCTAATCCCCATGCTTTGCGTACCTGGAGCGATGCATTTTGACAAGCAACAGCGGATCAAGCTAATAACAGCCACATGCTGTAGGTTATGATAGATATCTATGAACAGACATGTTCTATTTATTGGATAGGTTTGGAACAGAGGCTTCGTTTCCTGTTGAACAGACTTTTTCTTGTTTGTCACATTTATTGCCCCACTATTTCCAATACTGTTATTGTTCCAAAATCCAGTAATGGTATATTTTGTCATATAAAATCATAAAATGTCTCTTCTAATTATTCACTTGATGTTGACGACTAGTTTAAACAATGTTAATGTAGTGGAAGCTATTTCAATTTACAATTTTGAATTAAAAAAAAAAACACTGAAAATGTGAATCAGTGACAAACATGTTTGATGCTGTTGGTGCTAGTTTCTTGTTCCTTCAGCCACATGTGAACTTGTAAACTATGAACTGATGCTTGGTAATAAAATGATCTCAACAGGAGGTCACAATCAAATTGATGCTGATTACGATAATAAACTGTTATGCCAACGTGTCTGGTCTAGTGCTGTGTGGAAAGCGGTTTTAACATTTAATCGAACCACACTCCCATCTGTAATTACATTTTAGATATATGTAGTAAAATTTCTCCTCATCAAAATTGTATACTCACTAGTCTGGTCATTAAAGATATCCATAATTATATCCTTATTAGTAAAAATTGTATTTCAAGACATGTTTTGTGTTTGGTTGAACCTCTACAAACATTTGAGATGTTTGCTGCCCTGCCAAGGTAATTTGATGTGATAGTATTACAGCTTTCACTTTTATTTACGTTTTATTTAAGTTACAATACAATGCAATCTACAAAGCAAAGTAAAGTTAAATCATTTAGATGTTATTCAATATATTCTTTTATCACAAAATACATATAAGTATTACAGTAATATAGATTCCAGCTGGTTCCTTGCCTTGGTCTACTACTTTTTCTTAGTGTATTCCAATGGCAGCATTATCAAATTACTTTGCTATATATCCTGATAAATATTGATATTGATCAACAGGGAATCATTTTTTGGGATCATATATCTGCCACACCCCACTGCCTTACAATAAACACCTTGCCTTCATTTAATCTTGGTTAATCATTTGCTTTGCTGCACTGATAACGTAGACAATGGCAGATATATAACATCTATAAAAACACTTCTGTAAAGTAGTAGTAAAACGTGTTTCGCTGTCACGCTTGAAAACTTTCCACATAATTTAAGCAAATATTGATAAAAATGTTAATGATCTGGGGACAGTTGTTCATGATTGATAAGCTTGTAGTCATACCAATATCCTGTTTCTGCTGAATAACTGAAGCAAAGCAGGTGTGGGCTTGGCTAGTACTTACAATAAGAGACCTTCTGGGAACACTGGGTTTTCTGTGAAATCCTAGTTACTGCTGGAAGTGGTGTTAGTGGGCCAGTAGGGGGCAGTCTTCCCTCTGATCCTAGTAAATTGCAACACTGTGCTGTAAGAGACGCTGTCCTTCAAATGAGATGTTAAACCAATGTCCTGACTCACTGTGGTCATTTTAGACCCCATGACACAAAAATTGTCATGGGGATTTTCTTGGTGTCCTGGCAGAACTCCTAACCTAGATCTCTCCATCATACCCATCCCCCATAGATTCTTAAACCGTGATTTTGAAAATAATTAAATAAATATGCCTAGAATGACTACTTTTGGGACACTATTAGTTTTTTAAACACAATTTTGCAAACTAGGCTGGTTTTATCAAAACTTTTAACAATTCACAAAACCACACACCCAAACTGAAAAATAACTCATATAGCCTATCCTGCAAAATGAAGCACTACAACCAAAAGTATATATAGCATTATCAAAATCAAACTTTTGCACCAAATGGCACACACTTCATTCATATTACCAGATGTTTGTCTAACCAACTACACACTGTTGGGCATAATGAAAAGCACTCTCATCTTTAGTATGCTTTGCCATAATACTAAAATAGTTCAAATTGTAGAAAATTCTTCAGATTGTTCACATGCACAGAAATATTTGAAGATACACACACAGGCTGTTGAAATTTTTTTTATTTTTCACCAAACAAGTCAGTGCAACATATGCACAGCAGATATATTTACATTGGAGTGAACAAAAATATGCTCACAAAAAACAGTAAACTGAAAAAGAAAATTGCGGAAAAAATGTGCAGAAAAAATATATATTAAAAAAAGAGGCAATAAAAATGATTAGGCAGCATCTTGCTGCACAGCTGGGTCTGGCCACAATGCCTCGTCCACATCATAGGCAATATCTTCCCTTGCCACCTTGCTCACCTGTGGTCTTTTCATAGTGCTTACTTCCTGATTGAAGTGGTAACAATTAAGCATTGAGGTGTTTGGCTAGGTGGCACATATATTGGCCAATTAGGTAATGTAGTGCAAAATGTGTGTAAAGCAGAAAATGTGTTTAGACTTTTGGAGACTTGAGAAGAGGTTTTGCTCTCTGTGTGTCAGTTTAAATAATTGTGCTATGCATGTCATTTTAGTGTGTTAGCAATTGGAAAAAAACTGTAAAGGGATATTAAAATGTATGTAATTAAAACAAACCCCTGGCTGAGGTCGGTTCAGACACTGCCACACGACAGTTCATTAATGACACATGCAAAGAAGTGTATTTCAGTATATTCTCCTCAAATATTAACAGGTCCAACTCTCACCAACTAAAGCCCCCTGACTGACATCCTCACGATCAGAGGCTCAGTTTAACACTGCTGACAAGAGTACACATTTTCTGGCTGCGTGGCTACCTCTCTCGCCTCCATATTCATCTCTTATCACCTTTCAATAGAGGGCATAATTGCTTCAGTACTAACGGGCAATAACAAGATGCTGACATTGTATGGCTATGGCTGTGTGCCAACAAATTGGTTTACTATAATTCACATATGATACTGAGGTTTGCAAGACATCGTGCATTTAAGCCTCAATCCTAAAGAGCAACACATAAGCTTTAGATAAAGTTTATTAGACAGTTTAAAAAAAAAAAAAGATTTATAATAAAGATTTTAACAGTTAACATTCCCTCATCCAAATTTTTGAACTGAACTTTTTGCCTAAATATATGACATTTAGTATACAGTCAATATTCGACATTCATGTCGCCAAATGTGGCTGTAGCCTCAGACACATATTCACCTGTTGAGCAAGAAAATAAATATGTATGCTTACTGTACATGTACGGTACCCGTACATTAAGCGTGACTTTAATGTGTGACATTGATAATAACACAAACACAATGACATTATCACTGCTGACTATAGTTAATACTGATCAATTTGACGCTAGAATCTCAGATTAATTTAGCTTACATTGAACGCACCTCATTGGCTGCTTGTTACAGTAGGTAAGAAAACGTCGTATTTCTGAAGTATATCATTGTCGCTATCTTGCAACTTGTCGGGAATTCAAACCTTTTCCACAACTTTAAAACCAACTTAAACTTGAAGAGACCTGTTGCATTACAGTGTCCGTACCCGCTTTGCAAGTTATGTGCGCACACAATAACAGTCCCCAGCGAACATTAGTTCCGCGTTGCGGAGTTCCGCCACCTACATAACTAAAATTCCAGTCAATGTTTGGTTTCTTTAACTCAGATAGATCACCCGCTTGTTTTGGTGGTCCGTGTCGTGTTCAGACTATTTTGGAGATGTAATCTACGCGACTGTGCCAACAAAAAGAAAAAGAAAAAAAAATGTTGATGTGGAACCTGTTTGTTCTTGTGTGCTTTCATTTCAGGGAAATCACATGAGTGTTTCACAATCAACTCTGTCATGTCACACATCCCTGTTATTTTAACTGATATAAAATTTCTGATGCATTGCCTGCAGTCATGTATTTTTGATCTTATAGAGTTTTAATTTATTACACTGTTAATTTGGAATATTTCACAATTTTATATGATTTGTGGTCTGCTTTGACATATGGGAAATTGGGGATGGTTGTCATGTTTGAATGTAATATTGTCTGATTTAGTGCTTTTCTTCAGATTAACAGTGGCTTGCTGTGTGAGTCTGGCGACATCTGCCTGTGGTTTATCATCAAATCTAAACTCCCCAGAGTTTCATAGGAACCACTAAGAGGCAGTGTCGTATAGCTGATCATCTGGATACCCACTACAAAACAACAGTCAGAGAAATTGAGATATAAGAATATTTTTAGAACATTTTGTTCACTGGTTTGTGGAGATGGAATATTAATTGATGAAGGAATGCTTTTTAAGTCTGCAGAAAACAGTCAGGAGATTTCTTTCCAGATACATTATTGTGCAGCTACTTGTTATTTCTCAGCTCGCCATAACTAAGGATTCCCCAAAAAATCATTCAAGCTGTCCCTCTGGAGCTCTTCACTGTCATCTCCTGGATCCAATGGCAAGATGGGTTCCAGAGAAAGAAAGAGATGTGACCTTTGATTTCCGATCTTGCAGCCAGGCTGTTAAATATTTATCTTGGATGGCAGAGCTGAGAGCAGCTTCTGGAGTCAGAGTGCAGCAATCCAGCAGGCGTCTGCAGGTTTGGAGACTAATATTTCAGGACAAGGAAACATGGGAGCAGGAACAGATAGATAAATGTCTCAGGAGCATAACAGAAGCGCTCCACTTCCACTGTAGAGAGTACAGAGATACAGTTGATCCGCTGTAATCACACAAGGACTTAAAAAGGAAAGCAGTAGCACTACTTCTCTTGGCTTTGCTGCAAGGTTTCCATCATATGGGGTGAGTAATTGGGGCCTGGTACTGGAACAGAACATGGAAATATTGACACTCTGAGGCCTTCAAGTGCTTGTGCGTGTAGGGGCTTAGCATATGTGTGCATGTATTTGTCCTTAGAAATGTACTCTTTCCTGAATGTACAGATAGACCTTGCCAAGTGACAGGTGAGTAAGCTGTGTCAACTTTACCAACCGGATCCACAAACTCCCTTTTGTGGCCAGCATGAATGTGACACACACAACATCTTAAAACATGTAAGTGTAAATGTGTATCACTCGGGCCAATTTATTGAGATGGCTATGGAAATGGCCTCTTCTTTCCTCACATGTAAAACACTGAAGGGCGTTTCCACAGAGCCTATGCCTGTATGGGAATCTCTATTATTTCCAGCTGTGGATGGAAACTATTACTGAGCGCCTTCTCCCTGATGAGCTTTAAAATGTGTGCTCACATACACACACGCAGACATAAGCTATGTGCTCACACAAATGCCTACAGACACTCAGTCAAACATTCAGACCCACGCTGAATCATTCACCAAAGATAAAAGACACCCTGTTGGCCTGAGAAAGAGAAAGAGAAAGAGGGAGGGAGAGAGGGAGAGACGAACAGCAGTGGTTCCCTCCTTCTTTTTCATTCACTTCCTCTCTCCCTCTGCACTGAGGAGACCTCACTGCTCAGCCTGCACTCGTCTGTAAGTACTGTACAACTTGTGCTGTGACTTCACACTGTGACTAGAGCCAGGCTTAGTATCACATGGATAGTAAATATTAACGAAGGAAAACATGAGAACGATTGAGTTTTGCTTTGCTTTTTTTTGTTTTATGAGCTGAAAGGGAATTGCCTCTGCCACAGATTTGAGCATCATGTTGTTGCTGCTGTCCATCACTCAGTTTATCATTGCGGTGTGATTGTTGTGAGTTTATTCAAATTTTTTCTCAAACTGTCATTGAGCAATTTTTGAGCACTTTTATGGAAAAGGCGCTTTACAACAGCATAGATGCCAATCTTTTACTGACTGTGGTTCAGTTGATGATAATCATCAGGCCTCTGTCCAAAAGCTGGTGACGTTGTGGCTTTAGTCGCTGTTTTAAATATTTAAGTGTGTTTAGATTCCCCTGTTATATATGTACTCAATCATTTGTATATTCGCCCAGATCGATCCATATTTGGCATTTTCATCTAACTATAAGCAGAAAAGCAGTTCCCAGGAAGATTATACCAGAGATTGTTTGTCCTCGTCAGCCAACAGTGTGACTCAAAGTCCTGGGACATACACAGAGCAGAAAAATGTTGTTTACTGCTAAAATAAACCCTGATGCTTTAGTGTTTGTTCTCGGCCTGTGGTATCAATGACTTATGCTGTTGGATGTCCAGACCTCATTATCTCTCCTTCACGGTTACAGTAATGGTTCATTACCTGTGGATTCATATCTCTGCAGTTATATCTTCAATTGCTGATAACTGTATCTTGTAATTTTGTCACAGACTTGCTGTCTCTTGTTTCCTCAGAGCAGAGATAAGGTGGTAGTAAAAAAGGCCCAGGGCAATAGTCATCAATTAATGTAGGTTTCGGTTATATAACAGATTTATGTCATGGTTTATTCACTCGCTGGAATCTTTGGCTGTCAGGCTTTTAATGAGCTTCATGGTTGCTCTGTAGTAACATACTGGCACATACCACTCAGTGTGAAAGTAGATTGGTTGGCCTTTACTGTATCGTTAAAGGGTCTGCTGGAATTCATCCATCTCAGTGAAGGACTGATGCAAAACATCACGCCTGCTTCCTCCTGCCCTGTTCTGATCATGTTTCTCTGTAATAAAAATGATCGCTGGCAAGGTTGAAGCCTTGTTTTTTGTGTGGTGAAGACAGTGAGACAAAGTGAACAAGGATTCAGTGTGGGAGAAGTGTCGTGTGTGGAGGCCAAAGCGACAATCGCCTCTTGCGTGATTACCTCATTTAGCTGCAGAGTGACAGGGTGTCAGATGTGGTCACAGCGGGGTGAAAGTCTGCTCCGGCGGGACACAGATTATGAGGGAGCTTCAACCTGAAGCCTGCGCCTCCACGTTTGCCCCTCAGGTTCAACGTCTCAACTGTTTGGCAAAAACGACCCTGTGAGGAGTGCAGGCTCAGTAAACGGATATCTGCCCTGAATTTAGCTCTACCAAGCCAGACCACTGAATTATTAAAAAGAGCTGAGTCCTCCTATTTCAGGCTGGAACTGCATACATGGTTAAACAAACAGACAATAGACCACTGACTAAACTAAAAGTTATAAGTTTATTGCTTGAACTCTGAGACAGTAGAGTGCACCTGAGAGAGAATGTTGACTCTGTTTGTCAGCAGCAGGTGACTGGATCACACACCTGCAGCGTGGACCTTGTAACTCAGACACTGTGCCAAAACTAACCTGTCAGCATGTTAATTTCAGGTTTTAGAGTTGTTTGTCTTCATTGGCAAGAATGCTGCAAAACTGGAAATCCTGGAATCCTCCACGTTTTGAATGCAAGAGCAGCAGTGAGGTTTGATAATAGCCTTTTTTCCCCTGTTTAACTGCTGCTCTGTTGTTTGACTATGCAGCATCCAAACCAGACACATTCAAGCAAGGAATTTGAATGACGACTGACTTATCTGGGCACATACCACATCTCTTACTTTGAATAATTTGCTGTTAAAAGGACAAAATATTTCCGTCGGCCATTGCATTCAACATTATTGCTGTGTGTGTGTGTGTGTGTGTGTGTGTGTATGTGTGCGTGTGTGTATGTGTGTGTGTGTGTGTGTGTGTGTGTGTGTGTGTGTGTGTGATCATGGAAGAAAAGTCAGCATTACACTATGGTGTATTACTCTGAATCACTTCCAGAGTTAGAACAGAAAGAGCTCCTATTCTCCTTTTGTGCATTTGGCTAGCCAGAGACCTGGCCTTTGCACACACACACACACACACACACACGCACATAAACACACACACAAAAGGAGAGGGAGGCACTGGAGAGATAAAGTTAGGCGGGGGTGTCATGGAGTCATTGGGAGGTGGAGGTGATGAGCTATTTGCATTCCCCTTACGTTAACCCTGCGCAGTGAAATATCACCTTATCACAACAATAGGGCTTCTTCACTGAAGGAGGTGCCCTGAACTGACAAGCCAAGAGTAGGGTGCCTTTTGAACAGGGGGCCGAAGAGGTTGCTATGGCGATGCCTGTCAACCGGGAAGTCCTCCATACAGGCAGGCAGGGCAAGGGCTGGGAGTGAGATAGAGAGGAGAGAGAGCGAGAGAGAAAGCAAGAGAGAGAGCGAGAGAGAAAGCAAGAGAGAGAGAGAGAGAGAGAGAGAGAGAGAGAGAGAGAGAGAGAGAGAGAGAGAGAGAGAGAGAGAGAGAGAGAGAGAGAGAGAGAGAGAGAGGAGGGAGAGAGAGAGAAGAGAGAAGAGAGAAGAGAGAGAAAGATTGTGTGTCCTGGCTAGTTTCACAAGGGACAGAGAGAAAGAGCAGGCAAGGTCTGCAGCGTGGTTTACGTGCATAGCAGAGGCTGAGTGAAAGAGGTGGGAGTCCACTTGTTGGTGCCACTTTGAAGGTGAGTACACTATTTCCCATGGGACCACAGGTTCAAATCACTGCTGTGGCTTACCTTAAACTGACTATCTGCTATTTTGCAAGTGTGTTTTTAAGATTGGGTAACCTATCTGACCACTCAGGGCTTACATGCCACTCCACAGGATTAGTGCTACTGACCAGGAGTGTCTTAAGTATAGAGGGATGCTGTTGCAGTGCACCTAAAAACATGTTTTTGTGTAGTTTGGAGTGTTTCAGTGGACCTGTAGGAGTTGCTGAGGAGAGAACAGCTGTGAGTTACAGCTGGATCACAAAGAGAGAGGACACTGTGGGCAGTGTTGGCTAACATGTCATCCCTCATCACTCTGCCCATTAGGTGTGTGTGCACTGACAGCTGCAGTGTAATGTGACAGAAGAGGAAATCATTTGTTCTGTCAGAGTATTTTCCTCATCCTGCTCCAGATAGCAAGTTTAATGGCTCTAGGACTGTCCAGGTATCGCTAGAGACTCCCCTTACTCTCAGGGTGATTTCCACCATTGGCTCTGATTCCCTTTGTGATATTACTGAGGGTCTGGCTGCCAGTCCTCATATCCACAAGCTTCACTTAGCATTGAATATGCAAGATGACAGCCATGAGGATCTGTGAGATTTTTCTATAGGTACTGTGTTTTGAGTGTGTATTTTCTCATGCTTTCTCTGACTGATTGTAATTACAATCTCACTTTTATGAATCCACTCAAATGATAAATGATCTTGGATGATTTGAGCAAATATCAGATGAAACTGCACCATATTTCAGCTCAGTGCTGGGCTGAGAGATAGGCTGTGATTTATTACCTCCTACCCTAAGAATACATCTCTCCTCCATTGACAAGAAGCACACCAACTCTGACTCCTCCTGTTGCATAGTCTGGAGGAGCACCATACAAGGAGGTGAAATACTTCCCTCCTGATAAATGTGTGTATCCCCCAATAACTGCACATCATAAACTAGCAGCTCCAGGACCTTGTATGGGCTACATCTGTGTTCACACATCTGCTAAGTTTGCAGAGGGGCAGTGTGGTTTGTGATCAACCTCGCAGGACCTCTAACATCTTTCACATAGCTGCTCAGTGACTCACTTCATATGTTTGGAAATAAATGCCGGCCTTATTTATTCACCAAATGTGCTCGTAATTACCTTCTCAATACTTTTCAAGCCAGGCTCTCCTCAGTTTTTCTGTAAATGGGTCGACAGAGCTTTAGCCTATCTATCTGTCTGCTTGAGGTTGTCTGTGCTTAGTTAATATCCAGGAAATAAGCACTTTGTGAGAAAAGATCAAAATATGTTTATGCGTTTTGAAGATTGTACAAGTGTTTTTGTGGTTAAATGTGATGCAAGTCAGCGCTCACCCAAACAAAATAACCGCCTTAAGCAAACAGTGAGCTCATATTTTGGTTGCTTTCCTTCATGTATGTAAGCAGGACTTAGATCCATTCATTTGACTGTGTGCAGCAGTTCCCACCTTATGGAGTCAATGATTAACTCTGTACTTTTGCTCACCACCCTGCACACGGAAGCAGAGGTCAGCATTTGTGCTATTGCATACAGATTAGTTTGCAAGTGGCAGTTTTATTTGCCTCAAGACTTACAGTCATTGTCCCCTCTCATCATCACTATACTATCACTTGGATGTATAGATGATTTATGGACAGCCAGATCCTCCCCCTGACCGCAAATCATTGCTTTCCTGATGGTGCACCAACTGATCGTAGAAGTTCATGGGTCAGCATTGTGACAGTTATTCATTAGGGTATGTGTGGTCACCTTGACAGCATTGTTCTGCGTCAGAACAATGCAAGACGCTCTGTATGTGGTGTAGAAGGGGTCATCGTAGGTCAGGCTTGATTACGTCCTTCTATGGAAGAAAGGGGATGTTAGAACATGGGAAAACGGATGACTGCTGCAGAGTGTTGGTAAGGTCTAAGAAATATTTACTTCATTGTACATTCAGTTTTCATTAGTCGACCTTTCTAGATTGTGAGTGGTTTTGTCTTTTCACTCATTTTAAAGGTTTCCTGCTGTAGTAATACTATTGGATTGCTGCTGTGTTGCTATTCCAGGCTGTGGAAACCTCCCATTGTGATTCACAGGAATCACATGGGTGTGGTGAAGTTCACTGACCTTGAAGCTGCTGAGTAGGTCTGCTTTGGCTCAGCAACTTCAGATAATAAGTTGGTTCCTCATCCGCTTCTTTTTGATAAAATAGAGAAGAAAAAAATCCTTATGCCTCACTTAAGTAACATGCTTTCTCACAGTAATTATATATCATTTATATCATTCATAAAAATCTCTTAAATTTGATTACATCAGTTTGTCTGTGTTTTGGTTCAGTTTACAGAGTTCAACATCTGGCCCAGTGCTCCCAGGGACCGGATGAGTTTCCTGGGGGCAGAGGCAAAGATTTCCATACTACAATCCCCTGATTCTCATTTTCATGTCCTCAGTTACCCTGACACTGACCAAATGCAAAGTGTGACTGCAACATAGGAAGCACTAACTTTTCATTGAATCAGAACATCTGGGTTGCAAGAAACATCCTAGTGTCTCATTTGATCTTCAGCTGACATGCACATGGGCCTTTTATGGCTCTGTATTTTTCCTCCATCTCAAAACTGATCTAGTGGTTATAATGGACCTCTCACCTAGCAGAGGATTACATTACACAGCCTTTGAGATACATGGGCTATAAAATTATCTTTTTTCGGCAAGATAGCATAAAGGCACTTACACCAAGCCGATCTTGAACCCATCTCCATGTGAAAGCTTGTAGCTGCCTTAGCTGTTGAGTCTAAGTAATTATATAAGAATGCACTGGGCGTTCAGAGCAAACCCAGGGAGAGCCAGACTTCTGGACAGGGATTTTTTGCTAGATATCGACACTGATTTTTCCTTATTAGGTAGGATTGTGTTTGGTGCTCTCGAAGGGGGGAATGAATGCGGGGCTGGAGGATTTCTCTGTTGGATTTGGCTCCCCAGGGAAACAAGACACAGAGACAATGTTATGACATGATCTTACTCATCAGGATGCTACATAGATGAGGCAGGAGCTCTTCAGCTTTTGGGCCTTTGACAGAATAAAGTTCTAATGTCAACTTATTAATAATGTATAGAAACCAAAGAGCAACCCATTATTCTACTAATATGAAGTCCAATTACTATTTCTGTTTATATACACAAGAACAACATTTTAGTCCTCTAGGGAAATAATGGCTTACAGAAATAGTGTAATTATTGTCGTCACAATATTACTGTCACTGCATCTCTTTGTATAAATGGCATTTTTACTGTAGTGCAGCGTGTATAAATTCTGCATCTTATATGACAAACAGAGGACAGCTGTCTTGGACTGCTGCAGTTACTGTCCAGGATTGAATGGCAGCAATGTGGAGGTGAGAACGGAGCTCCTTTGTTTCCTCTTCTGAATGAAACAAGCCTGTGTTGAGACAGCGTTTGTTTCTAATGCCAGCAAATTACTCATCTAGTTATTTGCTCATCAGTGTGAAGGAGCCTTAAAAATAAATGGCAACCTGCTGAGGGGAGATCCGGCGTAAATAAGGACCAGCATGTCAGACATATTATTAAGTTTGATTACTCTAAGCTGTTATTTGTGCGTGTAGCTTATGTGTATTGTTGCGTATTGTTGAATAGATAAGAGAGATGTCATTGCTTTAGGAGATGAAAGATCATGTGTCATGCCTGAGAAATCACGGTATTGTTGCAGACACAATCCTCCGGTTTCCATATTTTCCCTGTTATGTAACACAGTTTATTGGGAGATGATGACTCAGAGTGACATCTTTGTCTGGAGATGGAGAACGTTGATTCTATCAGTGCATTGGGCTCTGCTTTGTCTCCTAGTGTGCAGTGAGACACAGTGCATATAGTTTTCTTGGTCTTGACCACAATGATTATGGACTCTAATGCTCAGCTGCAAATGCCACATGGAAAACTCATCAATGCGAATTGTGTTGGACAGCTCTCAGCTTGTAGTAGCCTGGCCCACGCTTGGTCATTACTTTCTTCCTTGCCAAGCTGCAAAGCCATAGTTTGAGGCCAGGACAAAAGAGAGGCTAATCCTTATATTGGTTTTAACAGAGACACTCTGATGTTTTTTCCCAAGATTGGTTCTTACCATATTTTGAGGGAGAAAGATATATATAAAAACAAGCAACAGAGGCCAGGGATGCAAGGCTTGTTGCACGGTGGCTGTGGTTTCAGTGCCGACTGTGTTATTATGGGCCATTTAGCCACTATAGATGAGAGCTGCCAGCTTCATACAGGAGCGGAAATAGCTTCCCCCTCTGCTCCCATGCCTTTGATGTAGAAACAGCAGGCCTAATCTGTTTTTCTGAGGTGCAATTGATTAGGAGTCGGGCTCTGCTTGCAGTAGCTGATCTTTTCCAACATCGAGCCCCTCATGTCCAGTTTATTATGGCATGTGTACGACTGGGAAGAGTGAGGCTGGCATGTGAGTCACTCTCATTGTTTTGGGTGGATTTTTCCTAAGTAACTGGGAAAAGTTGGTGACGCTAACTTTCCATTTTGGAATATTAGTAGGATGGGATAATGGAACATTGTCAAGTCTGCCTGGATGTAAAACGTGATTTAGGACAAGGCTTTGATGAATTCTACAAAAAGACAAGCCACAAGATTTGGAAGAGAAATTTGAAAGCTACAAAACAAACTTAGTGGGTCATTTTCACAGACATCGCTTGCAGATCTCTAGTGAAAAAATAACAGATTTGTTTACAACCATTAAATGCACTGAAACCATGTGCTGAATATATGCTTTATTTATTATTCAGCTTCTAACCTGAGAAATGAAGTAGACTACTCAAGTTAGAACTGTTTTGTTCACATGAAAGATTTCTGTATTTGCGTTGTTGTCTGTACTCTGCTAACTGAAGAGGGTGAGGCTCTGTTGGGAAAATCTGATGTCACGCATGTCTGTGCTTCAGTCAAAATTTAGCAACATTTGAATCACAATGCCACACACCACAGGTCTGATAAAGTCAATTTTTTTGAGTGTTTAAATCTAAACAATAATCAGTAATAAGTGTATTTTTGAATATTTAATGTTAATAATAATAATATAATAAAGAAATACTCAAAGTCCCCCTCCAGTATCAATTGTTTTTTGTCCGTTGTTATTAAATTTGATGTTTGAGCTTCAACGTGCAGATTTATGAAGCTTCCAGTGCACACACACTGAGAACAGACTTTTCAATGAAGTAGGAGACATCCTATTTCCAGCAGTTAAATGTCTAAAATGTAAAATATGTGCATATTCCAAGATTGTCGAAATGTTAATGATGGAGAAGAATGAAATGATATTTTAAAGGTTTTTTATGGGATATTTTAACTTTTTGTGTATAAACCATATTAGACAAATTGTTATGCAAAGTCAAGTATTTTATATACATCTTAAAAAAAATCTAGAAGGTCATTAAAATTTGCAACAAACTCTGATAACAGTGAATACCCAATACAACATTTCTCTAGGTCCTTTTTAACAGTTTATCCTCAAGGTAGAGAAGTTGTGATCTGGCAGTCCAGCATGTTTGATAAAACATGTCTTTATACTGTATCTTCACACTTGATAAAAGAAGTCAGGTGCTGCAGAATAGTTACCTCTAGCAATGAGGTGGAGCACAAAAATGGGAGAATGAAACTCAAAAAAACTTTATCATTTTAGTCTGATGATAGAGACTGCTCTTTTTTTTATTTCCCTTTTGTGTGACTAATCTTCTTGATAGGTATACTCCAGCTTCTCTGGACATATTAAAATAAAAATGAAAGTGTAAAAATGTATTTTGTCTTTTTTGCAGATATTCTTAATGCTGGGGACAAGAATTTGATATCTGCCACACAAGACAGAAAACAGATCACATGCAGTCTCAGGTAAAACCTTTTTTTAATACAACGTGTTGACATAACAAATTGTTCGGCAAGTATGTCTTAAATAAACACATTCAACCATAAAAAATCTAAAAAAACACTTGAGTATCACACAAGTCAGTCCAGTCCAAAAACATCCCTTCGGTTAAGGATACAGATAACAATACTAACGTTACCACAAGGCACAAAGGGCTTTCCCATGACCCCGGCAACCACACAGAGAGGACCAAATCACCTGATTCAAACACATATAGTGTTCCAATAGAAGAGCTAGACTGGCCATCGTGGGCAGGGGCAGTAAAAAGATCACTATGGAGACCACCAGACCACGGCTAGCCCTGCTGGACTTTGAGGTTGACATCAGCGACCCCTTCCCAACCTCTCTGGCCTAAGCTCCACCCCCTGGCTGCAGAATAGGGGGGCCTGGTGAATAGGGAGTTAATGGGCTCATAATAGTCCTCTCCTGTTTCAGTGCCCCCACTCTGCACCTTGAATGAGGCCTTTCTGCAGTTGTGGCAAGAGAGATGATGAAGTGGGTGGAACACTACTTCCCACTGGTCCTGCTTTAAATAAATTAGGGGCCTTTTCATCAGAGGATCCCCCACAGAGGCCAGTTATTCTCTGGAGAATAGCTCGGCCGCTAACATGTTCACATGACCTCCCATAGAGAGTGATGTTTATCCAGAGCGAACAGGAGGACATGACAGGAGCAAAGTTCACCGATTGTTTTTGTCCATCCATATTTCTCATTTCCTGTGTTTTTAGCAGTGTGTGGAAGCGGTTGGGGACCCAAATGGCTCCAAGATTGTCTTCAACCAAGAGGTGGTCATCTCTCCTGGACTCCCTACTCCTCCTCTGAGTCCTTTTCGCTCAGCGAGGCAGCCATCTGGAGAGTCTAAGGTATGCACAGACTGTCCTGGCTGGAAGCTCTGGTAATAACAATGCTGAGGCTGAGTGCATGGTATTCAGTAAACAAGTGCTCCTCCCTGTGGGAAAATATTGCATCACATGCTATACATCCTGCCATGGATATGTTATAACCATGAGTTATCAGTTACTGTGCACTGAGATGCTTGTATTTGGACTAATGTAGGCTATATTCTTCTTCCTTTCTTAAGGTGTCAGAGGTGAATGGAAGTGGCCCAACATCTCTCAGCTTTGGATCATACTATGGCCCCTCACAATCATATGGTACGGTTGAGAATTTTAAAATCTGTACATCACAAGAGTGCTGTGTTGTTCAAGTGAAAATATATTTCCAGAAAATAGATATTAATTTAAGGGCCAATTTAAATTTGGAAATGACATAATATAAGTTATTTATTGTTTTTCATATGAATGTGAGGTTGGAAACTTCTCTGAGTCTCATATAAAGTACATGAATGCTCTTATACTTCACCTGAATTCACCTATAATCTATGATTCTATCTGATAATTAGAACAACATAATTACTAGAATCTTACTGTTGTGATTGTGTAACTCAGGGGGGCTGTCCAATGGCGTCCAGGCCTGTGCCACTCTACCACGTAGCTGGACTCCCACCAGAGAGGAGAGACTTATCAAGTTCTCAGGAATTGGCCCGGTGGATGAGACAGGGATGCCTATTGCCTCCAGATCAGTAAGACAGATAACACACAGCTTGATAATTGATTACAAGCTTTATTTTATCCTTTATTTTTAAAACCCTAACCCTAACCCTAACCCTAACCCTTTTTTGGGGGGGTGGGGGGGGGTGGGGGGGGGGGGGGGGGGGGGTAATTTTGTGCATATATCCTTGACAAACAAAGCATCCTTTGCTGATTCGACTGCCTTTATTTTACATCTTGCTATAACTGATGTGTTGTATTTCTCAAAGCCTAATTCGCCAGGTCTGTTTACTTTCTGTGCCTCTCCTCTTTTCTTATATCAGAGTGTGAACAAGCCCAGAGACTGGTACAAGAGCATGTTCAGACAGATTCACAAGAAGCCAGAGGGTAAGAACACTCCTCCTCCTCCTCCTATCACACACTCTCTCCAGAGAGAATTCCTCTCTGTCACTGTCAGGTACTACAGAGGCGATCCAGCCAACAGATTATTGCAGAGGCAAAATCAGACATGATTAAAGAGCCCTAAAGTCTTATGTCATTTCTGCTTTTTTTTTTTTTTTTTTTTACCTCTGATAATAATCCTGATTCTTATCACAGCCCAAACATGGCCCTTCATTTGTCTCCATTAACAGTTGCGTAATAGAAACATGTTCCCTGTTATTTGTGGGGTTGGCAGCACCACTGGAGAATTTTTTTCAGTTGATTGCTTTGGATTCATTTTGCTTGTGATGAATCTTTTCGGCTCTCTGCAAAACTATGTATTATTAAACAGCATTATCATGTGAACATGCCTGAAAGTTTGGTTGTGCCTGAGGAGCAAAGACAGGATTTAAAGTAGTCAATAATAGTGCTGGAATGTAAGCTTATTGAGTGGATACAGTGTCATAATATCAGTAAAGTACTTTTACTCAAGTACAATACTTCTGTACAGTTTTGAGCTGATGAGATTGTCCATTTACAGCACAACATTTCAAAGAGAAATATTGTTCTCAATATGTTTTTTTTTGTTTTTTTTCCACTGTTGGCACAAGTTGATGTTGGCTTGTGACGGATTTCTTTGTATGGACATCTGCTCCACACACAGCGTACATCTTCACTGCTCTGCTTTGCTAAAATGATGGCATTTTACCATTGTTGTTTTGGGGGTAGTCACAGCATGACATCACTCCATTACACAGCAGGGCAATATAAAATAAGTTGTTTACCTAGTGGAGGCTTGCTGGTAGTCAGCAGCTCTTCATCAAATATCTTCACCATTGTGGCTGTTTAATTGATCTACTGAACAAAGATCTCCAAATATGTCCATATCTTGTTGTGAATGTTTCATTTCTTGTAAATTCTTCACAAGAAAAGTATGTTGTTATCTACTCATTTAAAACATTTTAATTTGAAGCAGCAATCCTATCCTCAGCAGGCTTCCAGAAATATGGCCAATCAGAACAGAGTGTGCCCATCAGGAGGGGGGGGGGGGGGGGGGGGCTTAAAGAAACATGAGCTGAACCTACCTGTTCGAGTTAGAGTCTGAACTGAGGGGCTGCATAAAGGGCCAGCATAACATAAACAAGGAGTTTTTGAACTGTGATTCGTGCAAAGGTTCTCTAGTGGAGTCTGAAAAAATATAGCGCTGGAAATGAGGATAATAGTTCCCCTTTAAGTTTTTGATTGCAGGACTTTTACTTGTACTGTTAGTATTTTCACTATCCTCAACCCACTGGTAATAAGTATGACTAATATGTCCGATTCTAAGTTTGATTGAATTAAAATACATTTTTATGAAGTCTAAAATAAGCCTCTTTTGTACTTTTTTTCAGATGATGAGGAAGATTCAGAGAGGTGGTCAGCCGAACGTAAGTGAATCTGCCATCAATGTCCACATTGTTGTCTTGCTCAGTTACATAATCAGTTTTTACTTAAAACTGCACTGATCCACAGGGCTCCAGTTATCTGCCAACACAGAGGAAAATAATGAAGCAGACAAGAATCTCTTCAGACTAACACCTTATGGAGCCTTACCAGACTGGTGAGTTTATACTCATTTGTTGAAGCTGTGTCATGACAACGTGGAGAATATCCCATAATGCAGTCTAGAGAAGGTTGGCAAATTCCCAGTCTATCACATGGCATGCACAGACAGATTGTCACATTCCCATCCTTGGGCAGTTTAATAAAGTCTTGAGTTAAGCTGCTAGGAGTCTTCTTGGAAGGAAATCTCTTTGCTTTAGGTGACCACTTTGAAACACTGGTCCTTTATATCACACTTGGACTAATTCAGTTTGGTTTTCAATTTTAAAAAATAATTTAAAAAAAACAAAATATAAACACATCGATTAGACTTAACAGCTTACTTTGACATTGTGCAAAATGTCTCTTCCATACATCCCAAAAATCGTAGATAGAAGAAATTAAATGATTTATTTTGCAAATACAGCTAATACAAATGTAAAGGGGGTTTAACAGTATATATGTGCTATTTTTTCCCACTAGAATGCAAACTGGTATGAAATGTTCTTCAATTTATTCCTCACAGAAAATAAAGACTGTGGATCTTGATCTTGTGAATACCAACCAAAACTCAGGCCAAGAGCAGTGGCGGAAAATGTGTGGGAGAGACAAGTTTGGATTTGTTGTTACAGGCACTAACAATGAAGGCCACGATTAAGTTGCTGTCCATGGTGTGTGTGTGTTGGGGTGTTATGTTTCAGGAGTGAAGATGTAGATAAGTTGTCAGACCCGGGAAAGCAGCACCCTCAACCGAAGAGCATATTCGACTTTGAGCCTGGGAGGAGCACCACCTCTGAAAGCCAGAGCCAGGTATGCCCTCACACACACTCGCACATTTAAAAATAGGACACAGATTCCTGCAAAAAACACCTTTTTGCATGAATCTTTAATCTCTAGATTTATCCAGCATTGTTGTTGCCCTTAGTCTTTGGGATCCTTTGTGTAGTCTGGCACTGTTTTGGGGCTCAAGAACAGGTTTGAGGATGAGCACCTTTTCTTTAAGGATTACAGTCTAAGTCCTCATGTTTCATCTTCTCACGCGAGGTAACTAATAACTTTTGAGTGTGGTCATTCCACAGTGTGTCTACTGCTCACCACCAGATGTGTCTGCGTCCTGTATTGAAAGGTCTTCCAGATTTCATTCATTTATTTAGCTTTTCAGACAAGCAAAGGCTTGATCTTAGTATTCCTTGTAACTTTTCCACTGTTTATTTACCATTTACCATTTAGATGGATTGTCTTGAGTATTCTGTAGCTATCTGTCTACGCTGTGTGTCCTTGTGTTTAAACAGCTGATTTCAAGAGTGATGTCTCCAAAGATTTCTTTTCTGAATGGCTCCTGCAACAATGTCCCAGATCTAGTGCATATTGTGCCTTGTGTCTGCGCTTGTGAAGAAAAGGAATCTTTGTTTTCACTCCCCCATGAGAGCTGAGGTGTCTTGTGATCCGCATTATGGTGTTAACCTCTTGTGGTGTATAATGGCTCACATCATGGCAACTTATTTCATTTCCTCTTCATGACGGATGCCAATGTTCTATCCCCTGGACGACGTTTAGAAAACCAGCACACAGACCATATCAGGTGTTGTGCTGCTTCACAGTGACATTATACTTTGTGATTGTAGGATAGCTCCCAGCTGATTGGACACATTCAGCCAAGGTTTAAATGGAAAATGAAGCACGGGGGTCTATGGTTCTCACCAGTCGAGCCTTTTATAGGCTAGGATAGAAACAGCTGTTCAGATCTGATCTGATCAGAAGCAGTTTTGGCTGCCTAGTTAAATCACTTCATTAAAATATGGATCACCGTTATATGAGGGTTATGCCTCTGCTGGCATCTTGACATCCAGCAGTTTGTGTTTAAATACTATTTGGCAAACTGTAACTGTTTTTTTAACCTCCTGAATCTAAGATATAACCACAATGAATCTTTAATGAATTAAGATTATTTAAATAGCTAAAGCAAATCTCTGTCCTGAAAAGTCAATTCATTATCCTGAACAAAGTTGTGAGCTGACACTGACCAGATAAAAGTCCAGTTCTTCCACAAGATATCTTATAGTCATCGCATATTCATTTTATTTGAACTAAAAGAGATGTGTCGAAACCCTCCAGAAAAGCAGTCAGATGTGAGATTTTGTCCACATTCATGTGTAGCAATTTGTTCGGTTCAGCTTAAATCCCTCTCAACACATTTTTTTAAATGAAAGATATACTGTACACTGTCTATGATATTAGAAAATTCATGCAAACCTTCATAGCATTTTAGGTGGAGTATATGTTTACATTTATGTCATTTTGAGGCTAAACACACCGTCAATAAAGCTTCTTGAAATGCTGGCAGGTGTCTATGAACAAAATAAGTTTTATAACGATGTTGTGTCATTTTTCTGTCTTTAGGCTCATCTGTCACTGAAGAAACAGCCTGAGAAACCCAAGTCCCCTTCAGTTGAGGTGAGCAACTTTGACAACACTTCAGGCTCTGCCTTTCTGCCTTTCACCTTTAAACCATTAAAAAGGGACACCATTAGCTTGTATTAGTACAGTGGATTAGTGTTTTAATTTTGCCATTCCAATTCCAATATTGTTCGGGCTCAGGCCAGTCTGGTCTCTGAGCTGAGTCGGTTTGAGGCTGAGCTGGACTCGGAGATCCAGGGCCTGGAGAGGAGACTTTCCCAGAAGAAGCAGCGTCGAGGCCGGGGTGAGGTACTGAGCCCCCCTCCTGACTCTCTCTACTGAAGCATCCCTCCTACCCCCATATCCAGCAGAATCCTCCCCCACTTGCACCTTTTACTCCCCTACTCCTGATGAAAGCTGCGTGCCTCAGTGAGATCCTGCTTGCTAGCTTTGACCATGTTTGCTGTGTTTCCTCTGTGACCTGGATGACAGCTCCCAGAATGGCCTGCCTGTCTTGCACTATGATTGATCTGCCAAATCACCTGCCTGCTAGTCCCCCACTCCCCACCCACCTCAGCAAGTGTAAATCTGGCTGCCAAAATATCAGTTTCCTTCAAATCTCTAGTAGAAATCAGTTTTCTTAGAACAATGCTTGTTTAAAGAGAGATTTTGATGTAACCCTGTGAAAAAATGTAGTTGATCCTCATGCTATTCCTGATTTTTGTGTGATTACACTTGCTTCATGAGCTATAATTTTGCTGAAATCACAACTCAGACAGATCATGAGTGGCGGTGTTGTTTTGTAGCTCAAGGAGCATAGGACCCAGGGGATTTCTTGCTCTTCTGGGAGTGGTCAGCACCTCTACTTCGCCAGAGTTGTTGTGAGATTTCCTCCAAGCTGTGAGATACAGTAGGCTGCAGGGAACAAGCTGTATTTAATGTTCACTCTGCTTTTAGGAGGCCAGAGGCAGGGATCCAGTTGCTGCCCCCAAGACCGGGACTACAAACTACAGGTCAGTCACAACATTACTGAAGAAAGTAATATGAAATATGATTGCCCTGAGAGATATTCAGCAGGTTATGGCAACTTTACTGACAATTCACATTTTTATTGTTGAAGATGTGTTTTCCTACAACACATTACACATTTTTGCACATTGTACGGTAATTCATAAACATATTGTGTCACCTGATAGTAACATAAAAG
Organism: Scomber scombrus; assembly: GCF_963691925.1. Taxonomy (NCBI): domain Eukaryota; kingdom Metazoa; phylum Chordata; class Actinopteri; order Scombriformes; family Scombridae; genus Scomber; species Scomber scombrus. Next base: position 11,344,488 of record NC_084973.1, read on the forward strand.
AAGATAAAAAGAAGATTTGAAAGTTTTCACTCTATGCACAGTTTTATTCAAAGTGTACAGGTTTTCTTTTCGTGACTGTTTAAAGTATATTTGGAGCTTTCACAACTGCCTCTAAATGAATGTTATAATTTGTGTTTTTTGGAGGGTTTTTTTAATAAATAAAAAAAAAATCTGTTTTACTATTACAGTGATGTGATCTGTCCACTAAAAAGTAGACAAATAGGATGCCAAGACAAGAGAATTTCAAGATAGTAGTAAGGGCATTCAAATTTAAAATCTTGTGATTGCTGGAGATTTTTTCCTTCATTATGAGAGAGGCATGGTATGAACACTAAACACCAGGAGGGGTTAATGGAAGGGCCTAGGTCAGTCACCACATAACAGACCTCCTCTGAGCTTAACACACAACATCTTAATCCACTTTGATATTTCTTCATCAGGTAACCCAGTTGTAGTTTTCCTACCCGTTGCTTCCTGCTGTTTTCAGAAACCCAGTGCTGTGATTGGACATTACAGCCATTAAGAGTTTGCAGGGTGCCTGTGAGCTGAACTGGTGACTCTCTGGTGCTGGATGCTCTGTTAGGAAGCTGTTGAACTGTAACAAGTTCAAGTACAGTGTTTGTTACCTCAGACAGCAGACAGCATTCCACATTCTCACCATGTGTGTAATGCATTCTTGGACGATTCTCGCTGTTGTTTGCTAAGTTGAGTTCATGGGTTTTGACCTTTTCTGGCGTGGTGATTTTTTTTTTACAAAGAGGCTGTTGCTAAGGGCATGCCAAGTTAAAACACGAAGTGGCAAGAAACTGTCAGGTTTTTTTTTACTGCTTCCTGTTACATAGAGACATTGTTCAGCTGTAGGCATCTAGCTGCAAACACTGAAATACAAAAAAAGACTGTCTGGAAATATGTAAATGAGTTCAGAGGAAGGCAGACGGAAGGTTTTGTGTTCTGGATTAATTCATAACCCAGAAACAGCTAGACTCATGATTATGATTACCATAAATGAAGTTTCAGGACTACAGAACCATTTAGAGACAAAAGTTTTAACCTCCAAACTTCATCTAAACCAGATCTTCAATTCAAGGACATGACTCACACTGTAGCTGTCCCTGTAGCTGTCTGATTATTTGTATCAGCTCTGTCCAGTGTATTAGAACCAGCAGCTGCATCCAGATGTGTTGAGTGTATTTTAAATCTGCAGGAAAACTCCACTCAAAGCTGTGTGTATTCTTGTGTTGTTCCTCTGAATGTGTGTTTGATATCACTGGAAACTCTTCTGCTGACTGGGAGAAAAAGTGACAGTAATATAAACATTAAAAGCTTATGTTTTCCTTTTTTCCTCCAGCAATTTATCAGCATCCAAACAACCTGTCCATCGCCCTGTTGGCCCATCACCAGCCTCCATTCCCACATATGGTAAACATGAGATTTCTTCCTTTTTGGCTCTACAAGCTACACATGCACATTGTGATTTTCTCACCATCTCTGCCATGACTTTGATTACTGATTTTGGTAGTCTACAGTAGTTTCCATTTCTGTCTGCACTGTGCGTGAGCTCTGCTCTTGAATATAGCACCTCCTCCTACTTAAACCCACTGACACAACATAAGACATGTTTTGCTCTCAATGTCCACAGAGGCTGCTCATTTAATCTGGCAGCATATATTTCATGAAAGCTTTTAGTAATTTAATTTATTCTGATGGTCCCATGATTCTCTTTCATCACTTATGTGTCTGCTACACTGACATTTTAGCATGGAAAGCATTGCTGTTAATTTCCTATAGAAACAGAAGGTGCTGTAGATGGGCGGGGAGGAAGCCCAGAAAAATAGGAAGTTGGACTCGGAAGACCTGATTAAAGATTAGCTTTATCCTATTGTTTTTCCTGGAAATTAGTTCAGGGGGGGAAAGCCTGAATGATTCGCTGAACTAAGGCAGCTGGTGAGGCTGTGCTTTAAAAACTAAAGTGCAAAACATTTTATACTCCACTCATACTATTGTACCTTCAATTTGCTCCACAGTAGAACGTCTCTCTCCTGCAAATGAAACCATGGAGCACTCTCCTAAGAAAGAGGAGAAGAAGGTATGTGCATATGACTTTCTGTTTACCTAAAAATAATGGAAAGTTTTATTAAAGAAATAACTTTGTTAGGTGTTTTTGAGCTGTGGCATTTTGGGGGATGGGGAGGGTCTGATTAGATTCTGGATAGTTCACATAATAAAAATCTTAACTGAAACACTGAATAATTTGTTTATTTTTCCAGATGAAAGCAGCAAGAGTCAAGTTCAATTTCCAGGCTCAGTCACCCAAGTGAGTTACTTTTAGGAGCTGATTGCACACAGTAGACAAGCCATTTCCATTTTCCTTGTACAGCCGTCTATATTTCTGAGAGAAAAGATAACGTCATACCAATATTAGATTTAACGCCTTGGAGACTGAAGTTTCAATTGTCTACAGGATGTACATTTGATACGTTTTGAGCTCTGAACTTGACTGTCTTGTAACCTAATGGAATTTCCATTAATGTACTTTTCTCTTTCAAGGGAGCTCTCACTGCAGAAAGGCGACATTGTCTACATCCACAGGCAGGTCGACAACAACTGGTTTGAAGGAGAACATCATGGCAGAGCTGGCATTTTCCCCTCGACCTATGTGGAGGTAAATTTCTTCATATCTCTCAAATTTGACCATGTGAAATCAAAACCATGTGATGCTGGCTCATATCTATTCCCTCTGTCCTTCACAGATTCTGCCTCCTTCAGAGAAGCCAACACCTATAAAGTCTCCCACTGTACAGGTGTTGGACTATGGGGAAGCTGTCGCTTTGTTTAATTTTAATGCGGACCTTCCAGTTGAACTCTCTTTTCGTAAAGTGAGTGTTATGTTGGTTCATGTAATCAAATGTGTGTAAACATACAAACTGTTCTCTCAGCCACAAGAGGTAAAAACTGGATCTGCAGAGAATAGGATACTTTCCCTCCATTGTATTACCAATTAGTTTGGCTGTAAATCTTATTAGCACTTAAAGGAATAGTTCAACATTTTGGGAAATTTGCTTTCTTGCTGATGCTAAAGGTAGGCTGACACCACTTTCACATTTGTATAGTAAATATAATGCTATGCCAGCAGCCTGTTAGCTTAGCTTAACTGCTAACCAACACATATGAAACTCAACATGAACATATTTTATATAATTTGTTTAATCCTAACTGCAGTAACAACCTGTTGATGGTGACTAACTGGTAGCTCATTATAGCTTAATTTATTGCTCACACATCAGAGCATTATCAATCTTCTTATCCAACTTTCAACAAGAAAACAAATAGTGTTTTAGAGAGATGGTTGAATGGGATTACATCTTTTTAACAGTATTATGAAGAATTTAGATGAGGGGAGTGCACATTTATATTAATCTGGTAAAGCCCTTCGAGTTTTTCACTATTTCCACGTCAAGCAACCAAAGTGAAAAGCTCCTTAGTGCAGTTTAAAAAATGTCTATATTACATTTTGAAAGGGTTGTGTATTTAGTTATCATTAGGGCCCGAGCGGCGACTGCAAGTCGCCTGGCGAAAGCCCTATTGAAATTCGTTCATGCCCCAACGTGCAAGTGACCCCAAAGTGCAAGTGACCCCAAAGTAATCAAGTAATCAAGTAATCATGTGGTATGGAAGACCCCCGGGTAAAAATGCTATATTGAAATTGTAATGTTTATTAGGGCCCGAGCGGCGACTGCAAGTCGCCTGGCGAAAGCCCTATTGAAATTGTAATGTTTATTATTATTATTATTTTTAGTATTATTATTATTATTATTATTATTATTATTATTATTATTATTATTATTATTATTATTATTCTTCCGACATTTCGTGCCCCAATTTCGCACCTTTCCCAAATGCGAAAATGCTTATACTTTTGCACGGACGTCCGGCCTCATCCGAAATTCGATATTTTTGGGTGGTCGCACATGGTCGACGCAGAATGGCGGAATAGCGCCCCCTACAAAGTCCAAAAATGCCCATAGGGAATTTTGCTAACTTTGTCCTATGCTCACAGAATTCGGTACACATATGTATTATACCCACATATGCAAAAAAGCCTCTTGACCTCATGACCTCAACCCAACAGGAAGTCGGCCATTTTGGTTTTGATTTTTCCCGCCTAAAATTAACTCCTCCCACAGCGTTCGCCCGATCAAGTTCAAATTAGGTACGCAACATCTCCAGACCTAGCTGAGCTTAAGTTGTGCTCTGCGCATCCGTAGGTCAAAGGGCGTGTCTGCCAGGGCTCAACTAACTTTGGCGTGCTCGCCATGAAAATACGTTTGGCGTTTTGATGGCTTTATTGAACACGTATCAGCATGAAAATTGATACACAGGTCCAGGGTGGAGACCTCTTCCATCTGATAGGGGTGTCGCTCATTTCGCCCCCTAGTGGAAACAGGAAGTGCCATTTTTTTCCATCAACATTGTCCGATTTCCACGAAACTTCACATGTGTGATGAGGGACTGACCCTGAACACACCTGCATGCATCCCATTACTGCCCCCTGGTGGATGAACCATCAACTGCTCATAACTCCCTCATGCTTTGTCCCATTTCCACGAAACTTCACATGTGTGATGAGGGACTGACCCTGAACACACCTGCACGCATCCCATTACTGCCCCCTGGTGGATGAACCATCAAATGCTCATAACTCCCTCTTGCTTTGTCCGATTCACTCCAAACTTCACATGAGTGATGAGTGGCCGCCCTTAACACACCAGACCACACCAGACCATATGTGTAACTACCTGTGACTGCCCCCTACTGGATGAACGAAACATTGCATTTTTGGCCTCCTTCCAGGTTTTTTCTCACTTTCTGCTTCACACCACAGCCCCGCCATGCCTCAGGCCCCGCGGTGGCATGGGTGAGCGAGGGCCCGCCATCGCCGCTTGCGGCTTTAATTGTATATTGTGTTTATCAGTTTATCATGCTTTGGGAAATGATATTTAATACATAACTTTTTCTAAATTCAGCTTGCTTTTTTTCCTCAGGGTGAGATAATCAGCATAACCAGGCGTGTTGACGAAAAGTGGTTGGAGGGGAGGATCTCAGGGACCAGCCGTAGTGGCATCTTCCCCGCCTCTTATGTTCAGGTCAACAAGATGCCCCGCACCAAATACTCCACAGACGACTACCCAGCAGGCCCCATGTCCCCCGTCTCACCTGGACCCCAGAGTCCAGGACGTCCACTCCATTCACCCTGCCTGCGGTCACCAGTGTCCCCTTTCACCCCCACCTCACTCAGCCCCCAACCTGAGCACTCTCCCTTGAAGCCGTCTTCATCTGTACCTTATGGCAGCCCAGCTTCACAGTCACGCTCCCCCACCCAGACACCCGTATCCAAAGAAACAGCCTATCGGTGGCCCCACAGTACCTCCACAACTGCTTCACCCACCAACCAGAACAGTCACTGGGGTGGGACACACTCAGCTAACCAGAGCTCCATGGCTAGAGCTGTTTCACCGCTCACCCAGTCGTCGGCCTCTGTGCATAGAGCAGGAGCCACCACAGCGAACACTCCCAGATACACTGACCCGTCACAGGTCACTGCATGTCCACACCCATGATGTTTCTGTTTGCACTGCCCAAGTGATGATAGGAATGTTGCTCATCATTTCCTATTTCATAATGCCTGACACGAGGTTTCCATATCTTCTAGGGTGCAACAACAAACCGAGCTGCTCCTTCTAATCCACACGTCAACTCCCTCCCACCAACACATGGGCCAAACAACGCTGGCTCCACGATGGTGCAACGCCTGCCGTACGTCTCAAGCTACTCCACATTGTTTCAGCCTAGATAAAATCTTGCAGCTTTGGTGGATTTGTGAGGCAGGAGATTTATTTTGTTTTCTTCCCCATGTTCTCAATTTTAGATTTAAAGCTGTTTACAACTACAAACCACAGAATTCAGACGAGTTGGAGCTCAGAGAAGGAGACATTGTGCAAGTGATGGAGAAATGTGATGATGGCTGGTTTGTAGGTAAGAAATAAACAGTTAATCTGTCAATGAATGTCTTGTAGAAACAGAATACTGAAGTGGGACATTGCATACAGATGGATAACATATTAAAGGAAAAAACTAGTTTGTAGTAGTGTCTCAGTAAGGTGTTGGTCCACCACAGGCTCTAAGAACAGCTTCAAAACTCCTTGGCATATATTCTCAAAGTGGATCTCTAATCTAATGGACTCTTCCAAAGAGTCACAGTCATTTGGTTTTTTGATGACAGTGATGGGAAATCTCCCTTGTGTGTTCATTTGGGTTGAGCTCTGGTGACTGTGAAGGACATATAACTCATATGATATTCATCAAACTATATACAGACTGAGCATCTGCATTTGCTTCTCCACTTATTAATTCAGGGGTCCTTTAAACTGTGACCCCTTGGTGGCCTGTGAATCAATGGGGTATCAGTTAGTTCCAGCAAAGTAGTTTTATTTTATGTGACCGACTGATACCTCATCAGAAAATCACTGAAAATCACTTAAAATAAATGATATACATGAGGTAAATGTAATGAGACATTGAGGTAAAGCGTTTACTTTAAATGCCCCAAAATCTTGCACAGTGCTATGTCAGTCTGCCCTCTCGTGGACATTATAAAACATTGCAGGTTATAGTAATTAGCTAAAACTGTACATTGTTTTTGGTTTGACATGAATGTGTTCATTTATTTAGTTCCCTCTATCTCCACAGGTACGTCAGAACGGACTCATGCTTTTGGGACTTTTCCTGGGAATTATGTGGCACCAGTTTGACTTCCTCACTTCCTGCTTGCCCACATTCACCTGGATTCGTAAGAGTCTGGCCAATCACTCCAGCTCACTCCAGCAGATCCTGCTTTTGACACCCCAGCAATTCTTCATCCCATTTCCCACCACACTCCCAAACCTGCTTTAGTCAGGCCTGCATGTTCATTATTTTTACCAGAACAGAATTTTTAAGACAGGGACATCGTGTGGTTTCTCACCTCTCTGCATGAGTACACGTGTGTGTGTGTGTGTGTGTGTGTGTGTGTGTGTGTGTGTGTGTGTGTGTGTGTGTGTGTGTGTGTGTGTGTGTGTTTGTGTGTGTGTGTGTTGCACTGAGACTTGGTGTTTTCACACACCATTTGAGAGGAAAGACTGAATGCTGATGATACTGTTTCAGATGCAAAGAATGGAGGTTTTTTTGCTCCACAACTATTTGCAGCTGCAGGAAATTTGCATTCTTTCCCAGTGAACAGCACTGTTCCCTCTAAGGTCCTGGTACAGTATGATTCTGCATTCAGTGTTTTACCACCACAGTTTCATCACAAACCACTGTTGAGAATTATGAATTAGGATGGCACATTTTTCTGGTATTTTGCTGGACGATTAATGTTTCCGTAAAATGTCTCCCCCAGATTGTCTTTCAGATCTCTGAAAATATCCTGGGCAGTTTGAGGAAACAACATGAACATCTGTAGATATGTGCTTACAGTAAAGCACAACAAGGGTTCAGGCATGTCATGATAAGGGTACAGCCTTCCATGAGGCTTTTCAGAGGAGCAAAATAATTAAAGCATGTACTGGTTTCTTTTTATTAATAGCAACATTTTGGGCATTTTTCTTTTTTGAATCTGTTCCCTCATGATGGCAAAAGTAAAAAGAGAAATTAGATAGTAATCAGGGCTGTAATGGGAATCGGTTTGCTCTGAAATTCAATTTGTACAAGATCAGGTGTGTTAAATATCTCAAAGTATGTAATCTACACAATGCCTCCAAAGCAAATGAGCAAATGTTCTTTTGACATCGTTGAAGTAATGCTGTATGTGCCAAATCTAACCTTTTATGACATGTCTGTGTTAAAACTTTCCAGTAAACATTCTCAGCTCACTTTCTGCCGTGTTTACTACTACTGCTTTTATAATGTTTTCTCTGCTTAAGTTACAGGGTTAACATTTTCACTTTGACAACAGTATTCAGATTTCACTTATGTTTGTGCCAGTGCAACCAAGTGTGAGCTTTCTAAACCTAATTATAAAACCCTATCATGAAGTCATTTGCATCTTTTTTATGATATATTCATGATTTCTTTGTAAAAATGAATCACGTGCGGTAGACACAGAAGATGATTGTACAGGCTGTGACCTTTTATCAAATTTGAAAGTATAATATATATTTGCTTATAAAACAATGTATCTTATATGTATGGTACGCATTTTTTTAAAAGCAATTAAACATTACAGAGTGATACTGAAAGAAGTTTCTTGTTCTTGTGTACACACACACGCACAAACACACTCACAGGTACACAAGGCTACAATTTGAATATAATCCAATTGGGAAAAATGATAAGACATGGAAAAAGGCACTAATCTAATAAGGGATAGCTACCTCTGGCTATTTAGCATTGCTTTTTAAAATTTTATATTGACAGATTCATTGTAAAAAGACAGTTAGTCTTCCACATGACAGGAACTATGTGAATGGAAAAAGAATAAAGGGTACTGTACGTGAAATCTTCATTCATGATCGTAATTCAAATTTAAAAAAGCATTTAATAGAACAAGGGGATACATGAGATTAAAGATAGGTTCACATTTTTCAAGTCTGTCTAAAAACAATATTCAGGTGCTCATATGAACTCTGAAACAGGTTTTGCTCGATGTAATCATTCCTCCTTTACATTCTGGCTATGATAATACCTATCAATAATGTAAGTGATGGGAGGCCAAATCCACAAATAAAAATGTTTCTAAAAGTTTATCTCAAAATATTGTGAGGCTTCAGTCAAATAATGTGTTTTTAAGACAGTACATTTCAAATGTATTGACTTGATTTGATTCATCGGGAGGCTGAAGGCTCCTATTAGCTAAAATAAAAAAAAATTAAAAACCCAAACATTTTCGTGCAGAAGGAGGACTGTCTATTTGGTTTCCTATGTTGAAAGTGCATTGAAGTAATCTCTTAATAGCCAGTATGAACAGCAGATTATAGCGAGAAAAACATGTGTCAGTGCAATAAGAGCACCTGATTATTGTTTTAGGGCAGACTTGAAAAAGTTGCGAATGTATCCATCAACCCACGTCAACGTAGTTTATGTTTTGCTCTCCCCTCTGGTTGTGCTTCTTGTCCCCGCCCACAGCGTTTGGTTTTATTAACGCCTTATCAAACCACGCAGTCACACCTGTGATACCACGTGAACGCAATTAATCAAACAGCTGAAAGGACAGTACGGTAAATTACGTCATTAGTAAGGCCTAATTGGCGCTGCTCTGCACCGTCAGCAGATGGCGCGCGGACACAAAACGCAGCTGCAGCGTTTTTGTGGATAAATGGCTCAATTATCACTGTGGCACCGTCCCTACCTCTCCTCTCCTCTCTTCTCCTCTCCTCCCCTCCCCTCTCCTCCCCTCTTATGCGACACGCCCCGGGTTTGTTGCCTGTGTCAGACCTTTTATTTTGGTGACGACACATGGCACAGCGAGCTTCGCTCAGTGATCCCATTACGCGCGCAGCCACAGGTGGTGTTTATGCGCGCCACCTTCACGTGTGAAACGACAGAGAAGAGGAGAGTCAAGGTGCTGTCAGGGCTCCATCACCGCCTCGGCTCTGTTACACTGACGGAGGAAAAGTGCTTTCTGCATTGTTTTATTCTCATTTTGGAGCCTATCTGCTTCAGGCTGAGGTGAGCTGGGTGTTTGGTCGAGGAGTGAGCGCAGATTCAACAGGTGGAGAAGGCGACACTCAACCCTGAAAACACAGCACTTATATTGGTAAGTAAACTTTGTGATATTAAAAGAGTCTGGGCGTCCAGACGGCAGTTAACTCAATTGTAAAAAAAAAAAAAAAAAAAAAAAAAAAATTTCCTCTATGCACTTTAATGCTCTCAAACTCTTGCCGAAAGTTGCTGAGTGAGAGCACAGTTCTGTTTGCACTCTTTTTTTTTACTCCAATGGCATCATCTGCTCATTATATATCATATTTCTGTTTTGATATGTGGCTTTGATATTTATGTGGCAGCTTGTGTGATTTATTGTAGGCTTATTGTTGTTATTCAACCCGAGGGACAGTTCATTAAAAAAAAGTGTGGGAACCTCAAAGAATCCAGAGAAGCATTGTTAAATTATAATTGATGCCAGGTATGTGTTCATTTGGTACCCGCGTGTGACTGTTCTGGCTATTGATGCATAATCTAAGTGGTAATTGGAAGTCAATAGAAGTCAACGCCTCACCAGAAGGCACTTCAGCCCAGACATAGTGCAGGTTTCCAACATTATACTATACACTATACACAATACTGTAGACCTTTGCACCTCTTCAGTACATCTACATCGGGAAGTATTTGAGCGCATTAAGCAGTCAGTGTGATTTGTGGAAGGGGCTGGACCATGTGCAACCTCAGGAAACTTAAAGTCAGTGTATGTGTCACATTAGTCTAGCTGTGGTGAAGCCGTTATCTTCTCACCTCTCCTGTTGAGGGTGATGACTCTGTAGTAGCACGTCCACTGTAGTTCAAATTCAAGCCAGGTCTTCAGCCCTGTATTTCTCATTTGTTTTAAAAGTGTCTAGACGTGGCTGTTCCTCCACTTCACTCATTCAGACCTGCTGAATGTTTGGAAATAAATAGCTCTGGCTTCATACTTCAGCAGGTGGGAAACTACTTAAGGTGTTTCTCAGAGTTCATGCATAATCCAAAACAGTCCCAGAGAAACCTCCTGTTCCCAACCCCACCGTCTGCTGTTTGTGTACACTCTCCATTGTGATTGTGCCCGGCTGCCTTTCATGTGCATGTTCTACCTACCTTCCTCTCACTTTATATTGTGTTTGACAGGATAAAGCTAAAGGCACCCAAGAGCCAAAAACAGACCACTGTTATTTTGGATGGAGGAAAGCTGTCAAGAAAACAGCTCCTAACTGTCTAACTCAACTGAAGCAAATGAACTGTTACATACTGTTGTGGTGTTTTTTTTATTTAGTTCAGTAGTCTGCAGTTCTTCTCTGTGAGGTGCATGTACAACTTTGAAGGAAGTCAGTATTATCTGTGATGTCTGAAAGATTTGAGGTTTTTTGTTTCAGTCTTGGTTGAGGATTGTTCTGACTGTTTCCTTTCATATTGAATCACATTTCCTCTAAGCTGTAGTATATGTGAGGCAAAGGATGTTTCCAACGTGTTAAAAAGCTTTTTTTCTCACCCACCTTTGAAATAGCTGCACCGTTGCAGCAGGATATTTTGAGAGGGTGCGCTTATTGAACAAAGTGGTGGTTGGTGTGTTCATATTTTGTGTGGAGGGCCTAATGGTGCATGCAGAGGATGTGGTAAACTGGCCTGATTGCTCAGCAGTAGTGTGTGGAGTCTGTTCAGTGTGAAGAGCAGTAACATGATCTCCAGATGATGATGCACATGGAGATAAGTGGAGCCAGTGTCCTTGTCTTGTTACAAACCGTATTTCACCAGTGCAGAGCTGCATGATGAAGATGGTCTTATTTTACTGTGGAAATGTTTTAAAGATTATGTTATCCTACAGGACTCAGGAGCCTGCACTCTTAAAGTTTCCCTACTGAAAAGGGAGTAACTGGTAAAAATGACAGCTATGGCTCAGTATGTGATTATTTTGATGACACAGGAGCTATTAGTGATAGAAACGTTATTCAAGATAAAGAAACTCATCAACCAACACCCTTTTTGACATCCTTTGCTATTGTTTGGTATTTTCTCATCTCCCGGGTGACTGTAGCTACATCTGACCAAATGGGCGTGATTTGGAGAATGAACAGAATGTTAATTCACTCTGTTCAAGTCCAGGGAGAGGCATTGCATTCTTCTCCTTTTTACTGAGTGGGTGTGTGTCCAGGTAGGTGCCAACCTGTCAGTGTGACACAGAGGGTAGAGTCAACAGCAGTATCACTGACGCAGGCTATGGAAAGTTCACACTGGTGTATGGCCACCAGCGAGAGCTTTGACAAGCGTGATTCATTCCAGGAATATTCCCCCGCAGCCACGGTGGTTCATCTGAGCGAATGTTCCCTCACATCAAAAGCTCAGCCAGACCTTTCAGTTGAATGTACTTGCGTCTGCTATGTTCATCAGCCATTCTTTCAGTATTAGCATTTACTACAGGGAGCCAGTGCCTGTTCATTTTGATCCAGTTGATTTTGGCCCAGAGTTCAAGGAGAAGAGAAACAGAGTCAGCTAAGCACTGCAGTGATTCAGGGAAAGAGGTGAAGAGTTGATGTAGGTGGCCAGGTTTGGTTGCCAGACATCTAAATATACAGAGGTTTAGTCGGCTATCTGCATAGTTAATCTTACGCCATTCAGTATTTGTGAATATTTGATTTCCACAACACAAGATGATAACTTGTTTACTCCAAATGTTTCATTCCTTGGAATAAATGAGGTGTTAATTCTTAGGATTAACTTTGTTAAATGCAGTGTTTATTCATTGATTTGATCCATTTCACTCATTTATTCATTCGTTTCATCTAAAACTTGTTAGCCATTGATGTGGATGTTGGGATGGCAGTGTCCACTTTGGTGCAAGCTTGTAGGGACATGTCTTGAAAACTATTGAATGGATTGCCACAAAGTTTGGTACATATGTCCATTGTACTGAGAAAAATAACCTTGGTGATCCCCCCAATCTTTCCTCGAGTGCCACCAAGAGGCTGACATTTGTTTGGTTTTGAGTGAAATGTCTCTAACAATTGCTGGATGGATAGCCATGACATCTGATACACACATTCATGTTCCTCACTGGGTGAACTGTAAGCACTTCGGTGATCCTTTAAACTTTTGTTTAGCACTACCATCAGATAAACATTTCTGTTTTTCAAATGACTAAAACTTATGACATTCCCATCAACCTTAGTTGTACTCAAAACACAGCTGTTCCTGCCTGTTGCCTCACCAATTGGGTCAGTGCATTGCCATTGCCTTACCCGTCAGTGTGGCTGCAGATTCTTGTTTTGTAGTATTGAATACATCAGTCGGTTGCCATCATCTGTCAGTTGCCTTATCTGTGTTGTTGTGATGTACAGATAAAAGATAATGATTCATCAGGGGTGGGGCGTCATTATTTTTGCCACACACTTGAAAATTACTCACGCACACAGCTTCAGACTTGTGCTAGCAAGTTTCACTCATTCAGCCCAAACTACACATAACTACATGTTACAGTAAACATGCTAAATTGAAGCTTTCACATCAGTTAGGTGTTCTGCAAGCGTCAGCCTAAATGACACACAGGTTCACTTCCCCTGACCACCAGGGAGTTGTTCTGAGGCTTGTAGCATGCGTATACATATACATGCATGTATCTTGACTCATTTCTGGTCAATGAGAAATAAAAAATACCCACAGTTACTCTCAAATCATTTAGAGCAAATGCAGCATCATAGGTATATGTAATTGTGTGATAAAGAAGCTTTATAAGGACAACTATAAGATGTGCCTTACAGTTAAGTATCTTTAAACAAATAATATTAAACTATTTTAACTTCATTCAATATGTCAAAGAGTAGCATTAAATACAAATAATATAGCAGTCATATTAGTCTTTAGCTTAAAATATGTAAAAACTGTTGAAACCTTGCATGAGCGCATGTTGGAGCAATGACTCTTGAATCCAACAGTTGGAACGGCCTGCTTTTCTCCTTCATACCTCCACCATCTCGTTTGCCTGTAGGGACAATCCCTCATTCATGTGACAAGTGCCAAAAGGCCTTTTATAAAACAGAATGTACATGACAGGCTTGGCCTTTCCTCAGAGAGCAAGAGTGTCCCTGTGGAAACTGAAATACATCCTGTCTGGACTTATTTTAGTCATGCAAACTTTTGGACTCATCAATCTCATCAATCCTGTCACCTCAAAGTGTGCTTAATACTGTATGTAAGGTATGCAGTCTAATCCATCATGCAACTCTAAAGCTCCTCATTGACTAATAATGAATTCTTTGTGTGTTTAGCAGCTGTTAAAGGCAGGGCAATCCTCTGCTCATGTTCAGTGGTGGAGGAAACCTGGGGGATAAAGTATTTTAGAGCTTAAATTACTAGTGTCTAAAGTACTTGCTTGAAGGACAGTCACGTGTAAATACAAATAGTGAGGCATTGATATTTAGTCAACCCTCAATTTTATAAAAATTGGGTGGACAGAACACTGAAATTAGCAATCTAAATTGTTCTAAACCCAACGCAATAATAATAAATTGCTTGTTATGTTTGACCAACACTCCAAAAGCTAAATATATTTGGTTTATTAATACATGATATTGTAAATCCTCACAATTTACAAGTCATAGCTAAATAATGTATTCATGTTTTTGCTTGACAAATGACTTCAACAATTAATAAATTTTCAAAATATTTTTATATTGAGTTGATTTTATTATTTTAAGCCTTGCAAAACATTAAATACACATTCAGCAGTACAATTCAATAGAACCATAAACCGCAGCTTCCGAAATGCCCGTAAAGTTGAATCAACACCTCTTAAAAATAGTTTCAACAGAGAGTGAATATTGGATGTAGGATTTATTGCAGCACTGTTATGTTTGACCTTATTGTTTTTATCTAGGTGTACCTAATAATAAATCAGTGACTGAATGCCAATGGAGAAATTGGTAGACAGAAATTTGGATACTTCCTCTAGTAGTCCTTCAAACTTGATACTTTGCAGCATGTTGGTATGCAGGTATGTCATAAAGCTGTCCATTGTGTCAGTCGGAAGTGAGAGTATTTCTTTACACCTACAGCACCCATTTCCATTCTCCTCCTGCTGGGCAGCGGATGCTGAACTGTGAGCCATAAAAATGACTTCATGACTTGAATTCTTCCCATTGTTTGGCTGTGTTGAATTGTTGTGGCAGCCGAAGCAGCGAGATGTCACCAGAACAGAATTCACCTTTTATGTGCATTGGCAACTGCCCAGCAGCACCTTTGTGTGATGGAGAGGTTTCATCAAACTGTGCTCAGCATTTTGTTTTATGTGAGCAACAGAGCAGTGCAGTCTTAAAACCTCATCAGTGGCCAATTAAGCAGAGCCATGAGTGTGCCACTTATCCTCTCTCCACCACTATGTGTTTATTTACTTGTTTGTTAGCTCTGTCGCATACTTTCACCATCCTTTCACTTTGACATTATTCACCACTAGTGTTTTTTATGATGCTAGCAGTGGACGTTTTAGTAGAGAATTAACAGGGTGCTTGGTTGATTATAGCTCTATAGGAGAAGCTGCTGAGGTTCATGGAACTAATTGACACCCCCACAGGCTGGGAAACTTGGGGCAGCTGCTCCCTGTCATTATCACAACTTCACTTATTTCTGAAGGCCACAGCAATTAACCTAATGATGGTGAGCCCAGTAACCCTGCTAATTGGCCCAGACTATTAATGAGTAACTGGGACTGCGCTGCTTGTCCCAACACTTGTGGAATGCGCAGAAGATAAAATGGGCCAGTTTTAGAGGGGATTTGAGGGAGTAGCGTGGCTGATGTCCTAGATCCACTCTAGTTGGGGCTGTCTTTAATTTACACAAGTTTTTCTTGCTCCTCATATTTTCAGACATTTTGCTAACTGTATTATGCAATGTTTACAATCATTGACAGGCTTTTATTACAAGGAGACGCTGAGAAAGATTATAATTAACATATCTTGCTTCACCACAGTGTGTACATTGCTTTGGATCAAACTGAACTTTCAAGTTCAAGTAAACTTTGCTTAGATCATTGGACGTTAGCCTAGCATTAACTAATACAGTTACAGTATTCAGAGGTGCAAAGCCATGACAAAGTTGTGATTACTTGATAACTAAAGACACGTGCTGACCTGCTTAACATTTTTATGCTTGGCTTTTCTTTTCTCTGAAGCAGAGTATGTATGAAAAAATAACAATAATAGCAGTGATTCATGTGATAATAATAAATACAATGCCAAAACGCCCAATTGGAAAAGTAGTTTGTTTTGGTGATCTGAAAAACAAACCCAGCATGGCATTGTGTGTCTCTGTGTACGGGAACAGTCAACTCATGATGCGTAAGTTCCACATTTACTTTCAAGAGTTGATGCAACACCAAGCTTTGTTTGAGTTAAGCAACAGACGAGGCACAATTGTTAGGGTGTAGACTTTCTTTTAAAGCAGTCTATACTTAAAATAGCTTATGTCATTGTCTACTAGCACACCTATTTATTACTTGTTAAGCAGAAATAAATGCACACTTTGTCAGACAGAGGAGTTTCAGTGACAAATTGTGTGTGTGTGTGTGTGTGTGTGTGTGTGTGTGTGTGTGTGTGTGTGTGTGTGTGTGTGTGTGTGTGTGTGTGTGTGTGTGTGTGTGTGTGTGTGTGTGTGTGTGTGTGTGTGTGTGTGTGTGTGTGTGTGTGTGTGTGTGTGTGTGTGTGTGTGTGTGTGTGTGTGTGTGTGTGTGTGTGTGTGTGTGTGTGTGTGTGTGTGTGTGTTGAACCTGCAAGAGCTCATCCCATCATCACTGTACACCACAGAGCGTTGTGTCTCTACATGCAGTTCTACAACTGCATACAGCTTCATCCACAACCATTAATAATATCTGAGTAAACTTGACAGAACTGAAAAAAACATCACCATGAATATTTTCCATTGTGCTCTGTTATTTTTGTTGTAACAGATCCATTTTTAACATTGAAGTTAATTGATCACCTTGAGAATATTTTGAGAAGGCTTTCACTTATTATCAACATCAATGTCATGATTTGTAACCTCTTTGCTTACCCTTTAGACCCTTGCTGATAATGGCATTATCATGCTTGTCATGTTGTTTATGTCAGCAGATAACATACTGATAACTTAAATGAGAATTTAAGACTGAGTGACGTGTTGGATGAAGCAGCCAGTAGGCAGCTCATGCAAAAGGTTCCCCAGGCCGGGGGTGCAAATCGACAGACAGTAGCGCACTGTCATGATCAATTACAATTTTGTAACATTTTTGAACTCAATCCTCAGCAGTAATTAAACATCTGTATCTGGTGTGTCTGCTCCTTGTCTATCCCCTCATGTAGCTGTCCAGATATTTGACAGATAAAAACACACAACACGAGAGTCGATACTGACTGTCGGCCCCAAAATATTGTTCAGATGGAAAGATTTGTGCCATATGGAAAAAATATTATTATAAGATAGTAAAACAGTTCTTGGATGATGTTAAAATATGATATGTTCTTCCTCAATATTGCATTATTGCTATTCCAGAAACATATGTCTACATGAGTATAGAACAATCAGGACTCCTCACATGGTTTCACTATACAGTGGTGTCTACAGCGATTTGATTTTAAACTTTAAGATTTACAGTATTAGATGTAGAAATTAACAACAGACATTGAGGGAAGCAAAATCTGCAACAGTCATTCAAACCTGAAGCATACAAATACAAAATATCCCCTGAGCTACAAATTACTAAACATGTCCACTGAACTGCAGGACAAGTTTATTTACTTAAGCCATTCTTATGTACATTATGTCAAAGTGCTACCATATTACATGTCATATATCATACTACATGACTGTATACATTATACACAATGGTCCTAGTGAATCACAGTGAAACGTTCAGATCCTTGCACGTTTATTTTCCTTGTCTCAGAAGACCATTTGGATTTAATGAAACTCTTTAGCTTTGCAGGCACTTTAGCAATGTTAGTCATGTGTCTTTGGTTTCAGATTCTTCCCATTCCTATTTGATGTGGTTACACAATCCATGTCAAGGGGACTTAGGCCAGTGGAAGTGAAGTGTTGCTGGAGATGAAAGGCGGCTTATGCAAATGTTCACTGTCTTCACCTGTTGATCTGATATTAAGCCAGACTAGTAGAAACATGTGATACTGATGGAAACATTCAGCCATGCACATGTTTGTCTAACATATTGTGCACTTTCTATCTCATGTTAACTGTATCTCTTTTTTATTTTATTTTTCAGGGTTTTGACGAGTGTGTGCTGACCTGATCTTTCCATGGCACTGACGGTGAATCTGATCGGTCCTTCACCATGGGGCTTCAGAATATTCGGAGGGAGGGACTTCAAGAAGGCCATAACTGTATCGAAGGTACTCGTCAACAGTCACCCTGCTGCTGAACCTCGTCACACCTTATCAACCATATCCTCTGTTTCTGTGGAAACACAGTCTGTAATGACATGTCATGCAAAGTCAACTTCCTCCTCACTATGTTTCTTTTCTTGTCTTTGTTTGTGTCCGCGGGCTGCTTCATACCTATTTCCTTGACTACTGAACCCATTAGAATAGAATGGAAGTAGATTACATTAGAAGGAAACCACTGATTACAGTTACAGTGGAAGTTGAGGTGGGAGGTGAGGTGTTCCTGGTCCCAGAATGTGTTGGTATGTGTGTCTGCTTTCGTCTGTACTAACATGCGTGCATCACCACGTGCATTAGTACAATTTTACTTTAACACGTGCACGCTGTTTTCACAGATCTTTTTTTTTTTTTTTTTTGTCGGTGAAAAGAAGAAAAAAAGTGTTGGGGGCTGGGGTTGGAAATGAAGAAGCGGAAACACTGGCACTGTAAGCAGACGTTAGACAGTAAACACCTCCAGGAAACCTTGCTCAGACAAACTTCTACATGCCACAGACACCCAGCTCTGCCAACTTCATGTCCTGGTCCCACATTACCACCTCAGCCTGCATTTCCCCTGTAGTCTAAAGAATATAAAGGTTAAATGATGGTAAACCATGGCAGGGTTCCAATGTTTTAAGCAGCCTGAATTTCAAGCTCCTTTGACTTCAAAAGCATTTATTGTTTGCCCCCTCTTGACGCATTATGTTAGAAAAACAGACCCTCTCATGAAAAATGGGCTTTAGGTCTGATTTAGTTACTGGTATCTAGTAAACAACAGCAGCATGTTTTCTTTTCTCAAATTTCAAACGGGTTCTGTGAAGCGACAGGGATTCCTGTGTAGAGAGAAACTTCATCACTGAAATTGGTTTGCAAAGCCCAGTCACAGAAACGGCTCGCCCCCCCCCCCCCCCCCCACCTGCAATGTAACAGCCATGGGGCTGGATCATCTGAGGTGGTTGGCACTTGGCACAGAGACGACATGGATGCCCTCTTTTATTCACATTGGCCTAAAAGATAGCTTGCCCCTGGTTCGCTTGGTCAAAGACTCTAGAAAAGAACCCCCAACTGTGCTTAGTTTATGTGAAACCAGGCGTGTCCTAATCAGAAAAGGCACGCACTATTGTGGGTCACCACAGCAACGCTTAATTGCCTCTCGAGTGGGCCCACAGACATGGCACCTCTGCCCTCTTGCTTGCCTAAATTGACAAACAGCCTGTTGACTAGCATTCGCTTTGCATCCAGACGTTTTTCCTCTAGAGATGGAAGGAGACTTTGATCCTCTGTGATTGGCTCTTTGCATTCTTCGTTTTATTGTCTCCCTCTGTTTATAATTGTGAGCCGACCGCTGTTTGTGACAAATGCCATACTTCTTTTTTTAATGTTAAATGTAATGCTGCTCATTTTAGTTTTAGTTTGTGAAAGTCTATGTGTTTGGGTGTGTATGCGTGGGACACAGGAATCAAGCTGAGAGCAGCGGACGATATGTTTTGGCCCATTAGTGTGGAATTCCCTCTGATGTGGCGGTATAGCATTGGCTTTGACATGCGGTGAGGCTGGTTGCAAAGGTCAGGCCCAGTCAAACCATCAAGTAGTGTCACACTAATGACTTCTCCCCAAGGGTGTCATGAATCTGTCCGCTATGACCAGCACTGTCTCGTTCCATGTGGTTGAAAGGCTGTGGCATCTGCTGGTATTTACTGCTAGTGTTATGTTTCGGAGACAGAGACAGTCGGATAAATAGCGTCGCTAGAAGTGTGTTAGCAACTCGTCAACCCCTTTTCTCATTAACTCATTTGTTAATTCTGAATGTCAGTCACTGACAAACTGTCCACACAGACATAAGATACTGAGCTGTCTTTGCCTGCCAGATGAATAGCATCCATAAAGTGTTGTGTTCAGAGCAGGTCCTGGGGCCAGTAGGATCTAACTGGCGCTCATTCCTCTGTTCAACAGGTCAATGGGGGCAGCAAGGCAGAGCAGGCAGCCCTGCAACCTGGTGACATTATCTTGGAGATCAACGGGGAAAACACGGCCGACATGTTGAACGTGGAGGCTCAGAACAAGATCAAGAATTCCAAGACCCATCTGCAGCTGGCGGTGCAGAGGTACACTGACAAGCATCTGCTATAAAAATAAACATACTGAGATACATTGACTAACACCTGCTACCATGATATTTAATTGTATGCTGTATGACTTTCTGCAGCTTGGTGCACTGTATCAATCTTATAAATGTCCGTGATTTTCAGTGTTTGTGCCAAGACCACAGCCTTCATCTTCTTCACACTGTTTCTACCTCCATCATGCAAGCACTGTACAAACAAAACAAGTGATTGTAATCAGGGGAAATGCCAGCATGTATGAGAGCCACGCTGTTCCCTTCCCTGGTCCTTCCCAATAAACCCTGTTTTGAGATTTGCCAAGACTTTGTTTGGATGACAGGGGTTTGGCTACTAAAAAGGTTTTTCCTTTGAGCTAGGATTGCTCTTGGCTGGCATTTTGATTAAAGCTATTTGCTAAAGTCTCATTTCTTGTCACTGTTGGCCCACTGTCACTGTCTTTCTTAGCTTTGCTCTCTTATTGCACAGAAACACACATGCACTTGCGCATGTGTGCTTTCACATAATTCCGCCTTGGATGTCCTACGTCCATGTGAGTGAATTTTTCTCTGCTGACCTCATGTCTCCCACCAGGCCAGAAACAACACCATTGCTCCATGTTTGCCCAGGACAATGCCACTGTGTAGCTCTGCCATGCCTTTAATCTCACTCTGTTAACTGTCAGTGATTTTCAGCACCAAGAACCTCACTGTTTGCTCCCACAAACTTCTGTCTTAATGCTACATACAGCACATAACGTCCTCTCAAGAGGACTATAATCAAGTAGCACAAATCCTTGCTTAGTTGAGAGCACTCCTCTTTTCCAGCTCCACATCTGATTGGAAGATTATCCTCATCAAACCAGCAGTGATGTGGGTGCCAGCCGTCATCACACAGCTGGTGTTGCCCAATGGAAGAAGCTGGCATCAGCTTGTCCTCGGAAAGGGAGAGTTGTTGTTTTTAGGCTTGTCTGCTGCTGTGTAGGGAGGCTGTGCTTTATTGTTGATGCATCCAACAACACACTGACCCCAAATGTTCCTAACAGGGGTTATTTTTATAGCAACAAAGCAAACACAGCATCACTGTCTTATCATTGACCCTTAAAGCTTTTTAGTCAGGCTTTGTTTGCAGCTTTTTGGTTGGGCTTCATTGTTCAGAGGCTTCATGGATGATGTCATGTTGACTGAACAATTTGTCACTGCTACTTTCCTCTGATCCTGTTTCTCTCTCTAATTGAGTTGGCTATCAGAATAACTCATGGGTGTCAGTAGATATTCTCTATCCTTGAACCTTTGACTCTAAGTAAGAAACTGCACAAGGAAACTTTAATGTGAGAGAAAAACTTTGATACCAAACAAATGTGTCCATAGGACAAAGTTCAAGTGTTATGTGTAAGAAATAGAAATCAATGTTTTGCTAATTTTATTTAGACAGTTCTTGTTTGTCTGCTTGTATTTTGAGAGGTGTGAATATTGAAGAACTTTGGCTTATTTTGTTAAATGAAAAATCTGGTTGTGTAGAGAAACGCTATTATAGTAATAAAATAGGCTAGTATCACTTTTGTAATATTTTCGAACCCCAGGTGTCATATCCTTTGTATTACAAAAAATCCTTGTCGCAGCTTCACATAAAGCATAGACTTGTTTCTTTTTTTGTTTGAAACCTCTTAAACTTAACTGGTGAATATTTAGTGTTTTTGATATTTCAGTTTTCTGAAAGGACAGGTATTCTGACAATGCACATGTTTCAGGAATCTCCCTCAGGCAGGTTAACTCTAGTTCCCCTTGATGACCGCTATGAACAGCTTGTATCAGCGTTTTCAAGTGCTGATTTATGTCACTTTCACATCTCTGTGGTATTAAGTCATAGTTAGCATTTTCGCTCAAAGCTAATTCATCCATCTACTTCTGTAAAGGAGACCTGTAGCCGGAGGTCATCACTTATAGACTAGACAGGTATTTGCGGTCAATGATCGCATCGCTCTCACAGTCTCAAGATCACAACTTCCTCTACTGTTTTGATGTACATGGTGGAAATGGAAGCACCAAGTGAGCATTTTTCAGCTGTGCAGTTCCTAATTCAAAGCAATGGGTTTTTCAGGCATGCCGCATTAATATCTCCCCTACGGGAAGAAATGTCTTATGGCTGCTGTATCAGTTTCTGTCTTCTTGCCATCTCTCCCCTGCACACAGTATTTGGATCCCAGGCCACGAGAGGTGTTTCTGGGTGATTGACCACAGGCATCCAGGCCTTCCTGTTTGCCTCATTACCCTGGGCTCAACCAAGAGCCAGTCAGCCACTGGCCCTGCAGCCAGGGGGGCACTGTGTGTTTGCATTGGCACCTATTCTGCCCATATTCCTTTCTAAATTTAATGATGGTATTGCTAACAGATCATGTTTTTTATTTAAGAAAGTAAAGCAAAAGTGACTAGTTGGAAAAAGGAGACCCATCAGGAGAATATTTTCTAAAGGGGGACATAAACTGCAGCAGTTGTCTTCTGCAGTAATCTCTAAGTAGTTGTTCATCTTACAGACCTTAATGCCAATTGATTTTTTTCTTCTTAAATTTGATCTATTTGTGTTAATGGTTTACATTTATGTTTCTAAGTGACATGTGTCACTGCTCTGGTCCTTAACTGACTTGATTTAACTGAAATGTGAGCAAAAACAAAAAACAGCACATGAACTCCAATTTGAGTGTTCTGACAACGGTCACATAGCCAGAGTTCATATATGAATCAGATCTAGCACCACATATGCAAGTGACCCATATCTAAACTGATGAAAAATGGTGAATTGGTTTTTACACACTTATATGAAACAATCAGATTTGAGTAATTTGGAGGCAAAAAAATAAATAAAATCAGATTTGTGATGTGAACATAGCCTAAGATTCATGGGAAAAAGCTGATGGGTGTTATGCAGAATATCATACTCAGTGTATGGTATTACATACACTGAGTACATCAGCCTGTGCAGAATGTTATTGAAACCAGCCTTATTTATCTCATTGATTTATTTAACATGGCCTACTTTAGTGGGTTGTCTGTTTTGTTTGTTTATTAAGCAGTCATGGATCAGATCCTGTTATGTATACAGATGGGAAATTACATTTTGTGTAAACTGAAGTCAGATATTATCAGTGTTGACTGTGGGTTTCTGTCTTTTAAGAATTGGATTTTCCAGCCCTGGACAGACAAATGGCATCAACAGCCCTGAACAGCTCACTGGACGCTTCCAGGTCAGAATTTAATCTGTCTACAGTTTATCTTGATTACTGACAAATGAATATACACCTGTGTCCAGGACAGTAACTCGACCACATTTCGTCACACAACATTGCTCAAGTTTTATTTGGATAATGCGTCATTTTGACTACACAGGATATGCTCCTTGTTTTCTACTAATGCAGGCATCGTACATCTCTTTATTTCCTCAAGATGGAAGCAATATAAGAAACTAGTGATTTAATACTTGTTTCTGTGATTTATTGAGATTCAGGGTGTGATTTGCCGGGGTGGTGGTGGGGATTGCTGCTTTGAGATTTTCAGAGATGTGGGTAAAAGAGGAGCGAAATGCCTCAGATGGCCTCTCCACAGGACAGCTTTAAAAGAGGACAGAAGTTTGTTATCAAAGAGGACTGTTTTCTTGTCTGAAAAGTAGGTATATATTGTAGCGCCCCCCCCCCCCCCCCCCCCCCATTTATTTCACAAATCGCACCCAAACCACGACCTACGATACATGGTGATACTATATACATAGTCTGTAAACCTGTTTAGAGGATACAGTATTTTCCTTTGTATATTTGTGTATTTACTGACATTCTCAGTAAATACACACCGAGTTGTTTCACCAAAACCAGTTACATTTATCAGATTCTGACACAGTAACATTGCTTTGGTGTGATGTTTTTGTAGGAGACAGTAATAGTGAGTCGAGATGAGAACCAGAACTACAGAGAGTACACCATTTCCAGCCCTGCATCACTGTCCCCTGGACCTTATTCACCAGATCCTCCTGCCAGCCCTGACGGGAAGAGAGAGAGGCTGACACCAACCATCAACAAGAGGTAGCTTACCTGACCTACTGTGATAACATTTCCATGTTCAAGCATGCAGGTCAAGTTTAATTTTGCAGATCTGATTAAAATCTGTGTCTCACTGATTGGCATACCTGATGCTAAAGATGAACAGAGGGTTTTTTGGGTAGATGCCAGCCTCCTCCTTTAACCTTAGTAAAATGATACAGTGTAAAGAATCCTCCCTGTATTGTGATGCCCCCATAAAAATGCTGAAAAAGCATTGGTGGAACTTTAAAGGTTTGCTTGGTTGTAGCATTGGAAGTTGTTAGACAGATCCTGAATACAGTGCCAGCTTGTCCACTCCTGCATTGTTACTGTGCTTACCAGTGTTGTAATGAAAGCAAAGGATTCTTCCGTCTGAAGTTGCACTCTTGCGGTTACCTGAAATTTGAAGTTTGGACAATCAGCCTGAAAGATCAAATCAGACAGAAATTGTGTGTGTGTGTGTGTGTGTGTGTGTGTGTGTGTGTGTGTGTGTGTGTGTGTGTGTGTGTGTGTGTGTGTGTGTGTGTGTGTGTGTGTGTGTGTGTGTGTGTGTGTGTGTGTGTGTGTGTGTGTGTGTGTGTGTGTGTGTGTGTGTGTGTGTGTGTGTGTGTGTGTGTGTGTGTGTGTGTGTGTGTGTGTGTGTGTGTGTGTGTGTGTGTGTGTGTGTGCTTAAATCTGTTCAAACAGTTATGTTATGGGGACTCGCCTGTCTTATGGGGACAAAAAGCAAGTCCCCTTAAGGTAAATGATTTATTTTAGGGTGAAGACTTGATTTAAAGTTAATATAAGTTTAGGGTTATGTTAAGTTTAGGATAAGGGTTAAGATTAGGCATGTAGTGGTTATGGTTACGGTTAGGATAAGTGTCCAGTAAATGAATGTAAGTCAATGTAATGTCCCCTGAAGTGATGGAAACATGGTGGGTGTGTGTTCTAGCTTGCAACAAACTGAATACCCCTCTGCCTCTCCTTTCATGTGTTAAGGAGAATGTATCGTGGTCATGAAAAACGTGACATACTTCTGAATATTATATTCCATTTCTGCCAATAGATGCCCATAAATTTTACACATTGGTCCTTTTTTAGAAGACATTTTTTGAGCTCAATATTTCAGAGTCACAGTTAAGTGTTTTTCAGAAACCTGTCCATTCACAGCTTGAATAGACTCATAGCTGGACAGACGGTTGCAACAAGTGCTCTCTTGACTCTACAACAGGCCCAAAGTCAATAGGTATGGAAATCACAGACCGAAAGTGGAGCCATGGGATTGTACTGTAGTAACAAAGGATATGCACAGGATATCACATTCCACAGTTTGCTTTCACCTTAACAAAAGGCAGAATGTGGAACGTTCGCGAGTCTTTCTCTACACATGGCCATTTGTTGGCTCTTCTGGACAACTTAGTAGGTCACAGGTCAATATCAAAACTTTTTCCTTTGTCTGGACTTTTCACATGGCATACACTTCCTGATTGCCATATTCTTGTTACATAATTACAATATATACCTCTTCTTATTATCATTTTTCCTTCATTTCAATCATAATCCATTTTTATCATATACTGTCAATATGACTGTGCAGTGCACCTTTTTTTTTTTTTTTTTTTTTTTTTACAAATGTGGGTTGTTATTGTTTTTAAACTGTATTTTTTTTCTAGATGAACAGGTTTTCTGTTACATCAGATTGGACCTGTGGAACTAGTTAAATGAAATGCTTCTGTTTGTACATATGAACCATATTAGGAGTAGACAACATAGATAAAATCTTGTATTACGTTATTAGAATTTTATATATTAAATACTTTTATGATACCTGGGAAAATCAAAATAATTCATCATGTTGATGGGGGAAAAAACAATATTGCAATCAGTCAGTCCTGATGATTAATTTGCATACATTTTCACATTGTCTGATATCAAAGCACAGCTACCTCAGTGTAAATTATTGCAAAATAGCCAAAGATCTTCTCAGTGTAAAAATCGTCATATTGTCTACCTCAAAATTGTACATATGTGTCGCTGAGTCTCTGTTGTCCTTATGTTCTAGTGTCCAGCTGCGCTCATGGTCTCCAGATGAGAAGAGTCAGAGGCTGTCTAGACCCCTCTCACAGGTTGGTTCTGTTTTGTTTTTTTTACTAATCAAATCCTCTTTTTTTTTTTTTTTGTTCCTTTCAGATATTCACAACTGTCCACCCTGTAAAAGAGAAACAGCTGAACTCTAGCAATGAAATGTCTTTAATTAGTAGGGGATTAATGGTTTTAGTGATCTTCTCCAGCCAGAGTTTGTTGTGTTCCTCTCTTTGTACTGTCACTGCTATAGAAAATAAGTTCTCTTCACATTTTAGTTGATTTCATAGTAGCACAACTTTTTGGGTATCGTATAACGTGTACTAGTTTGGGACCTAATAGAAATACACTGGACTAACACATGACGTTTAGATAAATGTTAAATGCCCTCATAAAGTCTTTCATCTGTATCAGTTTCAGGCTGTAGTTGACTCAGACAGCACAGATGAGGGTTTTTGTCCTCTCATCTGTAGCACCCTGTGAGATGTATTTATTTTGACTGCATAGCCCCATTCTATAAGAATAACATTTCAGTTCTTAGCTTTTCCTGTGAATTGTTACTCACTGATGCCACAAAAGATGCCCTACAAAGGTTAGGGGAGTCCAGAGAACTGTATGTGGACTTCACAATAACAGCAGGATACAGAGGCTTGACATTTTTATAGTGGGGAGTGTATGAACTAAAAAGGCCAGTCTTTTAAAATATCTGACATTAAGCTGAACAACAGTCTGAAGCTGTTTGATTCAGAGCGTGCTCCAAGCAACAAAAAAAAAGACTTTCTGTCAAAACAATGGCCTTAACCTTTAGTTGTCTGAATGGAGACTCATTAGTTTCAGTAAGCAGTAAAATATGGAAAGTGGTAAAATACAGACTTGGGGTTATCGTGAGACTGCCGCTGAACTATGTTGTGCTTATTTACAATTCCAGCAACAAAACCAGGAGGGGGGACTCAGGCGTCTGGAAAGACTTCAGTGAGTTTAAGAGAGAAAATGTTGTGGGAAAGTTCATCATGAACTATTTCAGCTATGTCTTCATGCTTAGTCTCAAGCATGGGTCCCACTGAAGACCGAACATGTGGGATGACAGAGCAGGAAAAAACATACAAGACCTTTGGTAATGGCACAAGGAATTCCAGCCATTTTTATATCTCTTGTGAACATTACATAAAGTTAAATAAATAGGCAAAGGTTTGAACTTCAAAACATTCAAATGTTTCTTCTGAGAGGCTGCTGGCTTGAAAGGTCTGGGATCTGTTGTCCTATTTAGATGTAAAATGGGATTCAGATGCACTGTCACACACAGGAGTGTCCAGTCTTTGAGACCGGTGGCTTACATACTTGGAGAAAGATGAACCAGTCTAGTCATGATATTACTTAGTGGGTCTTTTGAGGAAGGCATTATTACTTTTCTTGAGCAGTTCTGACCAGTCTGTGTAAATAAAATTCTCCTGTCAGTCATGACCTCCACAAAATCTGGTCCCAGCTGAATAATGTTTTCAGGAATGCAATACAGAGTCCCTCCTAATATTTAATTTGATGTGACTACAAAGCTGCATGTCAAGTTGTCTACCTCCCAAGTTTTTTTAAGGCAGGGAAGGCGTGTAGGATATCTGTATGCAGACATGAATCAGCTCTGTGACTGGCTCACTGTTAAGGCAGATCCAACTGACACAAGTGTGATATGTGATGTTCATTTGAACAACTGACGCCCCAGGCAGACAGTGAACTGCAGATAATGGTGCTGTCTCGTGTCAAGTCCTTACGCTCGGAGGGGAATTAGCTTTTGCGTAACATGAATGCTCTTGGATAAACAAGTATCATGATTTTTGAGATTTAAGTGAAAATGTCTGAATGAAGGTTTGTGAGTTTAACAATCTCGAAGATCTTTCTTTTTTTTGTTCTTTTTGGCGGCACCTGTGTCCATACAGTGTTTTTTTTCTGAGGACCACTGTCTTTTTTTCACATTTTCTCAGTTAGGTGGCTGCCTAGGAAAAGAAGCATTGCACTACGCATTTTTTAATAATTTTTTTGTGCAGCTGCTTTGAGTGCTCTAGTGAATTTTTCCGAAAGGCACTGGTGTCGTCACTGTAGCTCCTTTTCAGGCAACCAATCACATAATGGATAATAAAAACAAAGGGACAATGCTAATCTATAAGTTGCGGTTAAAGTGGTCAAGATATTGTTGTCATAGAAACAAAACCCATGTGTAATGCTTCATTAAAAAAGTGCTTTTCTGCCAGAGAAAAGCGCTGGAATATGGACACACCCCGTAAGGCGATAAGCGGTAATTACAGGTGTGTTTTTGGACCACACGTCCCTGAGACAATTCACTTACAAGTGAATTGAAGAACCTGTCTGTTGTGTTAGCTCTGCCTATAGACCAACCACTGCTGGGTGATAGAAAATGTGTCGATAACTGTGCGCCACTCATTATTTTTCCTGGAAATGTTGCCACTGTCACCCAGTTTGTAATACTGCAAATGCAAGAGCTTTCATCAGTGGGCCATAAACTCAGTCGACATTGTATTGCCTCATTTGGTGATAGATAGTGACTTGGCAGACATTTATTTCATTTCAAGATTATCACTTTAAGTCAGGGTGGTGGTTGTTTAATGTGTGGCTCTGGGAAATGAACCATTTGAAATCACAGTTGAGTATTTTGGAGCTTTTTAATGTGGCACCCCACAGATTTTTACACACAAGCAGTTTTGAAGAGCACAAAGAGTGCTGCAAAGCTTGTGAAAACAGTTTTAAAAACAAGTTTTAAAGTCTGAGAAAACCCCCATGATGTCATTCGGATATTCAAATCTTAAATTGGACTTGAGCCTTATAATTTGTAGCACAAAGCCTGTGTTACAAACTTGGGATCTGAATTTGAAACACATGAGGGTTTAATGAAAGCTATTAAGTTGCATAGTGGGAACTCTACAAAAGGATCTTACAACAGTTTTAGTTTGCACTACAGTTGGTTTGTCACATCAGTTCCTTTGGCCGAATGATCTCAACAGTTAAAGTTTTTATACTCATTTCAGTTCATTGATATTACATTATAGGTTTCAATATATTATTTCTCACAGAAGGCAATGTACGCCTCTGTTAAGTACAGATTCGGATGCTTTCAGCAACAATCCAAAGCCACATTCAAAAACCCACTGTGGAGCTATAGTGAGGCTGCGGCAAGCAAACCATGGTGGAGCAAACTTCCGTATTGGCCTACAAAAAACACATTAGGAACTGTGTTGCGGCTCAGATCTCTCTCAGCGAGCACCGAGGAATGAACTTGCTGCTGTCATGGCTGTCTGTCCGGGACGGCCTCGCATGTTTGTGGTATTTATGGAGTCGCCTGTTCTCCCATTCTCCTTACCATTTTTAAATTCACCCGTTTCTCTCATTCTTCTTATGTTGGAATCTCTGTCCTCTGGGAGGCTTTACATTCCTTCTATTCCCCTGTTGTCCAATATCAACTTGGCCTTTTTTGGACTGTTCAACTCTCCATTCAATAGCTTTGAGTTAATACCAAGTCTTAATTGTTGAGAGGACTGCTGCTTGCGTTGTGCACTACATTCTCCCCCCTTTTTTCCTTTTTACTGGTCTGAAAGCTGATTTGGATTTTCTTACTCTGCCGTCTATGCTTGACAGTCTTGCTGTTTACCATCATCCAGCCTGGTGGATGAGAGTTTTGGGTTTTGGCTGACCCCTTCCTCCAAAAAATGCCTACTCTGGTTTTAAAGTGGTGACGAGCCTCCCGCCGCAGTACTGTGATTAGTGAGTAGAGTTCTTTCAGAGTGCTTGGTGGGGAAATAGCTGGGAAGAGGCCTGCCTTGGGCACTGTGAGCATTATGCTGCTCAGGCTGGCATGAACACAGCAGCCCAGTGAATGCTGAGATGTGGAGCCTCCATGACAAGAGCCTCTGTCCTGACTGAGAGGTGCAGAGTGCTGCTGTATCAGGTGATCAGCCACTCTGAAAAGCTCCTAAAAGGCTTTTCCACCCTTGTTTTGGCTCCCTAAGTGAGGAGAGTGGGATGCGCAACAGGATCCCCCATTTTCCAGGGTGTTGGATATCCTGAGAAAATGCCCATGTACAATGGTGGCTGTGACGGCAGAGGCCATGGACGACTGCTGCTTTTTCCCCTGTGTCACAAGGCCTGCCGTTGTGTGATGGGAGCTGGAAGAAGTGGGGGAGGGGATGGAGCTGAGTGGACACCACGGAGTCTGCTGACTTTCCCAAACTGTACTTAAGCCATCACACCACTCTGCAAAGCCTTGAGTGCTTTAAAAAATGAATGTCCCTCGTGCTGATTACAAGTCCAAACTGCCTGTAGCACCCACACATGTATGATAATATTTAATGATTAGGAATGCATGTTTAAAATGGATACTCCACTTCACAGCTTTTGTCTTGGGTGCAATTAATCTTTATTGAAGGATTTTGACTGATTCTGCTGAATTTTATAATAGGGGGCATGTAGTGTCTGTGTGACTGTGTCATCTCAATGTTTCTCTGTGGTTAGTGCATCCAACATTTGTATAGTGTTACTTTCAGTGTTACAATGTGTTACTTTCAGTGTTACAATTTTCCTTTGGGACAAGAATGTTTGCCTTGACCTTTTACATTTCTCATACCATACCATCAGTTTGCAACATGAATTAATGTTTTTCAGGAAATCTTTGCAGTACATCTTTATCAAAAGCTTCTATGGCCTTTAATCAGAAGGTGTGTGCTTTGCAGGAAGCATCCACTCTGCTGAATTGCCCTGAAGCAACAGATCCAAAACTACCAGCTTACCCTGAATTTTGACTATCTTTAGAGCAAAGACATATGCAAAGCAAACTGTACAAATTTAAACTGTTTCCATTTATGACTCTAAACTCATTCTTAAGGTGGACTGATTCACTTTGTCAGGATTGTTTTGTTCTGTCATGTCATGATGTGTTCCTGGGCTTTGGGATCTACTAGCTCACCACTATGACAAAAGGAGCCAAGGCATCCTAGATTTCTTTAAGCTGGGCAAGAGATTGTATCTGAACTGGCCGGCCAGTGTCATGATTCAGAGCATCTGTTTATATCATCAAGAAATGACCACAACAGGATCTCTGTTGCGATGAACTGGGCCAAAACCAAACTGCTTTTCATGAGACATGACCCGTCACTGGGCCATTAGGACCAGGCTCCTTGTCTGGGTTTGCAGTTGCTGTACTTTGAGGTTCCTGAGGGTTGCCTCAATGGGCTGCCTGATCCTGTGCTGGGATAGGGTGGTTGCTTTATAAATATCTCTCCTTGTGCAAAATGGCCAGATCATGCAGGAAGACACTTGGTGTTGGGACTATGCAGACCAAACGTTTCCTCTTTGTGCTAAATTTGGTGGATTGGCCTTGGCTGTTTGACATGTCAGTGAGCTCTTTATCCAGTGGGTAAATATCTAGCTATACATCCTTTATTCCATAGATATCCTTCTGTCCACTATTCTCATCATGACAGGCAGGCTTGCACAACATTCAGCTCTGTCCTGCTCTATTCTAGAGGTTTTTGAGGATAGGAGTGCAAAGCTGTGGTCATCGCTTTGGAGCAGAAATGGAGACTTGGCATGCAGGAATAGAACAGAGTTTATGTTTTAAAATGGAGTCAAAATGTAAAATTTTATATTGCACGCACTGTTGGTTACAGAGGGAGGTTACAAGACGTTTTTATCCTCAAGACTGGTGACTCAGAGGTAAATTCACTTCACCTGTAGGGGCTTCTCATGCAGCATTAAATACAGATGTGCGTATCTTTTCCTTGATGATGATGTTTGAAAATGATGTACTATTTCAGGTTGGACATGAGTGGGTCTGTTGTTTGGTTTGGCAGCCCAGTGATGTGCTAAGCCAAGCCAGTGTTGGGGGAGTGGTGCTGGCAGTGGCCACAGTGGAGGGATGTTTTCTTCTTCGCCGCACAGTGAGCTCTGTGACCGGACAGAGTGAGGCCTTTTCACGTGGACGCGTAGCCGTTAAGCTTCGGGTCCATTGTGGCCGCTGCACAGGCAGCATGCCTCTCCTCATCCCTACTGATTGATCAGCACGCCTGTTTTTCTTTCCCCTGGAGTGGAAAAGCAAACTGGGGCACTTTTGATTCCCTGTGCTTTCCAGGCCCCCGGACACACTCATGGGGACACTCGGCCCTGCAAGTTTTATGGAGAAATGTTGGCCGGGAGAGATGGGCCTTTTTACAAGTTGGTGCTGTTTACGAAGGTGGCTGAGCGGTATGTCAACATTCCAAAAGTTGTTGTCAAGGGAACGACGTGTATAACTGCCCCTCAGTGTATTCATGCCAGCAAAAACAGACATGTCAGCATATATTCCCCTAGTTTTACACAGGACAACACATACGTTTCAGGGTAATCGTTACTATGGCTGCATTTGTTGGTCATAAATCATAATTGTTAAAGTGGTAAAACAACATCTGCAGTTAACGCTCTGAAGAATAATTCTGCTAAACTGAGACATCATAAATGTATGTCTTGCTGACATTATAGATTTATGTTTTAGCCATTCACGGAAATTCCTGTAGTAACATGAGTATTAGGCTGTACTTCGTCATATTGTGCTGCATGTTAGGCTGTAGTACTATATTATGTAGCACAGTTACTATACCTCTGTGTGAAACCAAAGAATCAGACACACCAGATGGTTTCTGTCAGTATGCATAGTGCAAGCCACGTCTAATTACTGCGGTTGTGATGCTTGCAGACTTATTAACCATTAGGCACTGAGCTCTATCATCTTTATAGGGGGATTTTCACAGATGAGCTGGTATAAGTGGCACCACACTTGGATCCCCCAGCTCATTGTATCGATTTTTATCCACACACGTGATTTAAATTCAGCTTTTTTTTAACATTACTGTCTTTTCATTGATGCATACAGTATGAAAAGAGGGATCCAGGCAGCCATAAATTAAAGGTATCATGAAGTCCAGCGATTTAGTCCAACAATAATGAACTCCAGATGTCTAATGAGCTTTATATACTGTTCCAGTCAGAGCTTTGTGGGGAATTTAATAGGGATGAAAAATGTGTTGCTTGTAGCACCCTTCCTGGACAAATAAACACTCAGACTCTTTGTGTTCATTCCTCATTGTGTTTCTGACTTTTGGTGGTAGTGTGGCAGCCTCCCTCAGACCACCTTCACTATGATCACATGAGATGGCTTTAACTTATCTCAGGTCTAAAACTATTTACTTTTTAATTATATTCTTCATAATTCACAAACATTCAGATTTATGATGTTGAACATCAGCAGGAATGATGACTCAAACTACAGTTCAGAAAGTCTCACAAGCTGAATGCTATACACTAAATGCAGCTCTGTAATAGCTGACAGTGGCAATAGTGCGCTGAGTGACTTACGCTCACAGTCATACTGTTGTCTTCATCTCTACGCTGTTCATTTGGCCTCTAATCTTGTACATATGGTTTATATCTGTAGCAGTCTGATGGTGTGTGGCCGTGGTGAACGCATGGAGAGAGGGGGAGGTATCGGTACTGGCCTCACGAAGATCTGTCACTTTATTCCATGTTAATGAATGCTGCACTATGTAAGCCGAGGCCAAGACTTTATATGTAGAAAGCATTATAGAGGATTGAGATGATTGAGCTTGACTTCTAGAACTTGGTGTAGTATAGACTGGGTACTTTATATGAACAGTTTGAATTCAACAGAACAAATCGTCCATTTTTAAAAGGTGACCTAAACATGGCCTTAGGTTGCAAATTTGGATCCTCTTTACATATATTGAATGTTGGACTTATGTTGAGTAAAAGAAATCCACTCATCACAGCCTGTATAGGAGCATTAAGGTAGTGGAAATGCAGGGATGAAGTTAATTAATAAGTATTTGTTGAGGAAAAAATAATCTACCCATATTTTTTACCCAAATGCCACATTTTCCAGCTTTTCATTTTAGGAGTATTTGAGGTATTTTTTTATCTGTGGGATTCATAATGTTGTATAAAAAACGTTTTGAATAAGTCACCTCATATCTCTCTGAGAAGTTAATAATGTGGATTTGTTTTACTATTTCTATTTTTATTTTTTACATTTTATAGACAAAATGGTTGCAAATGTTGAATGATTGAGAGATTAAGGGGGACATCTTTTTAAAACATTTTTTTAATTTGAGGGCTGTACTGGAATATCTGGGCAACATTTACAGTTCAAAAATCTTTCTTTATTTTATACTGGCCCTTTACAAAACCCCCTCAGTTCAGCCTCTGTCTGAAACAGGCTGTTTAGGTTCTGTCTCTTTAAGGCTCCCCTCCCGAGGAGCACTCTGTTCTGATTGGTTGGCTTCTGGAAGCTGTGTTGCGGCTTCTTCCAGAAGCGAGGGAGATTACGTCAGCAAACCATGAAACAGACTTTAGTAGTATGATTTATTTACTTTCTATATGCTTCACTTGAAACTTATCAAACACATCCTTACATGTTTGAGCTGGAATCTGATCCGAAATATGAGAGTGGACAGCGCAATCACCACATGGAAAAACAGCAACAACCATAGCAACCAAGGCTACAGAACACACAGCTGTTTACTCGCATGCACGATGGGCAGACATCAGATTGTAATTGAGGTCTCAAAAAAACGTGGCGAACAGAGTTTTCAGAGCAGATTGAAGGTCTGGCTTTTGACCTTCAACCATTAACCTCAAGTTTTGGTATTTTGACCATGTTTGACATAGATATCCATCATAAAAGAAAACAACAAATAGCATCATGTCCCTTTTTATTGATAATGAAAGTTACGGTTAGTTGCTGTTAACGTGCTTTAGGAAACACTGTACACAGCTTTGAATATTACCTAGCCCAGGATGTCTGGTGTCCCCCGCCTCATTGTAGTACAACAGTCATGTCTGTGGTGGAGACAGTGAATTAGCAGTTACAGCACTTTCTTACAGCAGCACCAAGCTTCCCAAAATAAAAAGCTCCTCTAGGCATCTGTCCTGCACGCTGCAGGCCCATGCCCTGTAATTGAAGCTGCAGGGTGGTAATGATGATGATGCAGAGTGGCTTGCTTGGAGCCAGACTGAAGGCTCCTCCACTGGCACTGTCCCCAGCGTCTCCCATGGGCCTTGATCTGAAACAGCTGTCCTCACTTCAATTTGCCATTTCCTGTTTATTTGTGTCTTGAAGCAGCCAATCATAGACGGAGGCTTGTTGTCCGTTTTAGAGTAATTATCTTGCACTTTTCACAGTTTTTTCCCCTTCTGTATAAGTTCCTCTTTGAACATCAGCCAGTCACACTTAGGCATTTATTCATTTAAATCAGATCAAAGTAAGTTTATTTATCAAGCATTACTCAAATTCTATTTAGAACAATTTTATAAACAACAATACATACATGGTTTATTGGGTTGCACCTGTCTTGGTCGACAATGACAATAAGTCTGCACGTGTGATCTTTGTATTTTTACACACCATCAGGAGAGCTTAATAGTGTCACATTTTTAATAACTGAAACTTTTTCCAAGGATATGTACCTTGCCTTTCACCCAGTGCATGCCATGGGTTGGCTCCAGCCCCCTTAAAATGTACACAGGATGAAGCAGGTATACAAGCTGGATGGATGCATGGATGATTAGAATAAACAGCCGACTTCAACTCAACTTTCCACAACTAGTCTGCCATCTTTGCTGCAGATGTCCTGTCCCTTGTAGAGGGAAAAATCCTGCAGGTTAGATATTTTAACATTTAAAGCCCATGAAACTTTCATTGCTCTATAACCTTAAATACCCCTGACTAAATAAGCAACAATCAAAGGTAAAGTTTAAGAAAAACACATCAATATGTAGTATTTATTAAGAGTTTTTTAAAAAGATTTTTTCTGGCATAGACACCTTTTTATTAGCAGTAGAGAGACAGGAAATCACGGGAGAGAGGGGGGTGTGTCACATGCAGCAAAGGTCCTCCGGGATTCAAACCAGGGTCCGCTGCATATGTGGCATGCGCTCTAACCACTCGACCACCTGCGCGCTCATATTTAAGAGTAACAGTCAAAAACTGATGGATTAATTGTGTGGCTGTGGGTTGATCAGATGTTGCTTTCCCACATCAAGCCAGTAAAAAAGCAAAGACAAAAACAAATGCAATACTGTCATCTTTAATGTAAAATAGAAAAAACTGATGTGACAGAAAATTGTGTTGGCCCTAAATAGAAGCTGATTGGGAGAATAGGTTTTCAGGGCCTTTGCTCATTCATCCTCTTCTGTACAAACACTTAAATTTCAGGCTTATATGATGCAAAGTGAATAGTTGAATGTGTTATTCCAGACTATCGCAGCATACCAGTGACTTCCCCTAATGATCCCACATATGTTGACTACGAGCTGCTGATTATAGTTCAGTGCAGCTTTAATCAGAGCTTCCTCCTCTAGTCGGCCACAGGAACCAGGAAGAACTGGCTGATGGATTTTCTCCAGTGGTCTCTCCCATCTTTGAACCTTGCTCCCATCCAAGACCAAATAATAGGCTTCCCTCGGCTTGGCTGAGCCCCTCCCTAAGTTTGTTGGTGCATGAGACATGGGGGCATTGTTGGCACTGGCGTGGTGCAGTTACCCACATGCATTGTAGCCCTGAGATCAACCATGTGTAATGGTTTGAGGGCTTACAATGGAACAGTGATGATTTTTAAAACAAAGCAGTTTCGGGAGATCCAGTCTGAAGCAGCTGCCAGCTGTACCATGGTTACTGCTATAAAAGGCTGGCATCGGAGGCTGTCACAGTGCAGCGCTTGTTTTTTTTCCTCTCTTTCTTCCTTTTGTTTTTCTTTACTTCATTGCATTCCTCTTGAGTCTCATAGATCAGAGTTGAGATTTCTGTTGGACAGCATGAAGATCCACATTCAGTAGCCAGACACTTATATAACATAGGCTTGTTTTGCATTATTGTGGATTCATGTGCACATACTGTGTGGCTTCAGTAGGTCTTCCTGAATCCCTAAAGCATGTATGTCTATCAGGTATATGTGCTTGAGATTGGTTCACAGCAGGAGAGGACGTGGATGTCTCTATTCTTGTACTCTGATGATATGGAATATGTGATCTTATGAGCCTGCAGTTATTATGCAGGGTTTATCCTGGGAGGAATCTCAGGGAGACGTCCCAATGATCGTTTCTGGTAAAGGCTTCCTGGCACGCACCACTAATCTGCCCACTCACTAAGGAAAAAGAAGAGGAAAATTGGACTCAATTGAGAACAGAGACATTGTTCAAAGAGTTGCTGAATTGGAAGCGGGTGCTGGCATTGGACACACAAATTTTTGACTTCATCAGTGCCACTGTGTCAGCATCGAGGTCCTGCACCAACTCCAACTTGAGTCTCCAAAGTTTGCCGGTTCAAAGAGCCGGGTGGAGACTTTTCTCCCTCGGATGGAGCCTGTGCAACACTTATGCCAGCTGGTGACGGTTGAGGGAGAAAAATTCAGTAAACTTTATTGTGAAAACTCTGGAGTTGTCTGTGGACTGTTTGATTCACAGTCTTAGTTTTCCTGGACTGTGCACAGACAGTAATAACTTTGTTTCTCCAGCAAACTGGAAGTTGTGAAACTCTTAGGAGGCTTGTTTCTTTCTTTCTTTTAAAGTTAGTTATTTAGTGTGAATATTACAGCAGTGCATTGAGTATACTGTAGGGGACCAATAAGTGGTCAGTATTTCAGGTGGACATGGTTATGGCCCAGACAGTGTTGTGGCTAAAACAATTTGTTTGTTGGGATTCCTGACAGTAAAAGTGTCTGGCTTGAGTTATGTGCTGTGCAGACTTAGTCCAGGTGTGCTGAGTGTTTAGTGTGAACATGTGCCTAAGGTCAATTTCACTATTGGCTTACTCACACTCTCTTATGACATAATTAAACATGGATAAATCAACCTTTGCCCATAACTGTTTCTGCTCTTGACTTTGGTTTCTGCTAAGAACAGCAACAATAAAAACATGTCATTGGCTCATCTGCTGAAGTGTTATGAGCTTATTACAGTAGGTATGTAGCGCCCTCTTCTGTCAGAAAGTTAAAATGATCAACTTAATTATGAGATCAACTGAGATGGTTTGCCTCCATGTGTCCTTCCTGAATTACACAGTTGTTTGATTAGTAAGTGTTTAGTTTATCTGAATTAAGTTCTTGACAAGTGGGATGTCTTCTCTTATGTCATGATGATCCTGTTTATATTTGCCATGAATAATTGTGAGATTTGCACTGCATGTGGAACTCATTCAAGTACATGGTAGTTCTGCCTTTCCCATCAAACTAAAGCTGGTCAGTGCCAAACATCTGTTGCCACACAATCTGTCTTCTATCAGCAGAGACAGTACAGTTCTGATATGAATGATCATCAAGATAAAATGTGGAAAAGGTTGCTGTGATTGAAACTGATCAGTCAGCAGTAGAGGAATAATTGTCATGACTCAGGCAGCAGAAACTATTTCACACAGCATTTAAAATAATCAAACAATGATGGAGTGTATTGTTTATTCTGCACTCGAAACTGAAAGAACTTCTCCTCGTTTCAGGCAAATTGGACAATAATAAAGTCACGGGAACAATCTCCTGTGTTGTGGGCTGTTTCTACATCTGGAGCTTGTTTAAGCTTCTGATAAATCTTGACTAAATATATCCTACATGACGGTGTGTCAGGCTTTGTTTTATTTCAGGTTATTATTTAGTGTAGACCTCTCAGATTTAGAGTTTCCTGACATAAGGACGCAACATTTGTTTAGTGCCAGTGCACTGCTTGGTGGAGCAGTAATCCAAAAATACTGCCTGCAAATTCCTGCCTCTGCACTGAACGTAGCTCTTTGTGTGAATTTTTTTTTTTTTTACATTAACATTGCATCATGGTCTAAGCACTTGCACACTGTCTCAACAGATTCCACAACTCTGAACTGCGAACTTGGTTTCAGCTTCTGCAGGAAGTTTGACTTTCATGCTTACTCACACTTTCATTGTTGTGTGTTCTTCCTTCATAGGACTTCTCCTCCTCAGACTACAGAAATAACTCCAGCAGAACCCCCACCCCACCAGGACGCTACTCACCCCACAGTCCCATCGACCGGGACATACCCATGTCCCCTCGTCGCAGGTAAAGACCGCTCACGTTGCAAACACTAAAATAATGTTAGACATAGTCCATAAACACCATAATTCACTGTAATGTAAGTGATGTTTATTATACTGCCTGCCATGGAAACATATCTAATCTTTTAGTGATTCAGTTTGTTGAATAAAATGTGGTTTGTAGTAGAAATATGACCCGCTGTATCAGTATGTGTGTATGTTATACAGACAGTCATTTGGCGCCATCCAAAGGCCAGTGGGGATTACAGCCACAAATTCATGTCTAAGAAATCAACATCACCCGGGCCTGAAAAGTTTATAGACTTTTCATTTACATATAATAGAGAATAACAAGAAAAGCTTTCAATATAAGTGAAATAGGGCTGCAAGTAATGATTATTTTCAGCCATCAATTAATGTACTGGTTATTTTCTACATTTTGTCTACAAAATGTCAGAATACAGTGAAAAATGCTTGTTATAGTATTTTAGAGCCCAAGGTGACATCATCACATGTCTTATTTGTCTGATCAGCAGTCCAAAACTGAAATACACTCATTTTACTATCATGCATTGACACATAAAAGCTTCAAATCCTCACATTTGCAAGGCTATAAACAGCAAATGTTTGGGATTTTTTAATTGTCAAAATGGTTGCTGATTATTTTCTGTTGATCATTGTAGCCCTAAAGTCAATGTTACACGTTACATTTGTTTGAGATTGTTGCAGAGATGTGTTGATTCAACTGTATGTCATTTAGTCCAGTTTTCAGGCTCTAGTTTCATTGTACTGATATAACATTCCTTTGTATATTTGTAATCATTGTTTCCTTCTTTCAAAAGTCTGTCATTTGGTGCACAACTGTTAGGCAGCTTGTGAATTCAGTGCTGTTGAGCAGCTGGCTCTCTGTGCTTAGAGCTATTTGCAGCTGCACTCTTGAGTCTGAATATTCAGCCTTTGGGAAACACAATACTGCGTCCCACCACCTGCACTGTAGTTTGCCTTTTCCTGCTTCGCCCCCTCTGATGAGGTGATGTGGCTGTAACGTGACTCATTTCTTAGCATGCAGGTGCTGCCCTCTTAACATTTTTGGATTCACATAGACTCAATAATGTTTTTTTGCCTCAACAAAGATGAAAATCTGTTTTCCTTTTTTAGCCTTTCACATAATCGTTTGTGTATACTGTCTCTCTGCTGGAGAGCCTGGTGCCTGTGTTTTCACAGTGCAGGATGGTTGACTTTGGCCCCAGTTCCCTCCTGGTAACCACGGCTAGTGATATGACGTGTCAGCAACTGCAGTCATATCCAAACACCCCATGTTCCCAAAAAAGTCAGATTTTACTTCTCCCCCTAATTGGCCCCCAGTCTGGAGCCCCCAGCCTGCACACCAAGCCTCTCCCTGCTCCTCCCCAGCCAATCACAGACTCAGCGACACCCATTTACCCACCCACTTTATGTCGCATGGCCAATGAGTTGGAGTCCAGGGGCACACCTTTCAGTCAGACTCTTGTTTTTCTGTCTTGTCTGGTATAGATAGAGGTGTGCGCTCTGCATCTGGATGTGTGTGCGCTAATATTGTTCTACACTCTGAGCAACTATAGCGGTGTTAGAAATACAGGGACTGTTACTGGAGAGAATAGTTGTGCTCCCTCTCTTTGTTCCTTCCTTCTTTCTTTCTGGGGTGAGTCTCACCATTTCGAGTTTTGACATTTTTGATTTCTTTTGTCGGCATGTTCTGACTTAAGGTTAGGTGTTGTATTGCAGGGATG
The DNA here is from genome assembly GCF_963691925.1 of Scomber scombrus. Lineage (NCBI taxonomy): Eukaryota > Metazoa > Chordata > Actinopteri > Scombriformes > Scombridae > Scomber > Scomber scombrus. The sequence goes on from NC_084973.1 coordinate 11,385,681, forward strand.
TCGGTTTGAGAAATGTGGTTTGAATTAAGCATTGTGATCTTAAATATGTTTTGGCTACACTTACTGTGAGACTCTGCTATGACTAGATCATTATCATTGCTCCTCTGTGCCAAGTCTGGTCTATACACCCAACAATATGTTGTCCTCAGATGCAGACATTGTGTAGACAGGAGAACATTTTTTTAATGCAGGTTTCAGATATCATGCTATTTTAAGTTCCTCTGATTCTTTGTCAGATCTGCGTGCTTCTGGAAACCCATGCACTCTACTGCTTGTTCAGATGAACGCTGTTCCCTCTGACCCTCACTCCTGTTATTTATTTTCCACCAATTTGACCTAGACTTTCCATTTGTTTTGAGATTGCATGTGAGAAGGGATGGTGAGTTTAGCGAAAAAAGGAAATGGATTGCTGAGGGTGGAGCTGAGCATGTGGAGAACTTGGAGGGTGTCCTTTAGAAGTCTGTTTTCAATTTGAACCATGTTCAGTGATGCAGAAGAAAGGGTCTGTGTGTTTTCTTCAGCCGCATATTTGTTGTCTTGTCTTGTTTGCCGTCTCCTGTTACAGCCATGTTCATCTGGTGGAAAGCAAACTCCTTTAGCTGTAATGCAGGCAGGAACAGTATACATACGCAGCCGGGTGTCGAGTTTATGAAACCTCTATTGTACGAACATGTGGGACACAGACACAATTATGAGATTTTACAAGCACAATAATCATGTGGACAGTGACAGTTTTTACTGTTTTGTCAATGCACTTGTGCACTTTGGAATTGAAATTAAACCATGACTGCAAGGGTGAAATCCTGACTTGCAGCTTTAAGGGTGTTTGAGACTCAAAGGCATGACTCAAACTTTCATACAATTCTTACCATTTTCACCAAATGTTAGGACAGTGCAGCAGGAACAGATTTTTTTATTTGTTTGTTTTAGACTTGCCAAGTTTGTCACCTGACCTCAGTCTAACTGAGCTGGTGTTTCACAAACTGAAGGCAAAAAACCCCCCTTGAAACAAGCTGGCTGCAGAACAGATATGACCGAGGATCATCAAGGAAGATACCGAGTGTATCATGTAGTCTGCGTGTCATAAAGTCCATAGACTGCAAAGGATTTGACACGAAATATGCAACATGGCTTTATCTAAGTCTATAAGACCTCAGACTCAGTGAAATTACATTCAATTCTTGTAACTTTGGGTATTGTGCACTGCATGGTACACTGCTTTCTCAACCCAAAGCTTAAAATCAACACTTTACTCCCGCACATTGAATTTGAAATAGATCAAATATTAGGAGGTTAAAGAGCAAACACAACCAGGTGTATCATTGTCCAAATACTTCTGGGCTGCACTGTCCTTCTAAGTTTCTCCTCGTGCAATAATACAACCATACATAAGGCCCAAAGTGGTAGTAGAAGCACTGTTAAGCATAGCATCAATGTTGAGGTTTAAGGGCAGATTCTTCTCACCACAGGTGTCAGGTCAACTGTAAATGTTTGGGAATATTTATTGTATGTGACAACAGGGTGGGTCAGTCAGGTTAACTTGACTGATTATGGTTGACAGCTCAGCCGGGATCATCTGCTCTGTTGGCGACAGGTGAAAGGCATCAAACCACACCTGGCCAACAAGTGCACCCGGCCAACCGGTTCCTACTGACAGCAAACACTCACCAGCTCCCTCCAGACAAATACACTGACACAAGGACATACTTTGTGTTTTGGTGTTTCTTTTACTCACTAATACATCTGTCACTTGAGCTTTTCACACATTTCATGTTTTTTCAGCAGGAGTAGGGAGAGTTGGCATTTAACCACACATAAAGTGCAGAAGAAGCAGTAAAAAGTAACCGCTTTTCCACCACACCAGGGGTGAAGAATTTGCTTGTAAAATGAGCCACTGTTCTTCTTGCTAATTGCTTAATTAGCTGACAGGGTATACTTCCCTTAGGTGAAAGCTTCCCCTCCCCTCCTGTGCACTGACTGGCTGGGAATCACCACAAGACACAGAGTTATAAGTCTTTCTCTTTGAAGCAGAGCTACTTCATTAATATTTGCTGCAGAATATATTTTCATTGTTTTCTGTCATGCCTTACCTTTAGTTAAGCCCAGGAATTTCTGATTTTTTACACAATCATGGCTGCCGAAAAGATTTAACAACAGTTATTTTCCATTACAAAATATTTTACACATGCTATATGGGTTTCACAGTTTTGTTCACTAACATCTTGTTTGTGTTTAGGCTGTTGAGAGTGTGATCCCGTTGAGAGTGTGATGTGTAACTGGACACAGTTTGGCCTCTTGCCTGTGGTGTGCAATCTAGATTGTATGCTTGGAGGTCAAAGTCTCAAAGCCAGCTGCTGCCCTTTCCTTCATTTCCTCTGGATTCCATTAAACCAGACTCATAAATGTACATTTTCTACGGCACACATCACAGACGGCTCTTTGTATGCATTTAGTGCATGTTTTTAACCTTTTAACCTGTGATTTATTTTTATATTTTTTTCTACAGTAGTACGAGCTCTGACTTTGCCATGCAGAGGTTTGACAGGGACTCAGAGGTGTACAAGATGATCCAGGAGAATAAGGAGTCCCGCACGGCGCCTCGTCAGTCCAACACCTTTAAAATGCTGCAAGAGGTCCTGGAGGCTGACGAGAAAGGTGGAACAACACAGCTTCTCTCACACACACACACACACACACACACACACACACACACACACACACACACACACACACACACACACACACACTTACACACACAAAATTAAAAAGAGAAGGCATTTTCTATTTAACATGTAAAACTCACTAGTGTACATCATTGCACAATCTGTTTAATGAAGTTATATTCAGTCAATCCAGGACAAGTGCAGAAAATGAATGGAATATGAATATGTTTGCATGGAGGACCAAAGTAATTTGATTGCATGCATGCACTTATGGCATGCACTTATAGTCTTTGTCAGTAACACCCTGCAGAGGTTGTTCTCACAATCCAGTTATTACCAACAAATCCAACATTTACATAATCTCTTGCATTTGTTTGCTGGCGCCTCTCCATTTTGAAATCCTTGTGAAATTACAGAACAAATGAGTGCCAGTTACCAAAGAGTGACCTTCATCACCTGTGCTTCATGAAAAGAAAAACTCTCCTGTGTGCAGTTGTAATTGTGAATAGCATATCATAGAGTGCATCTTTCCTCTTTTTTCCCCCCACTTTGCTTTTATAAATGATGGTGTAACTAAATCCAGATAATAACATTCTCTCATGACATGAAAATGGCCAATGTGTTGAAACATATTTCATAAAGCAGATCCCATGGGTGATGACGAGTGAGCAACACAAACAGGCTCTGCAGACAAAGAGCAGTGAAGACTAATAACATTTTGATGTGATGAACAGAAAGATACACGCCTGTCAGGACATCCAGTGAGCAGCTCTGGTTATGCATGTTTATTTGACTGCAGGGGCAGCCTTGAAGTTCCCAGGGAAGCTTTCACCCAATGTCCCAATACCAAGCGCACCAGTGGCAGGAGTCAACAAATATCACACCTGTGAGAAGTGTGGCACCAGCATTGTGTAAGTCTTCTGTCACCTGCAGTCACGTTTGCTGGGATAACATACGTGTGAATAATCAGGATAATTTGCCCTTTACAGTGATAAATGTTCCACATGAATTGTTTAATATTGTGTACAATATTGTATTGAAAACAAGATTTGATTTTCTAAATACACAACATGTAGATCATAACATTACTTTGTGTTGTCATCTTTTGGGGATTTTTTAAGGAAATTCAAGTGATAAGGGCAATCATTTCATCCTGTTCAGATGCAACAGTGTGTGTTTTTGTCTGACTGCATTCCTGTTTCCACAGTACACAGGCAGTGCGTATCACAGACGACCACTTCCGCCACCCAGAGTGCTACACTTGCACAGATTGTGGCCTTAACCTGAGAATGAGAGGTCACTTTTGGGTTGGAGACGTGATGTACTGTGAGAAGCATGCCAAACAGAGGTACCAAGGCCCAGGTAGTTCACCTCAAACCACCGTCTCCCCTCGCCAATGAATTCGCCTGCCACACTTCCGCCCCGCCCTGGACATAGAGTGCTGCTTATCTGCCTGAAGCTCCATGTCATCATGACTCTGTTACAGACCTTGGGAATGGGGCGTGGAAGTGGACAGACATCAACGATATGGCAGAGGATGTTCTTTTCTGATCATAGTTAACCATACTTTGCAATATTATGATTCACTTTCTTGCCTTTGTTATAACTTTGAAATTTGGAGCTTTTTTTCTTCATATGGCCCAGCCTCCACAGTCTCTTTAGGTTATTCTTAGCTCTAATGATGCACAGCTGCCATGGACTCAAGCCACATTGTACTAAGGCCAGATTTGCATAACACCATAGACAAACTCAACAGGACTGGCTCTCTGAATCTGAAGATCTGGATAATCATTTGAATCTTTTGCTGACACAAAGGGACCAAATCTCATCTACACTGCATGCCATTATGAAAATGTACTGTACACAAGCGGTGATGTGTGTGTGGGTGCATATGGGTGCGTGCTTTCACATGCAGAAGCGGAGTGATTTCTGCATGCTTTCCTTGCATCCTGTGTGTGTGTGTGTGTGTGTGTGTGTGTGTGTGTGTGTGTGTGTGTGTGTGTGTGTGTGTGTGTGTGTGTGTGTGTGTGTGTGTGTGTGTGTGTGTGTGTGTGTGTGTGTGTGTGTGTGTGTGTGTGTGTGTGTGTGTGTGTGTGTGTGTGTGTGTGTGTGTGTGTGTGTGTGTGTGTGTGTGTGTGTGTGTGTGTGTGTGTGTGTGTGTGTGTGTGTGTGTGTGTGTGTGTGTGTGTGTGTGTGTGTGTGTGTGTGTGTGTGTGTGTGTAAAAAGGGGACCACATTGTTACAGACACAAAGGAGTTTGAATTTTGCCTTAGTCTGGCCAAAAGCCCTTGAGTTCTTCTATATTTCTTTTGTAAGCAGAATTTATTAGGAGATAGAAATGATGAAAAATACATATTTGCTGTTTTGTTGCTTATGAGGGACTATAGATTCATTCAGTATACAAATGTTTTTGTGATTGAACTGTATTCTATAATATAGACCATTTAAAATGAATGATGTATGCACAGGACATTTAGTGTGAGAAGACTTGATGATGATGATAATACATTTGTCCAGTTACAGCAGTACTCAGCGATACACTATAATGTTCACATTCCATGTGGCACTTAATAAAATTGCACATCCTGAAGCTTCCTCAGTGATGATGTGTTGGAATAATAATGAGTGACGATGTTAATGTCTTCCTACATTCATATCACTTTTTTGATGTTCACGCTGTCTTCTAGTATCTTTTTCAGCTTTCCTAAAAAGAAGTACATTTTTCAGGTGTCTTAAGAAGTATTCATCTTTTTTCCATACAGATATTTTACTAATATTTCTAAACGCACACAATAGACAATATTAATAATATTTTAAACAAAATATTTTTCTGTTAAGTTCTGTAGATCTTTTTCACAGTTGACATGTTGTCTTAACAGGTGAACACAGGTGTAACTAATTACATTAATGATACAATGTATTCCATTGAAGTGTCTCACTAAGTCAGTGTGTCCACACATTAGTTACACTTGTGGTTTTCCTGCTGTGATATGTCAAAATATCAGCTGTGAAAATTGTGTTGACAATAACCCAAACTCATAAATTGACCATGCTGGATTTTCCACAGAGGAGCTGTATCATCAAGTCATATCTTCTGTTCTACTAACAGTAAGTGTTGTGAAAGGAAAATTAAAAACATGAGATGGACATTGTCCAATTAATATAGAAAAATAGCCATGAAACCATATATTTGTCAGTAATGTTAGGAGAGTTGCTTTATAACAACAGTAACATGAAAATAATGTTGGTTTACCATCATCTTACTGCTTTTACCACATTTACATACAGTATGATACAATAACTGGAGGACTTAAAGTACAAGTTAATAAAATGGACACAACATAATTCTCTGAAAGAACACAATTATTTTGGGCTGCTTACTGCATAGAGTCCCAGTTCATCATTTACATGAGTGGATTTGTGACTCAGGCTGTTGCCTACAAATTGGAGATACAGCCATGCAGAGTATTAAAAATGTAGAGGAGAGGTTTGACATCTGACAGCCCGCAGCATGTCAAGAAAGTGAATTATAACTTTGGCTCCCTTTGAGAGGATGCATTTGTGTCAAATGAGAATATGAAAATGACAAACTGCAGACTGGGGTGTCCGAATACTCTGTCAGTCTTAAAAATCAGGACATAACCCTGTATGTGTTTAGCATCAGTCTTAGTAAGATCAGTTTCAGCAATACCGCACAGAAATCACAGTGCCATCCAGAAGAGGGCAGTATTAGCATAGTTTTAAAAGTGTCTGAATTTTGGAAAGACCATTGAACCAAAACTACACCATTATTTTACTTACAGTATATGAATAGTATGTATGTATAGCATAATAAAAACAGCATTTAGATAACACCTATGCTAGATGATATACTATAAACAGGATTACACGGCTGTTGTTGCACCAAATACAAATCATAATTCTCAAACATTGATAGGTATTTGGTAATATGGCACCACATTATAATGACATAACCTCATTAATTGTGGAAGAAGCGGATTTAATGACCCCGTAAATCCTTAATTAAAACCATGCATGCAGGAAATGCCCTTAAGTGAAGGACTGACTGGTTGACTAACAAACAGAGAGGAGGCTCTCTGTGTGCTGCTGATGTCACCACTAGATGTCATGGGCTCCTCAATAAAGAAAGACTGGTGCATCTGCTCAGCACCAGATGAGGGCCTTGGAGGGCCTAATGTTTGCTTCCCGGCTGGAAGTTTTCTTTTGTTTATCCACTGGCAGAAACACTAGCCTGAGCTATGCCTCAGTCTCAGCAGTCACTTGGTTTGGTTCACCATCTGATTGCGCCGAAAACTCATTGTTCTCAGATATTTTTGTTCTAACGTGTGATTTGGAAGGCAGCATGAAAATGCTCAAGAGAAATCATGAAATAACCATCTCACGAACCGTCGGTCACCTCAATATTGTATGTCATACATCCCAAAGCTTGCGTAACTTCGACCAAAATCTCCCCCAAGACATTATCTCAGTTTTGCTTCTTGAGCATCCAAGCCTCTATGTGTTCCACCTTTCCTTCCCGATGTTCTCCCCTTTCTCAATACCCCACCTGGAATGGAGTCCAGATGTGGACACAGGGAGAGAGAAAGATTGCTTACTTGGCTATAAGGAGCGAGGGGGGCTGTGGGGTGCATAGAGAAAATGTTGGAACGACATTAAAGTTTGTCTGGATGCCATTAAGTACAATTTGATGTAATGTGCAGTTTGGGACGTGACATTTTAAATGGAAACTGTGCTCTCCAGATGAGAGAGATTTGGGCCTAGTGGAGTTGGAGGGGGTTGTTGTACTTGAAGCCTTATTTAACAGCTTGGATAAACAGCCCTCTGTTTCGTTGCTGAGCAGGCGCCCATCCACTCCTTGTGCTTTCTTTCAATAATCATGCTGGCTTTCTTAGCCTGCTCCGGCGTACAGTATCATATACAGGGATAACAAACCCAGGGTCCACTGTGTGGGTCAGAGCACAGTGCACCATTATACTGCCAGGCATGCTTGCATGACTGAGGTGCCTGAAGTTTGGATATGTCAGTGAATACATGTCAAGCCCAATTGCACAAAGTCCCTTTTCAAACGCTTTCCTGGTTCACCTTCTCATATTTTGAAATGCTCTCCAGATTGAATCGCTGTGGCCTCCATCCTCCCTGGGCCTCTCGTATATCAAAAAGTATTTTTAAAACACAAATCCATGGAGTCCAGGATTTTTGGGAACTTTCCATACACAAGCAAAAATGTGAAAAGGACACCTTGAGGAAGTTTATGATTCCCTGTATTTTTTGGATAATGTGTGTTTCTTTCATGGGGAGAAAATGTCGTTTTTTAACAAAATATTAGTCTTTCAACAAAAGATTTTAGTTTTTGGAACATTTTTACGAGGGTATCTCTAAATCAAAGGATTTAGTTGGTGTTGGTTAAGAACCAACATGGAGTAGATCTGTTATACATTAAATCACTTTGACAACAAATGGTAGGCAAAGAACAACAATCTTCCTCCACTATTTGAATTGTTTTATTAATGTTCAGCAGGTTAGTTTGACAAAACAATTTTGCAATATGAACAGCAGTAAAAGTATAATGTCTTATGGGTAACTTGCTGTTACCCCATGGCCTCCAAATGGACAAAAATATTCTACAAACTCCTTTAAAGTTATCATCTACAGTACAGGGCAGTCTCATGCAAGGTCAAACTGGTCTGTGTTTCCATTACTCCCTCTGCAGTAACAATACAGAATTTGCTGAAGTATATCTATAAAAGTCTTTGCTTCCTCTGTGTCCCGCTGATTGAATGAAAAGCCTTTGATCTGTTGAAACACACAATACACAAGAGACCCACCAGCATTCATTCATAACTTTATTTTGCTCTCCCATTGCAGGCACACATTGGAATCAAGACTCCCTTGTCTTTTAAATGCAGTCAAATAAAAAACAATCCAAGAAGATCAATAATAATATGGCATTTAGCAAAAATTAAGCACAAATGACCACAAAACAATTAATATCTGTTGTCACTGTCATCTTCTGCACTATCTTACATTATAGGACATTTTGTGCATCTTAAAACCAGTAATCATATATAAAGCAATCAGATCAGTTTTTCATATCTTTACTGTGTGACTATATTAGGTGAATATTTGAATTATGGCTGCAAAGACGTCCAAAAAGAGACATACATGTGATTGATTGTGTTGTGCAAGTGTAATACCATTTTGTCTTCTAAAAACACACACCACTAGCCCACTGGGCTGCGTCATGGCGTTTGATGAAGGTGTGTGAAGTGACTTTAGGTGGGTTCGCCCCTGGTCACATGTGAAACCTCCTCTCTCTCCCTCTCTTTCTCTTTCTTTCTTCAATTCTCTGACTGGACTGGATGCGCTAGGACCGCGGGGACCAGAGCGCAGACGCAGATGGAATGGGCGCACTTGGGGTAGTACTAAGTGAGTTTGAGTGTGACAGAGACAAGCAGGCAAAAACCGCTAGATTTTGGGAATTACACAGGAGCCGATCAAGACCAGCTCATTTTTGCCCGAATTAATAGTTTCCCCCTGTTTAAATTTCTGAAAAGACGCGCTTGAGAGAAGTCGGTGGAGTCAAACCGGAATAGTGGGAGACACTGAGGAAAACTTTTAAAAGCAGCGAAACAACTGGAAAAAGTTTGTGATTATACTTTTTTCCCTTCACTTCTTCATACAGATGTCAGCGTTGCTCTGTGGCTGCTCAGACGTGAATCTCATCAACCCCTGGATTAATTTTTAGAGGGGAGATAACGGTAATCTGGACACTCCCAAGTCTCCTGAAAGTGATGGAAATTTCACAGAGATATTAATGCGAGCTTTAGCTTTTTAAAACAGAATATTGCGCGTGTTTGGGTGTTTAAGACGTTTGGAAGGACACACATTTTTTTAACCTTTTTGGACCAAAAGGAGATGTGCGCCCAAGCTGCCATGACATAACGGGACACTTTTGGAAAATCAAGCGTGTTGAATATTTCTGGAATGACCGGATGATGTGCGTTCATTGTTGAGCGGAGTATCTCCAGGTTTGTCATTCATTAAAGAGCAGAAATAACTTCCTCCCCCTTGTCCTCCTCAACCCCCCCTCTGGAAGCTTCATGGTGGAGATATGGGATGACTGGAGGCGGGGGTGCAGCTGAGGTGAGATCCAGCCGAAGGACAATGTTTGCGCCCGGCGTTGGCATCCCTCCGCTGCCGGGGCGTCTGGTACTGATGCTGCTCCTTCTGTCCGCCTGCGAGCCGAGGCTCTCCCAGGCTTGTCCCGGGCTGCTCGCTACCACCAGCGGCTGCAGCTGCGCGGAGGAGAGGTCCAAAGCGCACGGCATCCAGACTGCCGGGAAAAGGGTCAGCTGCAGCAAGGGGGAGCTGTCTGAGGCTCCGGATGCCAGCCTGCTCCCTAACAGGACCGTCACTCTGTGAGTTTGAACGAACAAGTTTATGAGTGGGCAAAATCAGTCATTGTTATCTTTGATCTAATGATATATCAATAGGCCTATAGTATTACTTCAAGTATTGCGGCCTACTGTAGACTGTGTTTGTAGCACTGAGTGACTTTACCTCATTTATGTCCTTTGATATCTAGAGTTCCCAAGTTTGTATTGCTTTTGATAAAGTATGAATATGATAAAACAAACAGCATCATATGAGTGTTTAATATATTCTGATTAGGCCCACACACCCATGACTCTGACCCCATGGCCTTAGTTTTAACTGTAGTGAGGACTTGCTGCAGTAATAAGGCTTGTTAGGTCAAAAGTTTACATCTTGATCTAGTTTCTCTTTAGTGGAGAGCTGAGCATCGCCACTCTGCAAAGCATTAAGAAGATCAGTGAGAGGGCAGGCTGACTGTAGCCATCATCTGGCCCTGCCTCTTTGACACAACTCTGTCACTTTAAATTTGACTCTGACCCAGCCAGGCAGCTCCAGTTCAGCTCCCTCTTTCTCCCTCCACCAACCCTTGTTGCACATGGTCCAGCTGACTTGGCCTTGCAAAACTAGAATAAACAGAAACACATTTCTAGTTTTATCTTTTATTTATTTTTATTTTTTTCATCAGACTCTCTGTACTTTACTTGTGGGTTGTCTCACAATTACCTTTTAGTGAGGAAAAGAAAAGTAACTGCTTAACGCTAAAATGATTCTGGGTCAATTTATGGGATGTGTTTTAATAATGAAGCAGTTATTTGTGTGGTCTATTTGGACGAAAGTTGAAAGAACTACATATTAGGCCAAAACACACACTTTTGTGTGATGAATGGACTACCAATCTATCAGTGAAACATTTCTTGTTTTTCAATTTTTATTTATTTATTTATTTTTTTACAGTTATTAGAAATTCATAAGACATGCTTGTTCCCACAGTATGTTACTGCCTCTGACCCAGTGGGAGCTGCACATGGGCACAGTGAAAAAAAACAAAAAAAAACATGTTCAAGTGCCCCACTGGAGTGAAGACATGAGGTAAAGTAAGGGGATTTATACCCCAGGAGAGCTAAAGCCAGCCAGCAGTCCATTTATAGGGCCTTATGTTTCTTGCTTAATAAAGGCAGGATAAACATCTGGGGAACACATTTCTGAAAACCAGAGGGAAAACTAAAAAAAACAGCTTGGGTGGCAGTGGTCGAGGTGATTGAAGATAATCTTCCATCCCCGCACCTACTAATTTTGGTTGAGTTGTTGTTGTACAGATGTTTAGCATTCTGTGACACATTTATGAGGCTGTGTACAAGGGGCAAACAATTCCACCCATCTGACAGTCCGCCATTTTCTTTACCTTCCCTTCCCTGTGAACACTGGTGTCTGGAAAGTTCATTTTCCTGAAGATTCTGTGAGTACCTCAAGCGCTCGTGCTCCCATCATTGCTCACGACATTAGCTCCAGATGTGGAATGTGAAGTTGTGTTGATATTTGTTTTATTCCTGACATTCCTCAATCCGTTCAGAGACTGCAGACAGTATCCCAGGTGCAGCTTTCCGTGCCCTACACCATCTCAGTCCCTCCCCGCATTGGACAGTCTGACAGCCAGCCCTGCTGCCCTCTCTCCTGGGGCAGCCTGGAGGAATGCTCTCCTCCATGCTGAGCAGGCAAGGGCTGGAGGACACCAGGCCCAGGGCTTCCGGGGCCGGCTGCTACGTGTAATGCACAACAGCTGGCCCCTGTGAACATTCCAGCTGAGGCCCCTCAGCCTCATGGGAAATCCCAACAGGGATTTGTTTATTAAAACTATTAGTTGGCTGTTTGTTGTTCTTGCCAGCCATAAAGGAGCAACCAGTCGCCCCAATATTATCACCTCCTCCTTTGGCTCATCAATGCCAACGCTGCTCTTTGATTACATTATTTTATGTCAGATTATACAGCCCACCATTCCTATAAACTCACACTTATCGTTGGATTAATGATACATAATGCTATTCTCAGCCCTCCACCATGAGCTCCAGTTGTCTGTCCCACTTTCTCTCTTTCTCTTTATCTCCAGCTCCCCCATTTTTCTCCCTTTTTCCCACCCCTCTATCATGAGTTCATCCACACGCAGTAACTCTCAACCTAAATATTTAGTCGTCTTGGTAGGAAACTGCCATGTCCAAACTCCTTCCAGATGTGAGCCTGCGCAGGCTTGCATTTAGGCCTCATTATGCACGGCTGCAAAGGAGCTGGATCACTGGGAGAGGAAGAGGAGCGGAAGGGTAGAGAGGGGAAAATAGATAAGAGTGTACACGCATAAAAAGAGAAAACAAAGAAAGAGCAGGAATAAATGATGGATGCAGAAAAGAGGCATAAGTGGAGGAGAAAGTTGAACACGAGGAGTCGAAGAAGTGGGAAGAAGGAACTAAGAAGGGAACAAAGAAAGAGAGCAGAGGATGGAGGAGGGAGAGGAGAAGTTTGGCAGGCGGTTCAGAGGGATGTGCCCCTGGAGACTGAAAACTCCCCAGCCCCTGACTAACAGATCTTCGACACTGGGGTGAGAGGGAGGAGGAGGAGGAGGCAGGGCTCCTCAGTGTAGCAGCATAGCTTCACTTCCAAAAGATTGCTCCATGGCTTTATTATTATTAGCCCACTCTGAGTGAAAGAGGAACTTTTGTTATTTTGGTGATGAAAAAATAGTGTCCGTAGAAGGATACATATCGTACACATTAAGCCTATAGCTCTGAAACACACAGCACAGTGATATCTTTTCTCAGCGCTCTGTGGTGGCAGCTGTGTTTGTTTGAACGTTTTAATGGATAACAGACAAATGAAGACAATGTACAGTGGCAGTCTATGTGTGAACTTACTGGTGCTTCATAGCTTGTGGTTGAAGTGAAAACCATACTCCTCCCTTGGTGTATTTGTTGTCATCGCTGTGAGTGACAGACAGCGTTGGCTCAGTGGGTGCCAGTCTGAATGAGTGGGCACAGATGCTCAGGGTGGGGGACGGGGGTCAACATGCCCGTCCTTGGCTCGATGCCCACTCACTCAAGACAGCTGCAGTGCAAGACAGTTGCTCCCTGCACGGTCGCACTTGAGTCCAGTAATGTTGATGTTGCTGGCTGGTAGTCAAGACTATAAGATAAAAATATTCCAACTAGAGCAGTAATATTTTTATCAGTAAGGGTCACAAGTTCCAGTTATACTGCAAGTTGTTGCTGAACAAAGACCTGACCTTCTGTCTTGCTCTTTAACCTTTTGTTGGTCATGATCTCAAATCATAAACAGCTCACATTGTTTTTTTCAATTATGAATATAAACACTTAATGTTGATCTGAGCTCAAAAAACATCCACTTACTAGTTTTTTTTGGAGCTTTCAAGTGTGTCTTAATAGTCTGCCTGAAAGCTCAGAAACTTTGTAAGTTTACCTTTGAGCTTAGAGTAGCGACTCTGTGAAACAAACTGTTCCCAAAGTTCATTTCCAATCTCACATTGTTTACAGGGATAAGTGAAAAGGAGCCAAGCTAAAATAAATTTAAGGAGTGCTGATTTGTCTGCTTTCGACAGCACAGCTTGGAGCCTAAGAAATACAGTAATTGATTGCAACTGCTGTAAGGAATGCAAACAATACAATGAAAATAATTATTGTCAAAGTCTGTATATTTAACTTCAGTGTAATTACACAACCTTTACAATGATAAATGTTTATAGGGGCTTCATCTTGATCTACTTCATTTTCATTCTGTAGCTAGTCTTGTTTTCTTACGCATCAAAAGTCTTAGGTATTTAGTAGAGACATTCACCTGTTGCTGACTCAGTCAGAAGTTATTTAAAAGTATTGTCTGACATTTCAGGAAATACTCTCACTTGCTTTCTTAGTGAGAGAAAGATAAGAAGGTTGATACAACTCTCATGCCTCTGTGTGTTATATATGAAGCAAGAGCCTGTAGTCAGTCACTTTACCTTAGCATAATGACTGGAAACACAGGGAAATAGCTAGCCCAGCTCTATCCAGAGATAAAATAATATAAAGCTCACTTATTGACATGTTATATCTCATTTATTTGTGTTGTCAAATCTAAAAATGACCATTTATGGTTAGCTGTTTCCCCCTACTTCCAGGCTTCATGCTAAGCTAAGCTAAGCATCCACTTGCTCTAGCTTCATATTTAACATAGACATGTGAGTTATGTTGATCTTGTCATCTAACTCTGAGCAAGAAAGCAATTGTGTCTTTCCCCAAATGACGAACTAATGCACGGGAGCTGAGGACAGACTTGTTTTCACATTTAGCCCTACATTTGTCAGATTTCTCTGTATTCTCTTTCAGTCCCACTTAGCCGACCAACACCAAATCTGTTATTGTTTTTTCCATCTGATGAGTCGTCTGTATGTCCGTTCGCTCGAAGCCAGCTCTCCTCAACAGAATCATCGATTGGCTACAGTATCAATCAGTGCAACTTTAATCACCATTTATTTATGAGTCACATCTTTGGGCTTAGTTATGGCCCATGTGTGGATGGAAAAGAAAAGGCTTGCAGATGTGTTGGTGGTTTATGTTGGGTCTGTGAGTCAGTATGTGTTGAGACGGGAGTATGTCGATGAAATCTCCCGAAGAGCCATCTTATCAGCATGGAGAATTCCAATAACAGAGAGAGGTTGAACCCCAGGCATTCCTGCAGCTATAGGGTTTATTTATGTGGGGAAAGGTGTTGAGAGTAGGGGGGAGCAGGCCCTCCTCCACACATGTTAGGTGGGGCAGTGGTCAGCAATAAATCAAAAAAGCAAACAAAGGCATGACACTGGATACTCCGAGCTTTATACTCAGCCACCGCACCTGCTAATGTCACACAAGCCCTGGATTTTATTGTGCCCCCACAGGTCAAGGTAACATGATCGGACTTAGACATCTCCACACACCTACTGTGCAGCACTGTAGCTGCTCGCCCGTTTGGATGATGAATGTGTATTTCACTTATCACCTTGTCGTGTTTGTTGATTAAGAGGCTGTGATTTTTCAAAACTTGGCAAAAACAGAGCGATATGTTGTCACTGTAATCTCTTACCCCGGAGTGGTTTTTTGTTATTTTAGTTTTTCCTTTCTCGCCACTTTCTTCTTATCTTACTTCAAAAAATGCCTGACTTTGACTTTTCTTTGCCAGTGCTAACTTCCCTCTCCATGTGCCTGACCACAGCGGCCCCCAAAGTTCCTGCTCCGGGTCCACAATATATGGATACAGACAGAGATAGTGGGAATGCCTGTGGCTTCAGTGTGTGTGTGTGTTTCTGATATGCTTACTCTTGAGAACTAATTCATGGCATTGGTGCATTCAAACAATTCAACAATATAATTTGATTACTTTCGCTTCCTTTTTGGTTACCATCTATCTATCTATCTATCTATCTATCTATCTATCTATCTATCTATCTATCTATCTATCTATCTATCTATCTATCTATCTATCTATCTATCTATCTATCTATCTATCTATCTATCTATCTATCTATCTATCTATCTATCTATCTATCTATCTATCTATCTACATTTTTAATCATACTATGAGAAGAGACTTAAAATAGTATGTGTTTCATCTTTAGTGGACAGTTGACAGTAAAGAGGCAGACAGGAAGGGACAGGATAGAGCAACAAAGTTCCCTGACTGAAAGCTAACTATGGACGCTGCAGTTATGTACTGTAGTATGTGCTGTACCCATTTGGCTACTTTAGTGCTCCTATAGTGCTGCAGTGATGACTGCTAAATCTGGTAGGATATCACCATGTATTTTTGTAGAGCCTGGAAGTGGCATTTTGCTGATGAAGCTAAGTGCGGCTAAGACAGAAGTGCAGTTATCTGCAACAGTCAAGTCTCAAAGAGATAATAGCATTAACTATGTTATTTGAGCCATTAGATTGAAATAACTTAGTGTTTCTTTGAACTATTTAACTTGATAATTAAAACAGAAGTTTTATCTATTTTTACTTGATAATTTTTTCTTTTGGTTTAACATCAGTAAATTGCTGATTGTTTTTTTTTAATGATCTGGTTACTTGTAAACAGATAATTAACTCTATCGTCATTCCAAACCATTTTTATGTTGAGTATGCTATTACTGTTACATAAAACTGCAAGATATTAAAAAGTCTGTCGCCACATATATATATATATATATATATATATATATATATATATATATATATATATATATATATAATCTATCACTTATTTTAATATGAGTTTGCTTACAGCTCCAATCAATGTGACAGAGCCAGTTGTGAAATGTAGCAATAAGCTTTTATTAAAGTCAAACCACTAAGATACAATGTGAATGTTTATTCGTTCACTTAAAATAAAGATAAAAGCATGTTGGTCAACCATACTGTTTTATAATATATTCGTTATCACTGTTTCATAAATTCTTGTTTTTGTGGGCGATGTACAGTAATTATGATGACGTGAATGCTGATTGTGATTCTCAAAACACTGTGGTAACACAAAACACACAAAAACCAGAACACAAACACAACCTTCTCACAGATGCCTCTAAAGAAACTGTGAGAGTATCTGGAGCAGAGTAGATTTTTGCCAACCCTTTGTAAAGGCAGGCTGATTTCCCAGCAGTCTTTGCAGTCGGGGGCTGAAAACAGAGGTTGGTTATGAGACAGAACAATGAGACAATGTTAGCCGGGCACACACCGCATTCCACTCACTGTCTCAAAAGGCTAAATTCACTAAATTGCCTCATTAAAAGTGTAAAAACACTTTAGACAGTGATTAAACTGACTATTGTGTTCCTGCACGGCAGCCATAAACTTTCCATTTTGGTTTGTCTTGACTTGTCTTTGGCTCTAAATATTGCAATAATTTACTGCAGCAGTATTTCAACTGTTAATATCCAAAGCAGCTACTTGTTTATGTCTTAAAAGTTCACTGGTCGTCCAGCTTTAGTAAACTGTGGATTGTGCAAGACACACACTTCATGGATGCTTCCTGTTTGCAATACTCACTGGATTGTCTAATAAGATGAACTGCAAGTGGGGGACCTTCCTCTCCAGAGTGTGTATTGTGTGTGCATGTTCGTCTGTCTGTTTGCCTGTGCACACACATATGGGAAGGGCGTGCATGGCCACAGCTCCCAAAATAGTCTTCAGTCCTCCCCTCTCTAATTAGAGACATTTCAAAAACCCAGATTTTAATTTTAGACTAGTAACTTTTGGACCACTTATGCACACACACACAGATATACACACTGAGTTAAACATACACACTTTCCGTATAAATAAATCCGATGGGTCACACACTTGTGCATTTAAATCTGTGCTCGCTTGCGTACACACACACACGCACACACACGCACGCGCACGCACGCGCGCACACACACACACACACACACACACACACGCACACACACACACACACTCACACTCACACACACACACACACACACACACACACACACACACACACACACACACACACACACACACACACACACACACACACATACACACATAGCCACAAACCACAAAGCCTTACTCCCTGGCCCAGCCTGGTAACCCAAGCACAATGCAGTATACTCTATAATAAGTGGTTGCACATATCAAATGAAGCTCACTCCCCATATGTAGCCCCAAGGCAGGAAAGTATGATAATAAAACTAAGTAACGCAAGATTCCCTGCATACTGTAAGTCTACCAGCGCATATATTTTGTCACTTTAACACGCATGACAAGAATATCTTCCACTCCTTCATGCAGCTTCCCTGCCCCTCTTCTCTCTGTTTGATGACTAAATAACTCAATCAGGGTTGGCAAAATGATTTCACAAAAAATATTATGCATGCAATTACATGGATGCTCCTTTCCATGACAGGCAGTAAATGGGGCTTGTAGCTTGGCAGTGTTCCATGGTGGCTGCAACAAGCCCTCTGGTGGGTCGGGGGACAATGGACACATTCACATCTTGACATGCATTTGCTGCTAAAGTGACTGTTGTGCTCAAGGGCATTTAGTCTCTCTGTTATATTCAGTGCCGTGACTCTCTGAGGACAGGCTCAGGGTCGAGGGGGCTCCCAGGACAGCCGGCTTAGGTGGCTCTTCGTCTTTTTACAACGAAAGGGTTAAGCTATTTGGATGGACCCAGGCGCTGAATAGTGCAGCGCAGTCTGGAGGCCTCTTAGAAAGTACTTATTGTAACAAAGATGACACAGCCACCTCCCATCTCTCTGCTTATGTTCTGTTTCATTCCTCCTCCCTCAACTTTCCTCTTCTTGTCTCTGCAAAAGTGTCCATTAGCAAGAGAGACAGAGAGACGAGGGCAGGGTTCAACTGATGCAGGTTTAAAGCCTGATGCAAATATCGACAGTCAGTAATCACTAACTGATATTTTTGTGCAAACAGCGACTTTAAATGTCACTCAGTTGGTTTAAAATGAACAACAATAATCATATTTATTTTAAGATTAAGATCATAAAATGCACAGCCAGCACAGCAGCAAAACTATAATATACAACCCAAACATCATCAAACCATCTGCAGCATCTGCACATTATATATGGGTTGGTTAACACACACTGGCCAATATGAAAGTTTTTACATCTTCACTTTTTTTCCACAGCCACACGCTTACACACATTTCCTGAAAATGACATTTTACTTTTCCAAAACTGTACACAC
Organism: Scomber scombrus; assembly: GCF_963691925.1. NCBI lineage: Eukaryota > Metazoa > Chordata > Actinopteri > Scombriformes > Scombridae > Scomber > Scomber scombrus. The sequence continues at coordinate 11,404,447 of NC_084973.1, forward strand.
ACAAAAAGCCACACTTGGTCTGGCCAAACCTCAGACATCGGAGGCAAAATTAAACACATCATTCAAAACATGTTATCTTGCATCTAAATTTAACTACAGATTACTCTTTGCCTTTTGAATGACATATAAATGCTACTAAATACAGAAACACCACTGAAATGAGTGAAAACTTACTAATACATGTAGTTTTAGAGAAAAAACACAATGAACTATTCAAACTACCTCCTACAGTATCTAAATTATATGTGCAAATGTAGATTAGAGAAGTTGGGGGAACATATAAAACATTGACCTTTTATTTTGATAATTATAATATTAATTTATATAGCAGTTTTTTTAGCATTCTTTTGAAGTGATTTATAACAAGCTAATAACAGACAACAGTATCAGCAGTGAAAACAGAAACAGTGTTTTCTGTGTGAAAACATGAAGTTGCCTCTATATAATGTGTTTCAACCTTTGAAAAAGGTTCAGAATGATCAACAAGAGGTTTTTTCATAGAAGACATTTTGACATGACAGAGTACGCAAAACACAGGTGTTCCATTTAGCTGCTTCAGTTTCAGGAGCCTGGTATCGTGCATGCTGGCTCGCTTTCACACTGTCACAGCTTACCGGGACACTTGAAGGGAACAGAGCCATTGTTAAGGTAATTAGGAACACCTGAGTTTTCCTGCTAAAGCAAGTCAGCATGTCTGCTGTGAAAAAGGCCTGTTTGTCTGAAAACAGTTAAATTACGCACTGTGGTTTGTTTAAATAAAAACTTGTTACACATGGTATGAATCTAATGTATATCAGCAAACCTACTGCACACACACACAGACAGACACACACACACACACACACACACACACACACACACACACACACACACACACACACACACACACACACACACACACACACACACACACATACAAAACAGCCGCCTCCTGTGACATGTCATGACCCAGAATTCTCAGCCACTAATGAAGGTCTGCACCAATTACTGCCAGTTTGTAGCCACAGGAGCCCCGTCTCAGCAAGTTGTTGTATGTGTGTGTGTGTGTTTGTGTGTGTGTTTGTGTGTGTGTGTTTGTGTGTGTGTGTGTGTGTGTGTGTGTGTGTGTGTTGGTGTGTGTGCGCGACTGTGCGTGTATTTTCATGTACACAAATGATTGAAAGTGTTAGACTCCTTCTCAGGAGTTTCTTTTGCATGTAGTTGATCTCTCACATATGTTTTATCTACAGACTTGGATCAATTTTATTATATTTGTACATATTTTATATATTTTAATCTATGTTGATATGTTTTTAGCAATGAATACAATTACCAGATTGTTTACTTAAGTAAAAGTAGCAATACCACAATGTAAAATGACTCCATTACAAGGCAAATTCCTTTATTTAACATTCCACTTAAGTAAAAATACAGAAGAATTAAAGTATTAAAAGTACTTGCAGAAAATCTGCCTCTGTTGCAGATATATTAAATCAGCTGGGTAGAGGAAAGAAGAAAAAATGAAGTTGTGCCACACAAAGTTTGATTCATTTTTCTGACTTTTCTCTAAACTTTGATTTTTTGTGGAATACATGAATGTTTAACTCTATGTACCTCAAACAATAATTATTTTAGTGAAACCGCTGACAACTCAAGGGTTTGGGGGGGCAAAAAGCCAATAGGTTTGGGAACTTTAATCTGAAAAGTAACTACAGTTACAATATTTCTCTCTGAATTGTAGTGGAGTACAAATTAGCATAAAAAACTCAAGTAAAGTACCTAAAAATTGTACATTAGTACAGTAATTGAGTACATTCCAGCTCTGCCTGTCTGCATTTCACTGATACAGCAAATCTCACCCATCAGTTATGTCATGTCAAGCTAAAACAGATGATTAATTTTAAACATATCATATAACAGAGGTATGATTTTATCATTCCTTTCAGTTGACCTGCCCAGCAATCTGAAATGCAACTCATAGATCAAGACCAACTCCTTGTCTATGAGGTTACACTGCCATGTAATGTAATGTAGCTCTGTTTCAGGCTGTAGATCTATTAGACCTGGCATTTGGACTGACTAAGCGACCTCGGAAAACCTGGTAACAGCCAAGTCAAAGTAATAGAGTTTTTAATCCATCTTTTGGTTTAACCGCAATATTTTGTTGATCCACTACGTCTGTCCTCATTATTCCAACTGCTGTGTGTGTGATGTGTATATAAAAAGAAATACTGCCATGTCCACTTAGTTCTCCTCTGAACTGCCAATATACTTGAAAGGCAACCCTGGCAGGGGAAAGCAGCTCAAACGGGGAGCAAAAGAGGGAAAATGCAATAAAAAACACTGACAGCTTTGTATAGAATGTTTTCAGCTGTAACATACACAAATTAAAGCGCTCACACAATGCTGAGCTGTGAGTGTAAAAGTGGATAATGGTATTGCTTTCAGCAGAATGTAATTGCCTCTAAGGAAAATTCCCTCAAGGCTGAATAATTTTTTATTTATATGAACTCAAGCACTGCTGTGACACAGACCAGTGTGTGCATCAAGGCAGCATGGTAATTAAACCCAACTTAATTCAATGATGATGCTCTGAGACTCTCATTGAAAATCACTCTCATTATCTGGCTCCTATTGGTCTCAGAATTAGGACTGGATTTATGCCATGTTACCAATCTCTTTCAAGGGTTCTTGTCTTTCACCTCGCGTGTGGTCCTTGAGGGTAAGAGACCTATCCAGAGTTAAATGATGTTTACACAGTGGCCTGTAGGGTTGTTTTGACTCTCTTTATTACGCTGAACCTGCGCTTCTCTGTCTGTCTGTTGGCCTTGGAGCGCTGACTCAACGCCCGGGGTGGGAAAGGAGGTGGTGCATTTAATCAGCACTCATGTCTTCACGCTGTTTCATCAGTGACCAGCATCCAATCACACTGTTTCAGCTGGACATGTTTTTCAGGGAAAAATGAAAACATCACTATTATTCAAAGATGCATATGTAATGAGAGTAGGCAGCTTAGTCTGTAAATGAATTCTTATTAAATAGAAATCCCTCCTTAAGACCTTTATTCTGTTTGCTGTTTGCTGTAGAGGCCTGCAGCTACATAGAGCTCACTGTCTGCAATCCAGCATCCATAAATATTTTAGGGCAACAGGGGCCAATTTGAATCAGCACTTTTTACTCAAACGCATCTCATTCATGTCCTGGAACAAACGCCAAACCAGGATGGAGCATTTCCTGTATTTGCTCCCCAACACAATCTTCAAATGTTTCTGGTAGGAAGCTGGGATGAGGAGTGCAAAGATATTGACAGCAATTTTTTAGCGGTGACCGACAGCAGACAGGACATCCTGTTGTGTTTTGGTTTACTACATTCTAGCTGTGGTTAGGGCAGGGCGATAAAAGGATGTGTTTTCCTCTCGCCGTCCCTCTGCACCAGGTTGTGATCTGGAAAGCTAAAAGGGACTCTGTTCAGCTGCTCCTTGTGCCAGTGCTGTTCACCACACAGCAGGCCTTCCCACTTCCACCACAGAGACGATTCCTCAATGACATGATTTGCTGACAATGACCCAAAACCAAAAGCAGCTACAGGAAGCACGCTGCCTTTGACAAACTGTGAGAGTTTACTTTTTACACACAGGTACACCGACATCAGTCCCCCAGATCTGAGGCAGAGTGTTAAATGTGAGACTGCCTTTAAGTTAAGAGAAGTACGGAAGTAAATCAGTGAACAAATAGGATTTGAGACATGCTGTCATGCCCCTGTGTGGCCTTCAAAGGCTTTGTGGGTTTAGGAAGCAAATTGAGCAAAGCAACAAAGTGAGTGGCACGGTGCAGGGAGGAGCTGCTGTAGTTTACTAGACAAGAGTCTTTGTGTGGTTTTGTACTTTTTCACACTCCATCACGCACCAAGGAACCCTTGAACTAACAGTATTACAGTACTCAATACTTAATTTATAAAGAATGAGTAATAGTGACACAAAAGCCCAGACATTTCTCACATTGCGAGGAAAAACTGGGCAACACGTGTCAGTAAAGTCACATCAATACTTTTGCTTTGATGGCAGAAGTCTCTCTCTTTTCTGATTAAGTATATGTGGGTTCATTGATTTTCTTGAGTTCTTTGTATAAAAGAAAAGAGTGAAAATCTTTCAGATTGCAGGGTAATTTTCATATATTTCTTCACCGGTTTTGCAGGCTGCTCCAGTTATTTGTCACGTTAAAAGATAAGGTTATTCCATAGCTTGAACTTGTATTAGTAAAAAATCTAAAAAGAAATATACATTTTCCTCTCTGTTCTGACCTTTTGTTGGACCACCTGTAATTTTTTCAAGGTTGATGTTGTCCTCTTAGAAACTGCCAGGATATTTTGAAGATCTTCAATCTATTTCTGCCTGTCTACCAAAACATCAACTTTGCTCTGGAAATTCAGACAGACATTCAGGCATCTCAACCTGTTGAGCTATTAGTATTCAGATGTACTATTTCTTATTATAATACAGTGTTGAAAATACCTAACGATTCATAGATTTTCATTTGATGATTTTAAGCCAACAAGAATAACAACAACCAAAAAAAAAAGAAAAAAGGTTAGTGCTGTATATGGGAGTTTGATGTTATGTGTGGTTTTACTGACCCTGTTTAACCCCTCAACTATTATTCTACCATACACTGCATGAGGGAAGCTGGTGTCTGCTTCTGTTTGACCTGGATCTTTTCATATGACCCTCCGCTTTTTGATCTTCATGTAAATGAATTACATGAAATGGTTGAATGGGATCCTGGAGCCTGACATGTGGCCCTGGTTTTTTTTTAACGTAGATTAGATGGATTCAATTAGCTGCTCTGATTTTTCAGAGGCCTTTGTGGTCTGAAAGGGTTAAGTGAATAAGAGATGCTAAACGCAGCTGAGATACCAGCCATAGTCTGGACTGAGTTAGCACACTGCCACGCCATGTACCATACAGCTTATTGCTCTTGAAAGCAGATTAACTCAATCTGCCATCTGATCTGTCACTTGTGTCGAGGAGAGAGAAGCCACTCGTGTAAAGCCTCAGTAGCGACGCAGTACTGAGCAGACGTCGGGCCTCCCACTGTAGTAGCATGGACTTTTATGATTAAGAAGCTACTCATCTTCTTTGCTTGTAAAACTCTGTTAACCTTTGTATACTCCAGTGATGAAGTGATGTGCTCTCATGTGCCTCTGCTGTTCCTGTCACCTGCCTCCAGACACTGCTCTGTCTGTCTGATGGCTGTCCAGGAAATGCTCTCTCCGCTACCTCTGACCTCTGAAACCGGGCTCTGAATAAACAGCTAATTGGCTGGGTTTCCTGTTTAGCCTGATGGGAACGCCGACTATTTCTGTCTGTTTACAGAGTCCTGCCTCTCTCTTTCTCAGAGTTGTACTCTCTGTATTGTTTATGAAAGAACAATGTCCTCGCTACAACTGTGCTCCAAACATCAGCCTTTAGGGATTATACAGTAGTGTCCAGCCTCCACAACTCCCCTGCGTTCCTGAAAATCTGCGCCTTTTGTTGTCTGTGGGAGGGTTTCAGTTCGCTCATTTTGTGGTCTTTGTTTATTTGCGAAAGTCAGCTTTCAAGTCCTGGTGGACAGAGTTGCAATCTAATTGAAATGTTGTGTGTTGAAATCTCCTAACCTGAGACAAATGAGGGCTATGGCAACATGTGAAATTCATGTTTTTTCCAACACACAGATAAACACATCTGCACAGGTTTAAGGAAGTGTAATTATCTATTTTTTCATACAGAAAAATGGATTGGTGTCAGCACTGCTAAAGGTCTATGCGCACATGCACATCCAAGTACACCACAACCAAACATGTGCACAGTCTGACTAATAGTTTTTTTCCTGCATAATGAGCTTAGTCAAAAAGGAACTATCTGTATCTAAACTATCTGTGTTGAATTAAATGGCTTGTTTCTTTGCCAGATGTGACTTTCTCCGCTCCTATCTGTATTGAATTATTCAGGCAGTTCCGGATACTCTGTAGCTTTCATCTTGGGCCTGTATCCAGGAGCATAGGAGAGATACTGTGCCCGCAGTCAAGCAAGAGACCTCAGGTCCAGGAGTCATAGGTTCAAATTCAGGCTATGTACCACGAGAGGACTGACTCTGCTCTCGTCTAATATCCACTATAAAATGTCTTGGCTCAATAACTGTGATCTATATCATTCATCTGTTCAGTGTGGATTTGTGAACATATGTTTTTTTGTTGTTTTTTACGAAGCTAGAAATAAGGCTCTGATCTTGGAAAACATCACATTTTGAGGCTCCCGTGGAAATTAATATGATTGAATGTGCATTATAGGATAATAATCCCATTGATATAGCACAGCAAAACCTAAAATTAAGACAATTTTGGTTTAAATGCTAAGTGAAACAGTCAGAGAGGCATCGGTTTCAGTTTCAGTATTATTGTCATTTAGTGGAGCAGCCTCCATCTTTTGATTGCAGCCCAGTTTTAAAAATGCATTTTTCTGGTTTTTAGTTTTAAAAGATAATTGTAGGAATATATTGACTGAGGTGTCCAATAAACTGGGAGAGAAGATGATTTACTTTCCATGTTGGTTTTCCTTTTGTTTGTTCCTAGAAGGGATAATTTTTCAGTTCTTCAAACCTCCCTGATGTAGTGATTGTTAGTTACTGAAGTGAAGAAGTGAGCACTGGTCAGTTTGTCCCTGTATACCAAGACTGGATGATTAAATCTGGTCATTAACTGAGTTGGAAGCCACAGAGCTGAAGGCAGTATTTTTATTGATGTGGCAGGAAACAGGGGGGCCGACTGCTGCTGCTGAATCTGTAAATCTCACAGACTATTCACAGTCAGCTCCCTCTTTTAAAGGCGCACACACAGCTCCACTTTCTCGATCAAGAGCACACTTAATGTCGCAAACAGCCCATTAAGTGCCATGCGGTAAAGGCAAAGATGATGTGAAACCGAAGGGCGTGTTAATGATGGCGGGCTGTCGCCGGTGAAGGGCCCCTGCTAGATCCTGAGCTCCTGCTGTGGGGACGGGGATCACTCAGACATGGTCAGGTCTGGGGTGTGAACATTCAGCAACTCTGCAACTAAACTGCAACACCAAATAAAGTTACGGAAAGAGAAACATTCACCATAGACTTAAAGAAGAAGACAGGATATGTTGGCTTTTACAATATTTAAGCAAAACCACAAGTTTTTTTAGTAGCCTAAACCTAATAACATGTGGGACACACAGAACCTCCAAGTCCATCTAGACTTCTTATAACACTGTGAGGACATTGCACTTCCTGAATTGGAAAAGTGCTGTCAATGGACATAAGCCAGGCAGCAATTACTGTTATGTTCCTTTAAACAGCTTTTTAAATGGAGACAAGGTATGAGTATGAGTATGAGTTTGAGTCTGAGTTTGAAATTATTAAAAATGTACAGCTATCACAACCAACTTTGACAAGAGCAGGTCCCTCAGAGCAGACTGATTACTGTAAATATCCATTTCCCATGATCCCACTCCCGTCAGACATCTCAACCTCGCTTCCAGTGTGTCCTGGAGCCCTCTGGTCTGATAAGAGTCCTGTAAGCCAAGTGATTCGCCAGTAGGGAAAGGGCTAATTAACATAGCGTTTGATGTGGAGAGACATCCTTTTGATGTAAAAATGCGAAAATGCTAAATGATTATCAAGATTACAGTTTCCCGTCTAATCTTGATGTTCTCTTCAGTCTTTAACATTAATTGGAAACATCTTTGCCTAATGTCTCTGGCCAAGCTAATCTTACGTGTGACTGCAGCACAAAGTGGACATACAATGGTTCAGATCCTTTACTTTTGACCCTTGCAGCGTGTGTTTGGTTAAACCTGACTTCTTCTTTTTCAGTAAAACTGATGTCCAAGATTGTAATTTTGCATATTTGAGTTTGAGTATAAGATATGCTTCAGTTTATCCTCAGTGGAATATTCCTAACAATACTGTGTTTTTTCCTTTTTAGGATCCTGAGCCAGAACAAAATCAGAGTTTTAAGAAATGGATCCTTCTTTGGACTTAACGCTTTGGAGAAGCTGTGAGTAGCCGACTGTTTATCATCCTTTATTAATACTTCCCTTTTCCAGATTGTTACAATGTCATGTTTATCGTGTGGGTGATATATATACGATGCATCCATGCGCGGTCGGTCATTTTGGCTTGCTTTGGGATAGAGAAAAACAGACAGGGTATCAGTGAGATCTGAGCAGCTCAGTGTGCTTCTATCCAATGGGCCTCTGTCCAGAAGGGAGGCTGATACACTCAGACTGGCTATCAAAGAGTTATGTTGAAAAGTTCACATAATTACACTCCAGTCCTTCGTTATCAGGTAAGCCCCACTCCACTGGACAAGATAAGGGGATCCCTGACAAGAGGTGTGCTTTGGCAGCTTTGCCTGTGGCTCACAGACAGTCTGGCCCTCCTTAGTAGTACCATAATCTCTTTGAATGGGGTGTTAGATAGGTGATAGACAAGAGAATTTTGTGGGGAAATACAAATAAGCAGCACTGCTGGTAACAAACAGGAAAGGGACCATATTGGAAAATGTTGCCTATGAGTGTTGTCTTGTGTATCGCAGCCATACCACTCTTTTTTTTTAGAAGAATAGTGACTCCAATAGAGAGAAAATTGCTCTTAGACTTCAGTAGTCTGAGTGAGATCTAACTTGTCAAATATAGATTCAAACAGCAGTGGATGATCCAGACTGATTTTTCAGGTGCTGTGTGTCCTTGGGCTAGCTCCATAGTCGTGACAGTGTTTACATGCTATGGCATCCAACTGCAGGCTTTCTGGATACTCCGATGTGAGAATTTCATCTAATATGTGTCCCATCCAACGGAAATTACTGATTCAGGGAGTGTTCTTTTACAGAGCATCCCAGTAAATCTTTATAGCATCCTGGTAGCTAACAACACACATGGAGCAGCTTCAGTCTGGATACTGTAGTCTGGCAGACACTTATTTTGTTGAGGGATGGTGTAGGGGGGTTGGGTAGGGATATTAGTTCCACATGCCACTCAGAGCTGCCACCCATGAAGCTAACGAGCTTTTTTCAAAAATGTTGGAAGAAAGAAAAATATGGTAATTTGCCATAGTTGTTAGCTTGTTAGTACCTACCTACTGTTCACACCAGATGTGCCGGTCGAGAACAAAAGCCAAATTTGCTGAAGTTGCTGTTTTTATGTCTGCCATGTGAACGCCACGGGTGATTAGTTTCAAGGCCAAGTTCTCAGCTCTCACCTCAACTGTCTTGCACCCTGGTGAAGCAAAGAAGCTGATAAAGTTGTTGACAGGAAGACCCTACACTTAGATCCTGTGACTAATACTACTTTGGAGAGAAGTAAAGCCAAAGTAGGTCTGTAGCTTAAAGTGCATGATGTAAAATGAGCTGATGTTGCTTGTTTTTGTAAGTGCGGACAAGGCTCCCTGTAGCGCTACAGGGTCGGTGGGTCGAGTAACCTGAGCTTACCCACTAACTGGCCTTTGTACCTGGAGCAGGGGTAAAACTAGCAGGGAGGAACAGGGTGGAGCTTTCTTGTAGACTCTTAACTAAGAGAGCAAGGAGAAAAGAAACAGAACAGGCAGACAAACTTTAACACACACATACTTTTGCTCCACAGAGGGAGATGTGGGCGTCTGGTGTAAGGAGAGGACATAACGTAAATCATGCAGGCCTCATTTCACTCCTCTGCCTCAACCTCTGCTGGCTCTCTGACACACAGCAGTGGAGGTCTGCTCACTCACTCTGACGTCTTCAACCTTTAATTGAGCCCTGCACAGCTTATAATTACATCTGAGCTCATGGGAAAATTGCTGTCTGATGTGAAAAATGCCACATTGAAATTCACCGTTGCAATGATGGAAGTGTTTCAAGGGATGAAATGAGAAGTGAGTTTACAGTGAAAATTTGGATGCAAGTTTTGTTGCCTGTTTACTTAATGTGCTACATTTTTCCTTCCCTGTGAGATTACCGTTTTGTTTTGTCCGTTCAGGTCTTCTCATTGTTTCCAGTATGTTGTCTACATGTGCTTGTCATTTGGAGCAGTAGTGAACAGTTCTGTGGTCAGTGATCTAATCAAAGGCCAGCCTACTAGGGCTGAGTAAACACACATCAGGGAATTACACAGCATCTCTTCCTCTACGTGACGAGGATAAACACTGTCTGCTCCCTGGCTGCACACACACTCTCACTCTCGGCCCATCTCTGTTGTCACTTCGGCATGTACTGTAACTCTGAGTGTGTTTCCTAGTATGGGCACCTTCACCTCTCGTCCAGTCATTTCAAATGGGTCTGGTAACTCTCTCAGCAGACGTGCACTCACACCCACATGCTCACACCAGACGTCTATTCAGAGTTGAATGCAGTCTGATCTGCTGTTGTTAGTGGGAGAATACAGCTCCAGGGCAGGCCACCCTCCTCCAGGCCCGGGCCAGACAGTGCAGCAATCTACACAGTTAGCCCTTTCATTGGGACAAACCTCCTCAAAGCCACTATTGCCTTCATAACCTGCCAAACCACCCAAGTGCAGAGGAGCAATTTAGCCTTGTTTGTTTTTGCCCTCTTACTGGACTACTGTGTTTTTGTAGCTTTTTTTAATAGGTTTGCCATCCAACAGCTACATTTGGATCTTGGAATACTTTGTTTCTTTCCAGCTTTTGGGATGAAACACTCATTGAATCATACCTGGCTTGTGTGGCAGTGCTGGCAATATGCAGTACGGTCACTTACATACACATGCATGCACATACAAGCTATCAGGCCTCCGACACTGCACCGGTGTACCTATTCGAGTACCTCCACCTCTGTGCACACCCTCTCTGATGGGAGCTGACGCTGGCAGCCCCACTAACGAGCCGGGACCTTTATGAGTTGTGGACAGATCCCAGCAGCCTGTCCTGTGCTGATTTGAGGCGAGGTAATGAGAATAATGAGCAAAGAGGGTCGAGGTAGTCTGGCTCTTGTCCAACTGGGCCCCACTGCACCATGGGACACAGGACAGGCAGGCAAGGCACAAGGGGCCCTCATTACCAGGTCTGCTCACCCTACGGGGAGAAAGGGAGCAGAGAGGGAGAGCAGAGGGCAGTGATGATGATGGATGAGGGAGCAGCAGGGCGCTTCAGTGGACAGGTCTGAAAGGCAGGAGTGAGGTTTGTGGTTAGGGCTGGTTAGAAGCTCAGGGTGTTGGCAGCATTATAGACTTTGTCAACAAGAGAGTCTGAAGTGATCCCTTAATCTACCTGACATGACTGTACATTCACTTTTCCTGTGCTGTCAAAGAATATGCACAGGAACTATAATGCAACATTAGCAAAAACTTTACTCACAACAACTTCATTCCAGGGCAGGAAATAAAGAGTTTGTGATTCATGTAACGCAACAAGAATTGAGGGAAGTTTGCACTGAAACCTGTGACCAATAAGTCATTCAGGGCATGAGAATGTGCATATGTTGGACAAGTCTTAGAAAAATTCTGCACACGATAGAAAATATATACTATACAGTATCATCACATTACATCTATTATGATTACAAGTGATAGTGCTTGTTTTACAAAAGGGGAGATGAGATCCACTCAGTTTTTGCCTTTCAGAGCCTCCCTGAAACCGACCTTGAAATCGCCTCTGCCATTCTGAGCAGCTGGGGTTAGGAAGTAGTCCAACTTAAACAACTTTACCATCTGACACAGGGGAAGTGGAGCCGAGATGGCTAAAGATGGTATGGTGGCTGGAGAGAGAGGGAAGGAGAGGAAAAGGGAGGGAGTGAGGGAACACACACTCCTGCAGTTTGTCTTATATAAACCTGAGCTTGTTTTCCTTAGCAGGAGATTAACATTATTTCCACAGAGGCTAAGCAAATTACCTTGATGAGTGGGAACAAAGCAGAGGTAGGCAGCGCTATACTGTAATGTGTAAAAACAGAGGGAAATGTGCGGACATGGCAAGGAGCCCCTCTGTCTAGACCAGTCTGGGTAAGACAAGGTTCAGATTGTACCAGCCCACCACTCCAAGGAGAGCCCGGGCCAGCTCTGGAGGTCGCACATGGGAGTTTCATTTCTCCCTCACAGGAGAATGAATATTTGTGTTAGTATGTTTTCCTGCACACGCCATTGAATGGCCCCCGGTTAGGCAACGGTCACCTAATGAGAGTGCATGACATTAAGGGGCGGAGCGGGTGAGGAAGGGGTTAAGCGTGCTGGAGAGTGGAAACAGAAAGGGGGGTGCTGCTGGAGTTGATAGACTCCAGATGTGTCTTTCAGATAAACTGAAGGAACGGGGTGTGTTTGTATTGCAAGCCTAGCTCAGTCATGGCTCTGGGGGTTTATTGAAACAGCAAGCAAGCCCCCTCATAAGCCCATTACCAAATTGTACGCTTTATACGCCAGTAACTCTCTCTCGCACACTCATTTGGCAAACTTGATATGGTTTCAATGGCATTTTCCTCTGGAGGAACTTGAGCTTTTCTAGACTTACTTCCCCCCACTTCCGTCTGTGTTCCTTTTTCTGCTTTATTTTTGCATCTCCCCTCTCCTAGCTCACCGTGTCCCTCACTGTACCTCCCCCTACCCGCTCTCTACATGCTGTAGTCCATCTACTGGCTGAAAATTCACTCTCGGACATGAGTCTCCCTATTCATAGATAATTTGAATGAAAGGCGTTTGTTCCTGTTTCCTTCCCAGTTGTAAAGTGTACTTTGTTTCAACCCCACGTCTACTGACTCATTGGTACAGACATTCAGTGAGACTTATGGGTCTTTCTGTGCAAATGACTCAATTTGGCACCAGAACACATTGTAATAATATTATTTTATAAATATTATTGAGACCAGTAAGTGGAAAAACAGCTGTCACTTCTGACCCTGAGACACTTTGGCTTTTGCTACATGATTAGTAATCTGACAGACAACTATGATGACGTACTGTATGTCCCATTACAAACATAACTAAGTTTCATTGTTTCTGACTGCTGTGCAGGCTGGTAGATTTCACGAAATTAGCAGCGGGCATCACCCCCATTTCTAGGCTGCTCCTAAACAGTTTGTGGTTCCACAGTTTTCTTTGGCAGAATAATGTCCAGCTCCTCTTGCTGCAGACTATAGAAACATATAATCAACTTAGGAAATTTTACACTTCAAATAAAAGTGTATATTGCTATTTCTGTAGATCCCTAAATGCTGTGCAGCTGAATCCAGAGTTTATGTTACCATCAGTCATAAGCAGAGCTGAGGGTCCTATTCATTTGAAGCATATTACTGCGGTGGTGATAATTGTCCATGTTTGAAAGGAAGAGACCAAAGTATTTGTCCAGCAGTAATCCACAAACTGTAATTTTATTGATATGTCTACATTTTGTGAGCTGCATCTTATGACAGCCAGTACTTAAAAAGCAATTGGTTTCCAGATGAATACCGACAAAAAGTTGATTAGCCTTCCAATCTGAGAGGAACCAGAAAAAAAATAAAGAAAATAATCTGGGGAAGGGGCAGCAAAGCAGGAAATTAGTATAAAAACAAGAGCTCGGCAGATCCTGGTTTCCTGTTTTTGGGGGGAAGGCAGGAGTACGTTTGGGGCCTGTGTTACAGAGCCCCCATTGTGAGCAAGTGTGTTGAGGAGTAGGGAGGTGGGGTCTGCGGGGCCATACACAGGGACGATTTTGCTCAGTACTGAATCCCCTAACCCACCTGCCCCTCCCTAAAGGGGAAAGCTAGCTAGTAAAAAAAGGAGAAAAAGGAAACTGTAAAAATAAACGAGCAAGGGCCTCTGCTAGAGACGGCAACCAGACAGGAAATGACACGCGGCACAAAAATGGTCTCCACTGACCTCTGTCAGGAGCCAAGGTGCCAGCTAACCCCTTTGCTTTCTTTTTCCAACATACCTTTAACCCACAGATTTGCATCAGGAAATAAATAGAGTTACAGCACAGAAAATTGTCTCTGAAATGCCACAACTTTCCACCAAAAAAATTCCAGGAACAGGAAATTCTTGATTCTAGTCTGCCGATAATGAGTGGCCATTCCCTCGCTTCAGTCATTTTCCCAGCTCCCTCCAGGGCCGGGGGCCTAAACAATGTCACTGGAACACTCCAGTCCCTGCTGCTGTGCTCGTGATAATGGAGCACTCCACGTCTGGAGCGCTTTATAGACCGTGTCTTCATTATTACCCTCTTGCTGCCCTACAAGCACGTCGCTCCTCTCCAGCCTGCATGGGGCCCAGGTGCTCATCCCATGTACCCACAGAGAAATGACTCTTCAGAATGGCAGAGGACCAGCCCCATTGATTAGGAGGAGTTTTTTGGGGAAAAAAAGACATTCTTAATGTCAGGCTCTGGTGTTAGGCCCAGCGGCAGCAAACAATGGCCTCTTTTGGGCTGGGAGTGAGCTTGAATCTGTCACAACCCAATCACATAGGCCACATGTGGCGAAGGGGATAAAGCACTGCACTCACAAGGTTACAAAGCACCAACTCAAAGAGAAACGGCATCAAATTCCTAAGTGATAAATGTAATGTGTCACCACCAATCATGTTACTATTTGAAAAAGCACATGCTGCTACTGAGATAGTTATTGTGGTATTCACTACAACTTGCAACTTCTAGGCTTCTAAACTGTGATATTTTCATGCTCGGCAAGTGTGAGGCTTTGAATTATTTCTTGTCTCTGATATTATCCTCTTGGTGACAGCTGTTGTCATCAGTGTCAAGGCTGCTGAGCTGTGAAGCTGTTGTCAGGGAGGGCGCTGTCTGCTCCAGAGGGCACACAGACAAGTCATCGCCTGAGCATGAGCCCTCCTAAAGGTGCTGTTTGTGACTGTAGGTTTGAAATAAAGTTTGAAATAAATCTTCTAAAGAGTTGAGATAGCTTTTAGGGGCTAGAGTACAGCTTTTGCTTTGATTATGGTGGTGAACAAGGGCTTACATTTATATTTATAGCTTATATTTTGGCTACAGTGGTTTGGCTAGTGTTTATAGTCCTGTTGTCTCTGGTGAGCTCCTCCACATTCCCCAGCTTGGTGATAAGAGAGTGTATGAGAAGTAGTGGACTGTTGATACTGTATTCTTCAGGCCAAAGCACACACAGCACTCTACCCTCTGAAGTACCATGTAAAGGAGCAGACTGTGGGAAATGCGGATGTTTGGTGTATATTAGTTGTCAATACACTAGGAAAAAGGTTCAACTACAAATAGTTTGAAGTGCTCATAGATTATAATACTGTGGTTCTCAGCATGCTTTCACTGGCATAAAATTTGTGGCTAGGTGTGTATGTGTGTGTGTGTGTGTGTGTGTGTGTGTGTGTGTGTGTGTGTGTGTGTGTGTGTGTGTGTGTGTGTGTGTGTTTGGTGTGTGTGTGTGTGTGTGTGTGAGCAGCAAATTCAATGTGTTTGTGTGTGTCTTTGCTTGTGCTTGTGTGTAAGTTCTGTTTGTTTACATCTTAGTATTGTCTCTATTATTATTAATATTATTATTATTATTATTATTATTATTATTGTTAACATTATTGTTATTATGATCATTATTATTATTAATAGTATTATCCTTATTGTACTATTTAAGATAATTTAATTGAAATTGAGATTTATTTTGTAACAGAGACCAGAAGGAAGGGAAATACCAACACAAACAGTAACACACATCTCTAAGTAGTTCTATAATTAAAGCTTTAAAAGTTGGGTGCTCTGGGGGTTTAACAATGTCCTTACTTTGAACCTGCTGCATGTTGTTGTCAGCTTTCTAATAAAAGCATGAATTCCACACCCCCCCCCCCCCCCCCCCCACACACACACACACACACACACACACACATACAGATGCCCATGAAAATGTCTGAAGAAGGTTGAAGGTGTGCTAATTCTAGGCATTAAGCAATTACTGTATATGCAACTCAATATTGCCAACACTAACAATAAGACAAAAGTGCAGTTAAGCTGTTTTATTTCTGTGTATAAATCACACCTGAGCTATCAAATCCTCCTGCTTGATTATACTGACATATTTGGGCAGCTGTGTACAACTAACATCAAATTTAAAGAAAAGCTGTAGAGGTGTCGTAAGGTATTATTCCATTATTCCACTCTTCATCTGAATAAGAGCTTAAATATAGTGACCGAATTAGAATTTGGTGTTTACAGGGGCTCTGCCCTACTGTACTCTCCATATCATCTTAACCCAATTGTAAATGCATGTTTGAATGCAGGTATTCAAGGTTAATGTTACACAGCAAATGCATGTGTGTGCGTATGTGTATGCGCCATCAGAGAGAGGAAATAGTGGGCAGTGCCTTGCTTTTCATTGCTGCGCTAATGAGCCCCGGGACACACAGACTGGAAACAGCAGTATTGTTCTCCCCCTGCCCCGGTCAACAAACCCTATACAGCTACTGACACACAGAAACACATACATTCAGAGTGCCACATTAAGATTACTGCATACATTGTGACAGACCAACAAGGCTACACACACACACACACACACACACACACACACACACACACACACACACACAGTGAAAGGGCTGTTGAACAGATACAGTTTGAATCAGAGAGGTGGAAACATCTCCACCTTTTTTTAAAAGCTGTGAAGTTGTTGCAAAGAGTTCAGTCTGACAAGCTGGCATCCACTCAAAGAGCTGTGCTGAGCTGTCCAAGGCTGTCTGCTATGAGACAAACACAACAGACCTCAGCCTTTTGGTCCAAGGCCAGATAGCTTTTCCTCCATCATTATAACCTGTCTCCCATCTATAATCCAGATATGAGCAATGGCCGCGAGAGCTTGGAACAACAGCAAAACCCCTGATCTCTGACTCTATCCCAGCCATACCGCATAGTCAATTTTTTTTTACTGGAAGCCATTTTCTGAAACAATTTTCCTGCCCCAGTTTGATCAAAATAGCTCATCTCTTGGAAAGCGGACAAGGCAATGGTTAAGAGACGCCTGAGGTGGTGTGAGGCAGCGTGGTCGAGAATGGTGATGACAGATAACTATTGCGCGAAAAAAGGACCAGAAAGTCCCCTGAGGTCCAGCCTACCACAGTGGCATCCTGGGTAGGGATGGAATAGAGAAAAAAGGCAGCCTGTATACCGCAGTGTTAATGCTTGTGAGCTCCTGTAAGGAAATCCTCCTCTGTGATGAGTCCAATGGGATTAGGCATTTTTCATGCTGTAGGAACATGGATCACATTCCAACCTACGTTGGCCATGTCCTGCAGATAACCATCCGTCTCCTGACCTGCTTTAACCTATTCCCTACTGACCAATAAAGACATTTCTTGGATTCAAAATCAAATGCAGGTTATAGCTGATGGAAGGGGGCATGCGGCTGAATTGTTTAACACATGGCTTTGGGTGCGGAATGGGAAAAGGGTGGAGAAGAGTGCAGCGGATAGTATCAAATTAGATCTTCAAAGACAGTCAAAGGGATTAATATTTATGGTGCTGCAGTGGCCAAGTTTGTCGTGGGAAGTGTCATTTTGAAACAAGCTGAAAAACAACAGAACCCCTTGCTTGCAGTTTTATATTCCACTAATATTTTACTTGGTCAAGTATCTGCATTTTGCTGGTGTCAAGCCCAGGTGGCTGATGGGGTAAGATTTCCTATCTGTGTGCAGAAATCCCCTGCTGTTTCCCACTGGAGGAGCCAGGTTAGGACATGTGTATCCACCACTCCCCTTCATTTTCACTTAAAGAAGCTTTCTCCTGATGTTTCAACATCATCCCTGCATGCATTTTCCCATTGACCTAATATTTTTCTCTTTCTCTCCAGGGACCTCAAGCACAACTTAATCAGCACCATCATGCCCGGAGCTTTCCAAGGCCTGTCTGAGCTTCGGAAACTGTAAGTAGACATTAACATGATTCACATTCCATTCGGGTTCAGAGCAGCAAATATATTAACAGAAATCATAAACACAGACATGGAAATTTTGAATTGTTTTATATGAGACAAATGCAGGAGTGAGGGTAGTTTTTATGACATGAGCAGCATTGTTCGACAGTTTCACGGTTGAAAGACACAAACCCACATATCCCCCACATCTATCTTAAGTGTGCACTGTTTTGGCAGCTCTTGGCAGATGTCATGCGTTATATTGAGCTCCCAGTGTTAATGTGACCATAAAGGCCTCCTCCGTTAAGTGTTTCTGCTGATCCTTTTGGGGGCCTGCAATCTCATCTCTGGTGCCCCGCTCCACCACTGTGGAAACCTCAGGGCCATGCAGAGGCTCCTCACACGTCATTGGATGTGACAGGGTGACTGTTCGCAACCACTCGCTGCTCACTCATTGTGTTTTTGGACACTGAGGTCTGGTTGCGGTGTGGGTCGGAGCTGGTCGTCTGTGCCGCGCCGTGTGACTCCCCTTCCCTCCTCCCCCTACTTGTGTTTTCCCTGCAAGGTCTGGGGCTTCTCAAAACAAACAGGGGGAGATAAACACATGCTCTGGACAGCTCTCTGCTGGGTAGTGTCAGAGGTGCAACAGAGCAGATCCCTCTCTGGCTGTGGCTATACATCACACTCAGAGGTGGACAGCAGAACAGGGGCCCTGCTTTTGGTGATAAACTTTTACTGGGGTCCCATGGAGTAGAGATAAGGGAAAGTGGCAGAGTCTGTGGGCATGCTGATTCAGATTTAACTTTCTAACCCCTGTAGTAGAATATGAATGAGCAGACTATAGTGGAAAACCAAGGTACCAGAGGCAGAGAAAATCCCTTTGTGTTAATTAAATACGGTTCAAAAGAAGGTCCTGCAGTTCAGTTCTCTAGTGTTGATACATCTTGACTTGATCTGATAACCAATGCATTCTTTTGTCTTTTCATACTTTTAGCGATCTATCCAACAACCGCATTGGCTGCCTGACTGCAGATATGTTCCAGGGGTTGACCAATCTCACTAAACTGTAAGAGATAAATAATGGATTCAATAAAAACACTGTACTTTCTGTGTCTTGGGGAAGCTATCAAGTTAACATACTCATATTTAATTTGTGTACTGCTAGGAATCTCTCTGGCAACATCATATCAACCATGGATCCAGGAGTTTTTCAGGAGCTGCCGTCCCTCAAGCTAGTGTGAGTGTTAGAGACACTCTGCTCTCCAGACGTTCGGTCTCACGGCATACCATTCCATATCTGAATAAAACAATACATAGTCCAGACAGAGATAAGATTCAGAGTTCAAGGGTTTGCAAAGTCATTTTCAATTACTTTGAGCCTGTAGAAGTACTAAAATTAGCAATGAGAATTAATTTGACATGCATTTATCTGAATTTGGATGTTTTTATGTATTTTTGATTTGTAGATTAAAAATATTATTTTGAATTTAGGCTCATCATAAATCAGAAGACAATTCTGTATAAATTGCAAATGTGACCTTTGGTTGTTTTCACAGTCCTTGCATAACAATGTCAGTTAATTGAGTGAAAACAGTAAATCTGTGAAGGTTGTATCTTAAACATTGGGTGTTACCTAATAAATCAAGTATTTTTTTTGTCGTGTGCAGGTATGATATGTTAATCCTATAATGGACAACAAGGCATAATATTCTCTCTGAGCTAGGCCGAGTAAAAGTGCACATCCAAACCCCTGCTGTCTTCCCTGATAAATGACTATGACTTTTCTCACCAGGAATTTCAACTCAGAATACCTGTCATGTGACTGTGGCTTGCGCTGGGTGCTGGGCTTCATTCGCGGCAGTTCACCCCGGCTGGGGGACGAAACCCTGTGTGCCTACCCGAGGAGTCTGAGGGGAAAGCCCCTGCGTGGACTAAAGGAAAGCCAGATGAGCTGTGGTGAGGACTTTGCTAGAAAGAGGCGGTTCACCGCTCTATTTCAGAAGACACTGGCTTGTGAATGGCAATGACTTTGCGCTCATAACAGCGCTCAAGTTCGTCCTAGTATTTTTAAGGATTAGCAGACCAAATGGGAAGCAAGAAATCTACTCCAGCAGCTCAACAGGGACATATTTCTAAAAGTAGAGTAGTGCTGTGTTGACAACTAATCCTGTGGGTTGCATTTATGAATTGCTGCTGTCTGCATCCAATCTGCTCTAGAACAGCAAACTCATAATAGCTTCTGTGGAAACATTTAGCTGAGGTTGAGTAATGAGAGAGCAGCAGAAATAATTGAGAGTGATGTGTAATGGCCACATCTGCGTCTTTCCCACCATGTCGCTCAGATGGTCCTCTGGAGCTGCACACCCTGTCGCTGCTGCCGGCTCAGCGTCAGGTGGTCTTCAAAGGCGATCGGCTGCCCTTCCACTGCACTGCTGCCTTGGTGGACAAAATCACCACCTTGCACTGGCGCCACAATGGTCAACTGGTGACCTCTGACCCAGAAATGGGTGTCCAGCTTGAGAACAGCGTGCTGCATGACTGCACCTTCATCACCAGGTATAAAAACTAGAAGAAATCAGGCAGATGCAGAAATGTGTTGACAGAATTGATACACTTAAAGAGTAATGCTTAACTAGTTTGGACACCCATTGCATTTTGTGATAATGTATGATAATGCACTGTCTATATTCTCTCTTTCCAGTGAGCTTATTCTGTTCAATGTACATGTGGAGGCCAGTGGAGAGTGGGAGTGTGTGGTTTCTACTGGGCGGGGAAACACATCTCGCAGTGTTGAAATAGTGGTGCTGGAGAATAGTGCCTCCTTCTGTCCAGAAGATAAAGTTGTCAACAACCGGGGGGAATTCAGGTCAGTTATAGTTACGTTGATAATTACAACATACCTAAAAATATAGTGTTCTCATTTTTCTCTGCTGTTAAACCCCAGGTGGCCAAGAACTCTGGCAGGCATCACTTCCCATCAGTACTGCCTTCAGCTGCGTTACTCATCCCTGTCTGTGGAGGGGGGTATGGAGCAGAAAAAAGCCTCTCGTTACTGTGACCGTTCTGGAAAATGGCAGGAGGGCGACTATTCAAACTGTCACTACACCAATGGCATCACCCGTGTCCTACACACCTTCATTCTGGTCAGTACTAGATTTTCTGTGTGGCTCCTGCTCAGTAAACACTATGTACAGCAGATTTAGTATCATGACTCCATACCTTGTTCATACGTTTGCTCTTGTATTGCAGAGGCCTATCAATACATCAAATGCCGTCACTGTGGCACATCAGGTACGCACATACACCTTGGAAGCTGCAGGCTTCACTGACTCAGTGGATGTGCTTTATGTTGCACAAATGATGGAGAAGTTTATGGAATATGTCAGACCGCTGCGAGAGGTGAGAAAAATGCCTATATACATGTATGTGTGGTCAGTGTACAACAATATTTGTTTCTGGCTGTAAATATATCTATCTATATTTGTGTGTGTCCCAGTTGTCGGAGGTGTTGGTGGAGATGGGCAGTAACCTGATGCAGGTGGATGACCAGATCCTCACTCTTGCCCAGAGAGAGAAGAGAGCTTGCAGCTCCATCGTCCTCTCTTTGGAAACTCTGGCCTGGCCTCAGCTACACAGCCACGCTCAAGACTTCTCCATGGTAGGCATATTTTTTGATCATGCCTAAAAATACTCAACAGTACAATAGGAAGTACAAAAAATGTGCAAGTAAAATAGAAATCCAGATGATTTTGTTTGTATATTTTCCATACCTGGATGACTGACATTATTCTACACAGACAATACTATTTACCTTCATTTCACTATGATTTGTACAGGTTTCTAGGAACATTGTGATGGAGGCCCACTTAATTCGACCAGCCCACTTCACTGGTATAACCTGCACTGCATATCAGCGTCGTGAGGTGTTAACAAGCAATCTGGGAATGGAAATGCAGGAGTCCGCACATGAACAACAGCTTCGTTTTCGCTGCAGCACTGGCTCGCATAACACCTCTCTGAACAATTTCCCCCTAAAGGTGAGATACTAGCATGCCTTTGAAGTTGTACTGATGGATTTCAACATTAAATACAGACTGTGTGACATGATGTGTCTTTTGTTGTTCTCTCTTTCTCCAGAATTCGGTAGCTCTGGCCTCTGTGACTCTCCCTGCTACTCTATTTCCTCCTGATGCTCCTGCAGACTGTAAGCTGCAGTTTGTAGTCTTTAGGACAGGCAGCTTTTTTCCACTGTCTGGGAACTCAAGCAACACTGGAGAACACTCTCGCAGACGTAGCGTGAACACTCCTGTCATCTTTGTAGGCTTAGGTAAGGAAACAGACACACAAACAGTTTTATTTTCCCTCTAAAACACTTCTTTTTTTTAAATACACTTTGTATTTCTGAACTTTTCATTCTTGTTTTTTGTTGATAGCCTCGTGACATAGATTTAGTTTATCATCAACAATTAAAAAAATAAGGGTCTTAGTTTCAAACACACACATCATTTTGTACCATTTCTCTCCCAATATGGTTACATTTTTGCACATTTGTCATTGGTATAATGTAAACAAAAAACTCAGTTTGCACATCACTGTTGTCGACTCACTCTTTCCTGACTTTGACAAACTGCTATCAACGTAGCGCTTTCCTCCTATATAAAGAGAGCACAGAGAATCTCAGTCTCTGTGGGATGTTGAGTCATTCTGGGAAATGAAACTCATCAGTCAATATAAAACAACATGTGACAGGCTGAGGGAACATGGAATGCATTGGGAATCACAAATGGACTTTACAATAAACAACTCAGCCATCAGTACAGTTTGTTTAAAAAAAATCCCCTCCTCTCTGTGACAGACGGCTGCAGCATGTGGAACCACTCGGAGCCCATCTGGGTGTCACTTCGCCACTTGTCACCTGGCACTGACGCCATGGCAGCCCAGTGGAGCCTGAAGGCACTGGAGAAGCATGGTGGCTGGAGCCAGGAGGGCTGTCAGCTGGTCCACAGTGATAGCAGCACTTCCACAATGCGCTGCTCTCTGCTTAGCAACTATGCAGTGCTGCAGGTAGGAAAGCTATTTAATGCACCATCTGCATCACCAAGGCTCAATGAGACTTTACTGTAACAGCTTTTTTTCCTAGGAGGTGCCAGACTTCCCCAACTCTACACCCATCTCTGTAAGCGTGCTCCACCCTGTGGTGTATGCCTGTACTGCAGTGCTCCTCCTTTGCCTCTTCACCATCATCATCACACACATACTTCACCACAGGTACTCCTCATGTGCCAATGTATAAACAGGCTGCTATTTGTTATTCTCATTATTTCTAATCATTTTTTTATTCTTTACATTTCTTACAGTTCCATTCACATATCAAGAAAAAGCTGGCAC
Source organism: Scomber scombrus (assembly GCF_963691925.1). Lineage (NCBI taxonomy): Eukaryota > Metazoa > Chordata > Actinopteri > Scombriformes > Scombridae > Scomber > Scomber scombrus. Next base: position 11,427,650 of record NC_084973.1, read on the forward strand.
ACATTACTGAATACCTGCTTCCATATCGCCATGACAACGGCCATCTACGCAGGAGGGATTAGTTTGACCAGCTACCCAGTTGTTTGTCAAGCTGTAAGTTATAACTTTACAGAATGTCTTCACCTTGATTCGTGGCATGTAAAATTGATGTGTCATCTGTGTAATATGCGACAGGTGGGCATTGCCCTGCACTACTCCTCGCTGTCGACCCTGCTGTGGATTGGAGTCAGTGCCAGGGTGATCTACAAAGAAGCTGTGTGGAGAATGCCACGCCAGCCAGAGGGAGAGTCTCCTGTTCCACCTACTCAGCGACCTATGCTCAGGTCAGTGATTACATCAGAGAAAGCCACGACATACCTTAACCCTCTTCCTGTACCATGAGATTGTTGTTTGCTGTCAATATGGTTTATGTTTTAGACAGACGGAGTTCTTGTGCTTGGCCACCCACTGTGCACCATCAAAGGGGGTCATTGTGCCCAACAACCATAGTCCGTCTGTTTTTATGAAACCTTGGAGGGACATGACAGAATATTGCTGGAAGGCATAAAAGAAGGCTATAAGCCCAGATGAACCCAGAGTGGGGGAGGGGAGGAATGTATGAGACCAACATAACAGGAGCAGAGGGGGTTGTCATAAATATGAGCATGGTGATTCAGTGGGGTGCATTGTCTTTCCAAATATTCCCATCTCTTTCTCCTCCCTCTTGCCTCACCTTGACCCTCTGATCCTAGCGCTGCAATCATAGACTGTGCCTCTGACCTCAGTGGCCCTCGAGCCACCCATTTATTGCTTACTGGCCCACAAGGCCGCAATAAATCACAGACATGTGGAGCCCAAACAGACCCTTGTTACACTCTGCCCACTACAAGAATGAAAGAGCACACAACTCTGTCCAGATTATAGACAGCTAGAGACATAAAAATACAAAAAGGAAAATGACACCGACATGCACACTTGAAAAACAACGTCGCAGCCAAAGGTCATACAGCATCCTGTGACACTAACAAGGAATGCTCTTCATATCTTAAATTGCTGCTGGGAACTTGTGTTTGATGTATTTTTCTCTGTTATTCAAGGTTCTATTTGATAGCTGATGGAGTTCCTCTTATCATTTGTGGGATCACTGCAGCTGTCAATGTCAGCAACTACGGAGACAACAGCCCTTAGTGAGTACTTCTCTTTTTATCCGTGAGCCATTTGGCCCTTGACTTTGTGTTGTTTTGTTTGGTGCTGAAGTGAATAATTCTGTGTGATATGTTGAATACACAGAGATGTCATTGTTTTGCACCGACCCTCCAGACTTCTTTTCTTCTTCTTGCAGCTGCTGGCTGGTGTGGCGCTCCAGTTTGGGGTCTTTCTTTGTCCCAGCTGGCCTAGTGGTGTTGGTGACCTGGATCTATTTCCTGTGCACTGTGTTTCGCCTGAGGCACCGTGTGGCCAAAGAATGCACAGGAACCACCCTACCCTCTCCTGTGACTGAGAGCCAGCCTGCGCTGGCAGGAAGCACCAGCCTTCTCTCCACAGATTCAGTGGTGGGACCTATAAACCCTGCTGTGGCTCTAGAGGACCAGTACTCACTGAAGACACAGTTCATGGTGCTGGTGGCCACCCACTTCCTGTTTGTGGTTCTATGGTGTTGTGCAGCAATGGCAATGTGGCTGACAGGGCATACTAGCTTGTTGTTTAGCTGTCTCTATGGATTGGCTGCCACAGTTCTGGGGGTGTTTCTGGTGGTGCACCACTGCTTCCGACGGCTGGATGTGCAAGCCTCATGGCTAGCATGCTGCCCAGGCTATCGCCGCTCTCATCCCATGTCTACTTACACACACACTTGCACTACGGTAAGTGGAGTGCAGACCTCTGAGCAGGGATCACAACTGTTCATCAACTGCCATCCACCTGGTGACTCACATAACTCCTCGTCAGCTAGGTCATCATCCACACCAAGTGGGATCAGCAGCGTGGGCCCCGGGCCTTGCAAGCTCACCAACCTGTTACAGGTGGCACAAGACAATCCAAACAACACTTCACGTGCACCTGCAGGTAACAACACTAGCACCAGTACTGACAACATCACAAAGCCAACTAACAATGTTCTGCCCATCATTAACTCTGCGGCCCCAGTGCATCCCCAGAGAAGGAAAGTGAGTAGCAGAACTAAACAAGGGAGCAGCCAATATCACCATCGGGGTGAGGGAAGAGGTCACTATCGTCTCAAAGCTCTAAGGACAGCTGGAGGTGGGGGCAGCCTTGGAGCTTTAGGTCCCACGGGTTTAGAACACCTCAGTTCTTCACACACAGTTTATAAACAGGCCACGAGTGAGAATGGCAGTATCCACCATAGCCTCTCTGAGAGCCAGGCCAGCCCGCTGACAAATGGGAAGCGGGTGGGAGAGTCAGTGGCCACCAGCCCATCAGAGGGAAGTGATGGGGGCAGCAGTGGGAGCCGCAAACCTTTCCCCCTACTACCCTCAATGGCAAGCAGAGCAGCCATGCACGGCGCCCAGAGACGATGCGCCAGCAAAGACAATTTGAAACTTGCAGCTGCTTCAGAGCGAGAAGCTAAGCGCTGCTCCTACCCTTTGAACAGTGTTACACCCACTATGCCAGGGGCCTCTGCCCCGAATGGCACCCTGAAAAACTCAGTGCTAGAGCTGGAGCAGGACATGAGTGGCACAGACCAATCCCAGAGCTCTGTTGGAATGAAGAGCAGTTTGTGGAAGAGCGAAACCACAGTGTAACCTATACTTATACATGAACTTCTATGCATGACCTTAACAGACTCTTGAATGATTGGGTTATGTTTTAATGGTCTCTTGATTATAATAATTATATAATTTAAGATATAAAATCATGAAGGCATCCAGGACCCTAAACTGGTACTTTTGCCTCTGTAGCATTGTAAGAGTTTGCTGTGAAATGGTAAAAAAATAACAAGGCATTTGTCATTTTCAAAAAATAAGATTTCATTTTTTCCATTTCACAAAAAATGCTCAAATTGCTCTGAAATTGGCATATAATGTTGATTTTGGATGTCTAATGAAAGCTTTATTGTTTTAGTTGTGATTTTTCTATGCATATCAACTATAGCATGAAATGGAAGGTAGGATTGTCCGTTTCCAAAGTACAGCTATATGCATTTAATCTGTGGACGACCTTTCACCCTTATGTTTGCTTCAAGTAATTGCGTGTGCTCATGTGCATTTGTATGTTCTTTGTCTGTGTGTGTGTGGGTGTAGGTGTGTGTATGTGTATGCGTATGTGTATGTGTATGTGTATGTGTATGTGTATGTGTATGTGTATGTGTATGTGTATGTGTATGTATATGTGTGTGTGTGTGTATGTGTATGTGTATGCGTGTGTGTGTGTGTGTGTGTGTGTGTGTGTGTGTGTGTGTGTGTGTGTGTGTGTGTGTGTGTGTGTGTGTGTGTGTGTGTGTGTATGTGGATGAATTTGGGTGTACAGAATTTCTGTGTGAATTAAAAAAGCTATGCGAGACTTTTGAATATATGGTGAAAATGTTTCTTTTTTATTTCTATGTATTCCCCTCAGCACTGATTCAAAGCTCTTCATGTGTAATAAAAACATAAGGAATAAAATTTAGGGGAAATAATTAGCTACAACATACACAGTACCTTGTAGTGCTCAGTCACTTTTCACTTCCAGAGGATTTATTCTGGTCTAAAGTAAGAATGGCTGCCCCCTCCTGGATGGCAGAGCAACTTTTCAGCCTGGAAGGGATTATAAAAGTGAGGTCCACTTATAAGCAAGCCTTTTCACTTTAATTTTAGCAGTATGAAAAATCTCTCAACAGTGTTCACATAATTTTCATTTTGATCCACTTTTTCATATCAGGGGCCTGGCCAACAGCACTGCATGCAGATAAGCTTTTTAAATCAATTCATTTAAAATATTGTCTTCAAAATTGAGGAAATTGACCTAGACTTAAGCCATATTTTTGCTTTTTGTAATGTAGTACACCTGCAATTCAGGAAATTGCGTTTGCAGGAAATATTGTTTCTACTATGCAACTCATTGTCACATCTTTTCCCCATTGTTCTTTGGGAGGAAGTCTTGAAATCCAGAAAACCACATGCTGTCAGTTCATTGTGCATATCATTGTATATTGTGCAATATAAGCTTTTGATCAGATCCCAGCTGAATAGTATTAATGTAAAACCTGGAAATTATCCTCAATTCTGTATGTCCGGGACTTTTATTGAGCTCAACTTTTCATGGAAAACAAGAGACTTTTCTTATTCATAATTCAGTATGAATTTCCATATCATCATGTGCAGGTACTGCATGCATCTTCTGCTGGTATCCATGCACACTTACTTATGGCTGTGGCTGTGTTGCATCTGTATCAATAATTATTTTGTTAACAATTTTCCAAACTGTAGGGTGTATCCAAGGTGAAACAAATATTTATTTAAACATTATTAGACCCTTTTAGGACAATTATGTTAATTCATTTATAATTTCCTAACATGTGTCAAAAAGACACAGTATGTTTCTTAAGTATGAAGTATTTGGCAATCACTTTTTAAATATTCAAATTTCGACTACTACTCCCCTAAATATTTTTGTGAAGTGTACTCTATTTTGCATATTACACAACCTGGTGAAAAACCATGCAACTGTGAAATGGTGAAATATTTTGTTCTTTATTTTACACCACAATATTCATTACTCTGTTAACCGGATCTTGCCTAAATTCAACATCAGTATTTTGGTGAAGGCCTAGAAAATAAGATGTCAGTGACTGATGGAAGATTCAATGATTTCAACCTACTTAAATCTGGATTACTTTGGGCATTTATGGGTTTAAATTTAGACCACCTGAAATAATTTGATCAGCCATAACCTGGACATGCTGTTCTTGAGCTCCTTCAAACAAACAACACCTCACATTTGGAATCTTACAGGGTTAGTTTTGATGTTCCAAACTTTCCTTTTAAGAAGAAAAAGGGCAATTTTGTATGTGTAGATATAGGTCTACTCGTGATTTATTTTCATTTTGGAAACCTGTTTTACATAAGTAATATATTTCTAAGAAACCTCAAACTATGCCTTTCAATTTCAGATCCAAAATAAAGAAATAACAATTATTTGTCTGGTCATCTTCTATCCTTTTTGTGGTAAATAAGCGTAACTAGACTGAGTTCAGTGTTCATTTCTGTCCTACCTAAAGCCTCCGTGGACTTTGCGAACGTAAACTGACTCTAGATCAGTAGCTAATATTGCTGGTTAACGGTCAGCGATGTCTCAACGCCCGCCTCCTCCACTGTCCAATCACCGACTGAATACAGATACTGACAGATGTATTAGCCAATAAGACAGCGCTATGAAGAATATGGGTGGGAACCCATAAACATCAGGGAAGTAGATTGTTTAATTTAGCTGTGGCAAAGGAAGTTAACTGTTTTTTATTGAAGCCTCTTAAAGGAATTAGTCGCACCGTAGGAATGTCTTGACAGCAGTGCACAAGCTAGTAGTAGCGTTAAATTGGCTAAATAGCTGTTAACTCCCTACAAGTGTTGTCAGAGGCGTAGATACAGCTTTACGAAGAGGAGGGAGAAGTATTACGCCATCAACCGGAGCTTCCTGAACTTGAAGTCAAGCTAGATAACCTGGTTAAACCCCCAGCCGCAGAGGACGCCGAAGGTGGAAAAACACACCGGGAAAGGGTTAACCAACTGCTCGACGTTGTACCTCCACATTAACAAGACAATTCGGAGTAACTTTTGGTGAAGCTTTACCGGACTTGTCGCGATGTCTCTGGCCGACCAGAGCCAGCAGTGGTTCCCAACCAGCGTACAGGTAACGGTGCATCAAGCTCGGAGCCTGCGAGTCAAGGGCAAAAATGGCACCAACGACGCCTATGCCATCATCCAGGTGTCCAAAGACAAGTTTTCTACCTCCGTGGCAGAGAAATGTGTGGCTCCAGTGTGGAAAGAGGAGGCTTCGTTTGACCTGCCGCTCTTCCACCCAGGCAACACTGAGCGCTGCACCCTGTACATCGTAGTGATGCATCGAGCCCAAGTGGGACTCGACAAATTCTTGGGGCAAGCTGTGATAAACTTACTGGATCAACACGACAACAAGTCTCGCAAAAAGACAGAGTAAGTGGCTGCTGTTGGCCTTCATCGTTTTTATAATTGACAGCGTTTAAAGCCTGTTTGTGTCACTGCTCCAAAAAAGTTGAACATTCATTTAGGTAGTGCCTCACCTGGATGGGATGTCACTGGTTAGTATTAAACGGGTTTACACGAAGATATCTACCAGTTTATACTAATTAAATGTGTTTTTCCCTTCATTTAGCTCAACTTCTTCTTTAATGTAATTTGACCGACAGTGAGTCACGCCAGAAAGTCTCATCCTTCAGCATGGAAACACTCCCACTACTCCCCTGTCTCTTGGTCATATTAATTTCCCTAAATTATTTAGAGCCAGCACTGACAGCCTTTTCTGAGTGGTTGGATCTAAACACACTTTCAAGAGCAATTACTGCCAAATAATCCAAATGCTATTTTGACTGTGTTGCCAAAATACTTCAAACATGTGGGAATAATTGAATACAATTCAGATTCAAAGGGCTTTATTGGCTTAAAGGTTTCAAGAACAATGTTGCCATAGCAAGTACAGCATGTCCAAATATTTGGACAGTACACAACAACAGTTACATGAACTAACCCAACATAAAGAATGAAGATTAGTTAAACATATTCAGTACACTGTGTTTTGTTTTGTAGGTGGCTAATAACTTGGGCTTGTTCTACCTGTTTGTTCGTTTTAACTGCACCTTCAATAACAAAGTATCAATAGGTGCCCTACCTTACATGTATGAACACTTTACTAGTCTTGTTTTTATTAACATAGTGATCGAACAGTGATTTGGATATTGCCCAAAACATGAACCATTTGACCCATTCTTTGAACTCATGCAATTATGTCAATCATGTAGTTTTACCTAACATTATCATTTTATCTTTGAGATTTGTAATCTGTAAAAACAATATCAAGTTTTAGCTTTTTAGAAACATAAAATGTCTAGAAGTGATTGTAGTAAAACTGATAAAAGACTGATAAAAACAACAGATTTTTTTAAAAATACACTTCATGCCTTGATGTTGTAGAGCATGCATGAACTTTGAAACCTAGCAGTAAAATGTGCTCTTGAGTTCACCCTGAGTTAGATTGGCTGTTCGGATAGGTAATGGTAGCCTTTTGCATTGTCCAGCTAATGAGGTCAAGTCTAATTAGAAGAATTTAATGATGCAGTCTTTTCATGACACCTTTGGTGAATATAGGTTAAATATAATGCACTTGAAATTGGCCACACAATTACAAAAGCCAGCTATTCAGACCCTCCCTCTTCTTACAAGTGTCTGGAACAACCGTAGCGTTTGGCGGAGACTTAAACTTCATGAGTTGGTGTGAAGCCATATCTGTCACTGCGAGCTGTGGTGATGGAAACGTATCTAGATCATTTTCTCACAATGCTGCTATTAATCCTTCACATTCCTCAGGGCTATTTGCTTATACACTAAACGTCTGTTCACACCCAGATGCGTTACACTTCAGCTAGGATGACATCAGTGGCTTGACGTAGCATGGGTGTAACAAGAGTTAAAATAAAACGTAGCATGAGTGTTTGAATGTGAATACACACACCCTGATATGTAAGAGAAGTGTAAAAATAAATGATGGTTTAATATCGACTCTTTTGACTGTATATCACGCCGGTGAACTCCTGTCTTGGTGGTGGTGAGGTCTCAGTTATCGCTCAAGTGAGGCTGCCCTTGCTTGAGCGATGACCTCATACACTTGGTTATTGTACCGTCATATCTGAAACGTTATCTTGTGTTTGCTCAGGAGGTTTTGGCAGTTTGTGGCAAAGTTCAATCCTCACGCTCGCTTTTTCCAAGTCTGAATTCCTTCACCCTTCTTGCCTAATCTACTCCATCTGTCTTCTTTAAGAGCCAGTACGCAGGATGGGTATTGGATGTTGCTGTGTTCGCCTTGAAGCGTGTGGTGTTAGATTACTATCCTGCTCCACTGTTGTGCTGATACTGAGCAGGGTGTGTCATTGAGGACTTAGTTTTCCTGCTGAAAGGGAGCTCTGCTGTAGGCCCTATACAATACAGTGTTTTCAAGATGAAATGAGAATGTCTGGCCACTTATTTGAATTTATCAGCGGCTGGGAGTTTTATGTTCAGTCTATTATTCAGTATAGAGTGATATAAAGTTTGGACCTGAGTGCATTTTCTACATGAGGAATTGTCATCCTTATCAATTCAGTCTTTCGTAAATCGTTTCCTGCAATGGATATCTTGGTATAATTTTCATTATTGTTTCATCTCCCGCATATTTCCTTGATTGCTAGATGAATTGCTTGGTCCCTAAAATATCAGAAAATCTGGGAAAATAAAAACTTTTCATGTTTAAATCATGGAGCCAAAAATATTCACTTCATTTACCATCACGCATAACAAAGAAAAGCAACAAATTCTCACAGCTCACCAACCCAAATTAATAAATGTTTGGAGGGTAATTTTGTGGGGTTTTTTTATGTAATTTGGAGCCACAAATATTGGACCAGTCCCAGTCGTTGCAGAGCTGTTTTTTCAGAGTCAGCTCCAGACAGACATTTGAGCCACTATATTTGTTTAGTAAACATACAGCAGAAAATATTCCACATTCTGACATTTGTGCTTACGTAACATGAGAATCACCTTCATAACTCAAACAAACATGAACCCTCCCGTTAATCATTAGACATGGCAGAGAAGTGCCCTTGACTGTTAACAGAGAGAACCTGTCCGGCAGGATCGGTGAGAGCACACATCAGGGGCACTGCCCAATATTTCATGCAAACAATACAGCACATGAATACCCCGCAGGCCTTTCCGTAACCAGTGTTGGGGAAGCTACTTTGCAAGCGTAGCTCGTAAAACTACATGTAGTTCAGCTTGGCAGTAGTTTGAACAAACTACATTTCTACCCCTGGAGAAATGTAGTTTGTAAAACTACAGCTAAAACAAAGTAGCTTTAGCAACTACTTATACTCATTTAAATCAGCGTTAAATAAATCAACATGTGGCGTATATGAAACAAAATATAATAGCCTACAAATATTCACATGCCAGCAGAAATATGCCTCTCAACTCAGTTTTATTTTTTTAGAGAAAGAAAGCTGACATTTTTGGTCAACATACTGTAGGTTCACCATAGACATGTTAGGTAATCTATAGACATGTTGGGTAATATAAAGAGAAAAGGAAAATCCTACCGCAATACCAAATCAGAAATGTAAATCAGTCAACAAAAAATGTAATAAAAAATAGGTAGACATATTCTAGATCGGTGTGTCTTGAACAACAATGTTGGCATGTCATGACATGATTCATGACTTTTTTCAAAGAAAGTTCTGGAACACAATAATGGTAAAATAAAAAGTATATTATATACTGTAGGTCTTTTTTTAATAAAAAATATTTCATGTTATTGGCCAAAATTGTAGTTTGTAAATTGAGTAGTTAAACTACAAAAAATGACCCAAAAAGTTTGACGCAGCACAAAATATGAATGTAGTTCAACTACATGTAGTTTAAGTCTCCCCAACACTGTCCGTAAGAATGCATGGTGTCTTGACAGTCAACTGACATAGACAAGACACCCTGAAGGAACAGCAGGCAATTCCTTGATAAGCTCCGGGAAAGTGAGATCTGCCTCTCCTTGTGGTTAGGCATAGTTGGCGATTGTTTGACTTGGCATGCTTGGTTTAGGGCTGGAGAGGAGGACTGTTTGAATTAGGCTCAGTGCAACTTTCATTACATCACGTTCAGCGCCTCCCTGCATGTTTGAGCATCTTTGAGGAATGTTGGTTCACTCCCATGCTTGTTTCCTGCGTGCTATCCTCAGAAAAGCCTGTCTGGATGTCTGCTTCATGGCACTAAAGTAAATATTGGAGCAGTGCACTCCATATGAACTGCAGATAATTGTCTGCTTAGTAATGTGTATTTAAATTCAGATATAATGTGTATGCCTCGGTTTGTCTGTTACAACATCAGATTGAAGTGTAATAGCTTTAGGGCCTACAGGGGTCACAATGATCAAAGAGAAATAAACACAGTGACCTTAACTTTTAGTGAAGCGGTGGGAGAGCTCTGCTGTGGAACAATAGAGCTCAAAAGGGGAAAACCTTATCATAATGGGCACTTCTGCTAAAGTGTTAGGGCATCTAATAATAGCAAAGCTTTAATTATACAAGCAGAAAGCATCTGTATGTAATGGCTCTAATTGCTTGTTTTGGCATGGTTTTTAAAGGGCTCTCCAGAACACTCCTACCTTTCCCTTGCAGACAATAAGTGCTGACCCTGTTCAACATAGAGGACATGAGGGGGGCGGTGAACAAAGCTGTAATTGTCATGCTTTATCTATGGTTGGCATGGTGCTCCCAACAGGAAGTGTAACAAGCTGTAAACCAGTTAATGACACGTATTAGCCTCAGGTCTAACAAGACACAGCAGACAAAGTCATACATTCTTCAGGAAATGTATTTATGCCGTTTTTTTATACAGAACTTACATTTAACTCCTTATAACCCCTCCTGAAGTGCTGACGTGTTTTATGTAGAGCTGCCAACCTATATAATGGGAATATAGTGCGGTATGGTGATGGTAAATTTATAAATTATGTTGATGAAGCAGGTCGGCTGGAGTAAATTCAAAAATTGTGATGTTTATTATTAAAAATATTAATGAAACAGAGGCCGAACCATGGGAAATTCAACAAAAATACTTAGCTGAAGCAAGAGAAAAAAAAGAAGAAAAAATTAAAAATGTGATCACACACACAGGTATGAGTGCAACAAATTATACAAAATGTAATTTACTACAGAACAGTTGTGTCCTTTGTGCCTCAGCTTGACAGTAATTTGTGACTCAGTGCTTGGTCCAGATAACGATGCACACCTGTTGTCACTATCACTGATAACACAGACCATCTGTCCCAATCACAGCAGGACTGAAGCCTTTTGACAAAATATTACGTTGTTAAACACAAACTGCTCAAGTGAGAGCTGTATTCCATTGTTTATGTAACTTGTCTGATAAATTAACAAACATTGTAATGTTGGGAAAGAGGGCCCAGTGAAAGTGGGAGAGGGGCAAACTTTACAGTTTACAACCCAATTCAAGATCAAATTAACATTGTTTGGTGGCATTTCTCTCTTGGTATTTATTAAAACTAATAATACACAGCAGCTCAATAATTTATATGACTCTGACATAAATGTGCTGTGTTTCTGGAAATTTGATTACAGTCATTTGGGGCTGCAGCCAACGATAATTGAAGTTACCAATTAACCTTTCAATTATTTTCTCTATGTGGACTATAAATTGTCAGAAAATGTTGAAAAATACTGATTGCTGCTTCACAAAGCCCAAGATGCAGCTTAAAATGTCCTGTCTTGTCATAACCATCAGTCCACAGACCCAAAGACATTTAGTTTACTATCACAGAGGACCAAAGAAAATAGAAAAATAACATTTTAGATTCACTGGAACCAGTGGATTTTTATATATCAGTTAATCAAATGTATTTAATGATTAAGCGACTAATTGTTGCAACTACAAATTATGATTATTTTCAATATGGATCAATCAATACATTTTTTTCAACCTTTTTCTTAATAAATTTGGTTCTTGTTTCATACATTTTTTCACTAATATAATATTCATCTTGATACAAAGGCAGCCATTTGTGGAAATGGTTCACATTCATGTTGCCCCTTTTTTCATCTTGCATTAATAAAAATAAGTCTTAAGTGTTGATGAGTTGCTATGGGACAAACTCCCTGATAAGATGGAGGGTTATTGCAGTGTACGAAGGTTCACAAGATATCATAGCTGAAAGTCACGAAATGCCGATGGAGCACATTCTTTCTTTAACATCTGATTAATTCTTTCTCTCATCTGCAGTTGGTTCAAGCTGGTGGACAAGTCTGGGAAGGAGGACAAGGCACGAGGGGAGGTGCTAGTTGATCTCCAGTTCATGCGAAACAACATGTCAGCTAGCATGTTTGACCTTTCTATGCAGGACAAACCGCGCTCCCGCATCTCCAAGATAAAAGACAAAGTCCGCGGGAAGAAAAAGGATGGCTTCTCCGACTCTGCCTCGGCCATTGTCCCGTCTGTGAGCCAAGTCCTGACAGACAGCGAGGGGGAGGCCGATTCAGTCTCACTTCATCAGACTCCAGGAGGGAAAAAGAAATCTAAACTCAAAACCCTCTTTGCTCCCAAATCAAACTTGCAGAAGAACATGTCACAGTCCATGTCTACACTGGGGACGCTTCCCGAGAAGAACTCATCTCTCAGTAGCAGCCGCTCATCTGGCCTCAATGTAGAGACCCCTGAAGGTAACCTAATCTTTCTTAACTCTGGCTTGAAGCTGTTCTTGTTTGTGTGTTTACAGTTCTGTCTTTCCTCTGTGCCACAGTGCAAGTTAAATAATAATGTTTTGCATGTTTACAATGACATCATACTTTACTGTCTCTCCTCCCGCAGTGAAGAAGAAATTCAAATTCTTGGGCCACAAGCGGACAGGCAGCTCTGACAGCAAGATCTCTCAGGGTCCTTTCTCCTTACTGGGCCGCTCCAAGCAGAGCAACAGTGACCTAAACAATCTGTGCATCAATGGCAGCCATGTGTATGAGGACACAGAGCCCAAAAGTGGATCTACTCTCAGTCTTAACAGCTCAGGCCAAGGATCTGTGGAGGATGTCCGGAAACACACCTCTGATGTCTCTGCAGATTCTTTCAAAAGCATACCTGTGCCTTCCCACAGCCGTCAGCCTTCAGATAGGGATATACTGGAGCAACAGCGCCATCAAGAGGAGGAGGAGGAGAGAAGGCAGGCACAAGAAAGGCGCATAGCAGAGGCCAAGAGGCAGGAGGAAGAGGAGAAATCAAGGGCGGAGGCCAGGAGACGGCAAGAGGAAGAGGAGAAATCCAGGGCAGAGGCCAGGAGACGGCAGGAGGAAGAGGAGAAATCCAGGGCAGAGGCCAGGAGACAGCAGGAGGAAGAAGAACGCATGTACAAAGAGGAACAGGAGAGGAAGAGACACTCCCTCGAGGATGAAGCAAGAAGGAAGAAACAGAGGGACGAGGAGGAATATAGGAAGAAGCAAGAGGAAGAACACCAGATGCTGGAAGCAGCTGAGAATGAGAGGTTTGAAGAGGAGCATCGCAGACTAGAGGAGCAGAAACGACAGGAGGAGGCTTCCATGAGCGACAGGCTGACATCTCTGTTTGGAATGATCCGAAAGAAGGAGGAGAAAAAAGAGGAGGCACAGCAAATAACCAAAGAGGAAGTACCCACAGTAGCCCCTCACAGTGACTCGAGAGATCCTGATCATCCAATCACCCACCACTCCACCAACCCATTTGAGGATGTTGTCCTCAGCTCAGATACTAGAGTCAGCAGTAACGAAAGCCCAGCTGGTCTTCAGAAACCCAACCGCAACCCACAAACTCCCTCTGCCATGGTCTTCCACAACCGCACTGCAAAGGTGTCTGCAGTCAAACCCAGGTAGGCCTTCTTCTTATTTGGTTTTATTACATGAAAAATGACTCTGCATTAATGTTATGTAATGTTGTTGTTATATCAGTGTTGTGACACAGAGGGATTCTGCTGGTTGCTTGCAGGCACACTATTCTTAGACTTGCTGGACTGGAATGTGAATACTGTCTTCAATAGGCCTGCAAGTGGACATGCTGTCACATTTCAGTGTTATGTGCATTATGTGCAGGCACCAAAAAGGCAGGACACAAATTTCACAGCAAAAACATGATTTTTTTTCTCTAAACTTTGATTTCCAGGCTGCAGTAAAAGTCACAGTTAGAAATGTTCATAACTGTTTAGGAGCATCAAGGTGATTAATGAGTCTCCCCCCACACCGTCTCTGTCAACAACGAAACTTCACAGTGTCACAACTTTCTGTCCTTTTTCTGACTATTGAATGACAAAAACTTGGAATTGCATCTGACGGTTGATGGACCAGTTTGACTGGTTTGATCTCCATACTGATGAAAATCTGGGTGTGTCTTAGGGTGATGGGATGTTGTAGAACAGGTTGTGGACTGAACAGAGCTCATAAGGGAGTGACTTAGACAGTTTGACTTCATATGTGGACGTCTCGGGTACTTGGGCTCTCTTCTTAGATTTTTTTTAGAGTTGTTTGTGGACTTTTGTGGATTTTTAAAGATCATCATGGTAAGGTGGTTTTGCTTGGTATTGTATTTTTTTATTTACTTTGAAATGTGTTTGCTAGACAGCAGCCTAAGTAGCTAAAGGTGTTTGGATTATCGATTTTGATGTTGTTGATTTTAAGGCTAGGTTGGACAATTTACTATAATCTAAGTAGATTAATTAAAGACAAAATGTCATATTGTCTTTTCAACTTGGAAAGTACATTTTTCAAAGTAAACAAGTCTCTACTAAAAATAGAAACATTAACAGCAAGGCGTGATCAGACGTGTCTACAGGTTGCACATTGACGTTAAATGGTGGACCATTTTATGAACAATGTCTTTTCCAGTACATAACCGTTACACAATAAAGATTGTTGTCACGGAACACAGATTATTCTCAGTATTTTAAGTTGTTAAGCTTTGTCAATTTTGAACAGTCTCAGAGCTGCAACATGTGATTTGGGAATTTATAGTTATTTTTGACAAATTTGCTGATCTGAGAGTTGCTAGTTAAATTGGTGACGGGCTGTACATTGGTGGAGGTAACGTTGGGAAAATTGATGGTCACACTGATATGTAGGGCTTTGTTTTCACTCCTTGGCAGATGGGCTCAATCACTGACGTCTGAACCCACTGACTCCTTATGCCCCAGTCAAGAGTGTCTCTCCCCAACCACCCATGAATCCACCCTCTCTAGTGTCCCATCTGAGTCGCCTGATACTTTCTCCAACCTTCACTCATCTCTGGCTCCAGCAAACATTAGTCAAAGTCCATCTGGATCCCCTCCTTGCAGCATAGACAATCCATCATCTGTGGGATCTTCACCCACCATGGCTGATAAGAAGAGAAGAGCCCCCCAGCCACCCTTGCATCCTGTACATGAGACCCAGCCTGGAGGAAACCATGTCCCTGTCAGAGAGATCAGTAACCCTGGATATGTTGAGGCAGATGGGTCGCAGCAAGACAAAAAATACTCCCTACCACTCCCTGATTATGAAACGCTCTTCCCCCAGAAGAGACATGGAGTACAGGGGCAGACTCGATGGGACCATATAATTGCTGAGGTCAATCAGAGACAACGGGAGGCTCCACCTGAATTACTAGGTCCAGAGATGAGTGTGGATGGCCCAGAGGAGCATGAACCCAGTCATAGGACTTCACCTCCTCAAGAGAAGCATTATCAAACACAACTTCTGGAAGCAAAACCTGCGTCATCAAAAAAAGTAGCAGCCCCAGCTCCCCCTAAACCAGCGGCATCTCTGCAACCTAGATCAGTGGCAGACTCTGGTCAAATACAAAGCCAGAACATGGCACAGACTCACCAGTCTCTTATGAGGCCCAATCCCTCTGCAGCCATGAGACCTCAAAACACTGACACATCAAGTGGAAGAAGTCTCCCAGGGGTGTCCAGGGATGGAGCAAGAAAGGAGCTGCAACCACCGCCTATAGCAACAAATGCTCCCAGACCAACCAGCCAAATGGACCAGGATACAGCACCAACAGATGACCAAAGGAAAGTGCCAGTCACCATGAACAAAGATGCTCCCATAGCCAAACCCAGGCAAAGGGTCAGTGGCAAAGAGCCAGCAGAGCAAGACTCTGTTGTCACACCAGTATTGTCTTACAAAAATATGAACAGTAACAACCAAACATCATCCAGGTCAAGTATGAGCAACACAAACAAAACAGGCGTGAAGGCAGAGGAGAACTTTGTTGAGTTTGACCCATTCCCAAACACTGAGCTTCTCTCCGAGGACCCGTGGGCACAACTGAGCCAGAACCAAGAAGCAGATAAACTCTTCACTGGCGGTGTACAGAAAGAGCAGAAACCAGAAGATCGCGGATTGACACCAGGTGATCTTGATCAAATCTTTAGTCAAGTTAAACCGACAGATCCTTTCACAAGTTTTAATGGCAGCAATTCAAACAAACAAAACGAGTACAGGAACAAAGAGGACGATTCAAAGCAATTCAGTCCTGCTTTCCAAAGAAAAAATTCACAAAAGCGAAAACAGATGCTTCCTTCAATAACTCACTTAGAGAAAGGCTCCAAATCCCGAGAAGAACCCGCATATCAAGAAGAAACGGCTGATAAAGGCCTCCCCGCAAGAGATGTTGCAAATGAGTTCATCTCTCCAAAGCATCAATCGGATGTGAAAACACAAAGCAGCTTTCATGGCAGAGAGGATCCTTTCGGAGCTGAAGCTTTTAGTGTACCGTCTGCTTTGACTTCCTCAGAGACGCTCCAGGTAGTTATGGAGGAACCAGCATCACAGGCAGGAGTGTTGTCTGGGGGAAAGACTCTTTTGCGAGCATGGGTTTCACCCTCTGAGGTTCAGCCTGTCAGTGCTCAGAATAGCAATGGAGGTGGGCTAGCCTTAACTCCACGCAGGTGAGATTGAACAGGCTACTTACAAAGTATTCACTTGTTGAGTGTTAACCTAGATTTGAATGTGGCATATGGCTGCTGCTGTTGTATAGGGAAGTAAATAAGGTGTTGGGATTTACCTTGGGTGTGATTATCTTTGAAATATTGTGATTTTTTGGCAGTTTTAGCAATTTGAAATTATTTGGGAACACTAGGTTAAATAGTTTAACCTTTTTTTTTTTTGCTTTATAGTATTTCTTCTTTGTTTGTTCTTTACCTGTTGTTCTTACTTGCAGTGACCTTTATTACCTTTTTGAGGGCTTTATAGTAATGTATGGAATTTTTATTTACAGGCCTCATCCAGTGAAGCCCATGAGTTCAGCTGATACCCAGCATCCAATCAGCACCCCTGCTGTGAAAGAGATAAAGGCCCATGATGGCATTCCAGCAAAGATTAAGGTACTGTTGTCATAAATTACATACTTGAGAACATATTTGACATTTCCCCTCACTGTAATTTAATTGGATTTTCCTGCAGGAGACATTACACAATGTCACTTTAGCAATCTACCGTTAAACATAATTTAAAAGTAGTCATTTTTCTAAGAACTGAAATATGGAGTTTGTGAGAAAAAGAAAGTCTGTCATAACTAACGGCCCAAAATGAGTCATCTTGTGGCAGCTGTTTCAGGAAATATTGCAAAACTTTGAGCTTGTAGATTCATTTTTTGACCTCGACCATAGCTGTTTGACATATGTTTTAATTTTATGAAGCTTTCAGCTATATTTCATGGTCTTAAGCAGATGGAGTTTGCTTTGTTGTCATGGAGATGGTTTTGACAACTGAGTAAAACCCACTGTTTTTATAGCACTAAAAGTAAATGGTACCTGGCATCTCTGCAAAATCATTCTTTTGTGTGTTATATCAGTGTACTTTTTAATTAGTGTATTCACTTCTCTCCAGGTGGCAGACTCAATGGAAAGTGGGCCTTACACTCAGCTGACACAGGAAGAGTTGATCACGCTGGTGGTGAAGCAGCAAACTGACCTGTCCAGGAAGGACGCTAAGATCGTTGAGCTCGAAGAGTACATAGACAACCTGCTGGTCCGTGTTATCGAAGAGCAGCCCACTATCCTTCAAGCCCTCAACTTTTCCAAGCCAGTGTAAGGTAAAGAGTGCAAAAGGAGGAGTCCTGCTGGAGGTCCCAGTTATGTTTTTGTGTGTATATTTGTACTGTTGTCACTGTGTAAGACTAAGAGCATATGCACTTTTTTAGTTTCAATATGGAGTCTGTGTCAAATGTGTTTGAGAATGCTGGAAATTGTCTCTAAGTGATATTTGGTGACTCCTTAATAGCAAGCAAGTCAAAATCTTTATATATGCAAATGAATGTATTTGTTTTGACACTACGGTACTCACATTTGCTTTAAACAAACTTGTTACATGTTCAACAGCTTGATTTATATACCATACTTGATGAAAGTTAGGTTGCGCTTTATTTGATATACTAATTATGTAGACACAAACTGTTGGTTTTTTTTTTTTTTTTTTTTTTTACTATGATCTGGCCTTTTTTACTCTACACTGGGCTTTCTGTAACTTATTTATGTGTAAAGATCAATCATCTATATGCTATTATACAATCATTCATGCACCATCCTGAGGTAAGAATGTAATAATTCTCTCAAAAGGTAGTTTGTAAAAGTATATTTGCAATAAATTGTTAGTCATTGCTGCAGGTCGTAACTATAATCATTCACCACTGAAGTCTTATTTCTTTATTTGATCCTTTTGGCAAGCATGTATTTTTTCAATGAGTCAGTTAACAACATTCCTCCCTTTGTTTTTTGTTTTTTACCCACCACAGTCGAATGTCAGCTTGTCTTCCAGTCCTTAAACTATATTGTGCCTATTTTTGCTTCAATGAGGTATTATTTAGAAAACCAGCAACGAATGACAGCAAGCAGCTACTATTTACTGTACACATTTTTAATCACATAGTTATTATGGTAGGTAGTTCATTTGTTTGGTTATTTAGCCTGTGCACAAAGTTGTTTGAACTATTATGCAAGTACAGAATCAAACTCTTATAACAATAATAATAATAATGAGAAGAAGAAGAAGGATGATTTTGATCACTGTTGTTTTTGTGCATTATTTATAATGATGATAATCAAATGATAATCATAATAATCCAAACCAATCATCACAGGAACAGTAATAGTGTCTGTCAATTCCAGCCGGCCTCATCTTTGTAATCGAACTACACTAATGAATGAACACTGCATCTATGCCTTCATGTGATATTATTTGATGTCACGGCAGAAACTATAGCAATATTAATCTTATGAATGTACAGATCTGTGCCTTCAAAACCCTTTTACACGCCTTTAATGTCTTGATTTGCTGGATGAATAGTTGTTCTGGTTGAGTGCTCAAAGAATGTGCAGAACGTACAGCCTGATGCATTGAGTGTTTGTTGGACATAAAAATAATTATACAGCCAGTGTAAAAGATTTGAAAGGAATGATGCGAAAAATATTGTTTTATTTGAAATAAAGACACTAGATTCACCAGATTGTATTTGCTGTTACAATTATTTTATGTACATTTATTTTTGAAAGAAATAAAACCTACATAAATGTAATATTAATCTACATTATTTATTATTCACATGACATTTTTTATGTCTATTATATATATATATTATATATATATAAAACTATATATCTTGTTTTTATACAACTGGTCTTCATGCTTTATTCACAAAGAAGGTCGTTTTGGGAAATGAAAAAAGATGACTGACCTTCACATGATAGTTAGACTCTTAAGATCATCGAGGATAAAAAAAAAAAAAAAGTGTAACCATGGAAACATATAGCATGATGTATTGTACACAATAGCTTCCTTCCACATCAAGTGACAGTACAGTTTGAACATTAGAAATGTTAGTAAGGTTGCCATTCTCCTCTCTCATGATTAAAACAGTGAATAACATATAATTGAGGCTGTTAATGTTACATCTGGTGATATTCCATATGTTTCTTATTGTAAATAAATACCAAGACAAGCCCAACAATTAATCCTACTAACATGAGCACTGTATTTTATTTGGTATTGCTCCCAAATAGTTTATGTACTACATGTAAACTGTAAGTGCAACTAGATGATTAAATGTGCTTCTTTAAATTAATCATCCACAGCTAAAAAATGTACCCAAAAACTACATTATTTACTTCTGCATAACACAAATCTACAATGCCCAGCTCTAAGTATATTTTTATAAATAATATTGGGGCTGAGAACAAAAGAAAGGATAAAGAAGTCAGAAATTATCAGGAGATAGATAAATGCTTTATTGTTGGGTTTTTTTCATAGGATATGACAATAAGAAGAATATAAAAACTGTGGTGAGCCTTATCCTTTATATGAATTAGATAACAGTCTGGCGAAAAGAAAAAAAAATTCATGGTTCAAACACCAAAACAGATTATCCAATAATATGAAAGAGATAGTTCAAAAAATAAGTTAAATGTTATTATTTACAAAAATACAGGCGGATCCATGTGATTGCATCAGCACAAACGCACTGCATTTGACTGTCATATGATTGTCAGGCTGAGGCCTATACACAACTGAGCAAAGTTGTTGGCACATCGCAAACTATGATGGTCACATGGGTACACTTTGAGTGTCATGAGATGAAATTTGTCTCAACACACAGGTTAATGGCATCCTATCCGTATATGTAATTTACAGTCCAAAGAAGTAAGGACTGTGCCTAAATCTATGGAGCTTCACAACACCACGCTCGCTGTGGCGCAGTTATTGGCCGAGATGCCAATGCGACGACGGCAGGTGAACATTTTGCGAAGCTCAGCACGGAAACGGTCATGCAACCAAGCGTACAGGAAAGGGTTACAGCAGGAGGAGCTCATGGCACACAGGTGACAGAGTAGCTGAATGAGCAGGAAGTACTGCTTATCAATCAGGTCAATGTCAATATCACGCAGGACGTTGAACACACTGATGGGCATCCAGCAGACACCAAAGGCTGCTACCACCAGGCTCACCAGGCGGAAGGTCTTGCGTTTACGCATGCGCTGAGCCTCTGCCTGGCTCTGGGTGTGATGGCCAGGTACGACACAGTTCCGCAGTTTAACAGAGATGCACAGGTATGAGATGCAGAGTGCAGAAAGAGGCAGGACATAGGTGATGAAGAGAGTGCTGTATGCATAGGCCAGCCTCTCCCTCTCTTGGCCCATCCAGAACTCCTCACAGATGGTGAAACCCTCGTTCTTAAACTCCACATGGTAGGTGTGAGCCACAGCTGGAGCCACCAGACCGCAGGACAGCAGCCAGATGGCAGACAGGAGGTAGGTGCACGCCATGACTGAGATACGCTTCTTCAGAGGATGCACAGTGGCATAGTATCTATACAGAAGAAGAGAAGAGCCTCAATTCTTAAATCAGATTTAAATGGGTTCTGTTTATCTTGGGTAAAGAACATTTTTCCAGCTGGCAAATGACAGCACAAAAAAATTTACTGAGCTTCACAATTCTCAAATCCAATTCAGCTCTGCCAAGTATCCAAGGTCAATAGACAAGTTGGCTGTTTGGAACACTGGCTGGTGAAAGAATCGCAAAACCTTGAAACCCCAAGCAATGGCGAAATGTACCATGGCCAGTTAAATCATCCTCCATACTTTTTATCCTTCAGTCAGAGACAGGTTTGAATTTGGAGAAAACACAACATTATCATCTATAGGATACTACTGAGTGTAATAGCTTTATATCTGCTGTGTAGCACAAGCACCCACTAAAGAAATACTAAAGCTTTTACCTATTATGCTTGAAATATCTCAAGTGATACTTACATTTGTACTAGAGCATTTAAGGAGGACTAAAGAAAAAAATGAACACTACACTGTGTGATGCTTATATTTTGTCACTGCAGTCCTAGAAACTCACATCTGCCACTGCAATTTGGGCAATTTTCTTTGAGAGATGGTGAGATTCATTTTGTGTCAAATTATCCACTGCATTATTTCTGCATTTGTGTTGAATATGCAACAAGGTGACTAAGTAGTTTTGAATAAATGCCTCAGGCTGAAAACCTTTTACTTGTTTTGCTTTTGCTTATCTGATGATGCAAGACAGGATATGTCCGTGAAACGCATGTAAATAAGGAGTCTATCCACAGTCCCCAGGCTCATTATGACTTACCTGTCCACGGCGATAGCAGTGAGAGTGAAGACTGACACGTACACTGTCACTGGCTGGATGAGATAAACCAAATAGCACATGAATCGGCCAAACACCCAGCCGTGTGGGTTGAATGCATAGGCCAGTGTGAAGGGAACACATGTAGCGCACATCAGCATGTCAGAGAAGGCCAGGTTTCCGATGAAAAAGTTGGTGACATTGTGCATCTTGCGGGTGCGGCAAATGACATACAGGAGCAGGTAGTTGCCAAAAACGCCCACCAGAGCCACCAGGGTGTAGCAGGGAATGATGAGCAGCTTGAAGGACTGCAGCAGTTCCACACCGACAAACTGTGGGCTGCGCTTGGAGGAGCCGTTCTGCAGCGCCACCTCAAAGACCTGACTGGTGTTGTTCTCGCTCACATCATGCATCACACATGGTGGGGTGAGCTCTGCGGCCCAGCCACTGCCTATACCTTCCATCCAAAAAGGCTGATGTCAACCTGGAGGGGTGAAATCATGATTACTATAAACCACATGTATTCAACAAGATGAACTAAAGGTGCAGTGTGTAGAATTTAGTGGCATCTAGCTGAACGGACTTGTCAGAAATGGACAATGACATTCATAAGTATGTGTGTTTATTTAGTTGTGTATAATCTGACTGATAACCTGAATATAAAAAATAATTTTGTTTTTGCTAGCTTAGAATGAGCCCTTTACATTTACATAGGGTGTGGGTCCTCTTTCATCAACCTCGCCATATTTCACTACCACGTATTCAATTTGTTCAATCTGCAACCTCACCGCCTGATGCCACTAAATCCTGCACACTGCACCTTTAAATGCTAGATATCGCATGTGTGTGGCATCTGCAAACAAGGATGTGCTTATCTCTGAGCATGACTAGGGAACAAAAGATCACTACTACATTTGGTTAGTGTCAGTAATTTAACATCAATTACAAAAGCTGCAAAGCCGCTGTGTGACTTAGATGTGCTCTGCACTATTTATACACTGTGGATATGCTGCCGTTCAGTTAACATCAATTCAATTATATTTAACACAACTGATGAAAACTTCAGGACCTGATGTAAGTGTATTACAACATGACACTACTGAGGCATAAAAACTTAGTCATGATGTAAAGACTTCTTTCATTTAGAATGTGCAGATTTGATTGAATGGTAGATGGGCTGCCTTTTTAGTGCCCCTTTTTCTGGTCTTCTGACTACTCAGAGCGTTTTACACTGCATGTAAACATTCACTCAGTCACACACACACACACACACACACACACACACACACACACACACACACACACACACACACACACACACACACACACACACACACACACATATACTGTATACACTGATGGCAAAGGCTGCCATGCAAGGTGCCAACGTGCCCATTAGGATCTACTCTAATACTCTTATGCTGGATAAAATAATATTCATCTATTTGAATATGTGAATAAAAGGATATAGAGACAGAAAATCCCATGTGACTCTTTTTTCTTGACTGCCAAAATGTAAAAAAATAATCTCTCTCCTAACTCATACAAGAAGTCCCAAACTTTCACATTTCTACATATGGCAGTTAATCAAAATTCCTCTTGAGGTTATCAGCTGACAAAAAGGGACACGGGAACTAATATCATGTCTCAATATCTGACCATATCAGATGCACCAGAGAGCTATAATTTACATAGCCAAACAGAAGAAAGTGCAGCAATTTGATTCACATACTATTTGTGAGATCATTGTCAATATGTGAATATAATGACAGAAAGAAATATTCATGGCTGCAGCAATTTTGTGAAAAAAGACATACTTTTACAGTCCAGTAAAACGGTTTAATTAAACCATAATTTCTCGCGAAAAGAGATGCAGCCAAGTTATATCCTGATGCAGTTTTAAAGAACTATGCAGATATTAGAGAGATGTCTCGAGCACACCTACCGTATCAGTGTTGGTGATAGACGGAAGGGAGAAGCTGATGGAGATCCAGCGCAGAGCCTCTGTGCGCCTCTGGAGAGAGGCTCGTCTCTCACACAAATGAACGCATGCGGGGTTTCTCTGAGCAGCAGAGAAGCCGCGCATTCACACCCTGAGCTTATGGTGTTGCATGTGCCAGTGTCGATTTGCGTTGTAATCACCTGTGTGGAAAATCGTTGTGAAGTGTGTGTGTGAAGGTGATCAACAAGTGCAGTCCGGCTGCCTACGGATGGCTCACCTTTATATCTGCCTTTTTAACTTGACTGACAGCTCTGATGACTGGAAGAGCTTCTGACGCACGTGTCTCCGTGGAAAACAGTTTAGCCTGCATTGTCTCAACGAAAAAACATGCACAATATTGTAACAGTCACACCAACAAAAGATGTTCATTCATTTCATCCAATATTTGGTCTTATTGTAGTATTCCTCTGCTGTATACGGGCTTCTGCAATATTAAAAAATAATGCCCTACTGGATCAATATCGGACCAGCTGATAAAGGTTACATTTTTACATTAAGAAATAGAGAGGAACCATTACAAATCCATTAACTTGAGAGACCTACGTATATCTGTAATGAGTGAAGGGTTAAGCTGCCTTTTTATGTATGCACAAAAGGTCACACTGCTGTTTCGATGAAATCAGCTGAGATTTCACCTTTATGGCTCTCATGTTTGAACTGTAATCCTTCACTGGTCACACATGTTTGCAAAAGGGACTAGGGGGCAGACTGATAAGGAGGTGACGTGATGTTGTGTCTGAATGTTAGGTAGCCTTTGTGAGAGAGACAATCAGAGATGGAGCTCTGTGGGGATGGTGTTTCATTTGTGCAAACTGACTCTCAGTTTCTCCTAAACAAGACAGGCGTGAGACAAAACAATCGTGGCCATATGCTGACATTAGTGGATTGATTCCGAATTGATAGCCTGCTGTGAAGTCTGGATGACCGGGCTTGGTAGGGAGATCTTGATGTGATGTTCACAGTGGAGATTGTGTTCATGGTGTGTCTGAGGCTCAGGCGCGTTCATTTACAGCTACAAAAGTTTGGATGTAATCAACTCTAATAACTTTCTCTGCTGTCCTTCCAGCATGCAGCCAATAGCATTCAGTCCCCTGTCAGCAGGATGTGCTTAAAAAGAGGTAAGCCTGAATTGATCCCTTTCAGATTATTGAATACATTGCACATTGAACTTCTTGTTTAAAAGGTGTCAAATAAGGTTCACTTACTTACTCAATATTGTTGTTCGAGACATTCAACTTTGAAAAGAACCAGCACAGAAAAATATTATGAAAATCTCTTCTATTTAAACTAAAAGATTGGATTTCTTCTCAAACAAAAATTATAATGAGGGAAGGCAAAGATAATGAGCTGAAAGGAAAATGTTCTAAAAAAAATTTCTCACTCTCCTTGAATAATTAAGGCAAGTTTCAATGTGGCAAAATGATCTTAGGACAGCAACTAAATCTTGCCTGTGCAGTTTTGATCATACGAATTTATAGACCTTCTACAGTATTTGAACAAGCAATTTTGGTCATCTTGCTTTGTATTTCATGTTCTCAAATTCATACAACCAAAATACTAAACAACAGCAGCCATATGTAGTTATCCTGTTCCAGGCTTAATATCTCTATTGATAAACAAGCTGTCAACTGTATACATTCATTTAAATAGGTTCAGATTTATGCAGATTCGCAGATTGACTCTGTGAATGTTGATGCATGAGGAACTGATGATTTACAGTTGGAAAAGCAGTCACACAGGTAAATTAAGGCTGGTGAGTTTCTGAGAAGACTGCAGTCAAATTACACACCCAAACTGCATCAGTGGAATCGTGATCACACTCTGAAATTAAAGGGCTCTTCTTTTAAGTGACAGACACTTGACTGAATAGCTGCTGGGAGCAATAGAACTGCAGCGTTGGGGTAAAATTAAGTACAGTATGACACCCTGAGCTCCTCAAAAACTGTATGCACAGAGGTAAGTATTCCAATTGTCTCAAAGGTCAAACACAGAGTGAAGACAACACGACTCCAAACTCCGAGCAAGAGGAAAGATGATCTGGTAAGTTACAGCTTTACACTGACATTAAATAAAGCCTTCAACATTGAAAGCTTGCAGACGACTGGTGGCTTTAGACAAGAGAAAAATGTGTGCCAATCTATTTTGTGGTATATAATGTCTAAGTCTAATATGGCTCCAATGGTCATTTAATTTTGACATGCATTTTACTGGACCGTATGGTTCGTATGAACTGTTGGTGTCACCCAGTAAAAAAAAAAATCACTCACTGTTATTATATTACACACATCTTGAATTTTTTTTTTAACAATCTGGATTTTGCTTTCATCTAGTTTTGTACATAAATTCAGCGACTGCAGTTGTATGTTACACTGTAAAAGTGTATACACACACATGATTTTTATGTTAAGTACAGTATGATAGGTGACAGGATTAATTGAAAACTCCTGTGATCCCTTAACTCTTCACAGCACCATTATCTCAGTGGTCACAACTAAATGCTTTAAACTCTAGTTTAAAAATTATTTCAGCAAACTTGCTCAAACCTTTACATTTACCAGGTTCACAGTCAGTAATATCAACTACTGTAGTGCCTCTATTGACTCATGATTAAGCTACAGAGCAACTGTAGGCTTTGACAGGAACACCAGTTTACAGATACTCTAAAAATACCACTACAGATGTGGCAGCTCAAGCTTAATGTGGCATCACTAAAGAAGCACAATATCATGTATCAATGAATCAGAAAATGCCAAGCCTTAATGCTAAGAGCAATTAATCGAAAAATAATCAAAACCGACATTTAGAAACTCTACTAGACTTAATCTTGCTCAAGTCAATTAATCGTGGTGTTCACTGTTGCCATGACAGTAAAGGTTGCATATCTTTAAGGAATTTGAAAACTTGTCTCCAGTGATCATTTTAACCCAAACCATGATCTTTTCATAGTTCTAATCAAGTAAACTAGACATTAACCACAGTGTCACACCTTAAAACATCATTATTTTCACTCCCTAAAGATACTATAGTGTGAGTGTGTCAGTGTAAAATACAAAACAAATGAAACTGTGAAAATACATAATTGTTCATCAAGGGTGGAGATAATCGTTCATTAATCGTAATCAAGGTTAAAAGTTCAATTAATCGTGATTTTGATTTTTGCCATAATCGCCCAGCCCTAGCAGAGAGGCACATTATTCTTGCGCCACTTGAAATTAGTTAGTATGTTGCCAGCAAATAATTTTGACAGTAATTGTCATTTGGATAATATTATGAGCTTTTTTTGTTCAAAGTGAATAGGCTCTGTTCAGTCAATATGAGTAATGGCTGACCACAGATCACTGTCGATCAGCACATCTCCACTGAGCCTAAGTGCACTTTATCTGTACCAGCAGATGAACACCTGAAATCATTTACTCCTGTGGTAATCAAAGGCTGCCTCGCGTCCACTCAGTGGTACCCCATGTTCCCTAAATTTAGTCTTGATTGGCATCTTGTTGTGATGATTTAAAAATCTGTTCTGACAAGATAAAAGTTCAATGAACAATTATTGAGACTACTATCTGGCGTACAATTACTCCTTCAGAGTCCAGCCAAACATCAAAGTCACTGTTCAGAAGTGATTGTATTGAGTGGATAATATGACAGGGACAGAAAATGCTGGCTTTTTTTTATTTTTTTAACTGTGCTTTTCAGAAAAAGATAGCACTTTTTAATAAGGCTATAAGGCTATAAGTTGTAAAAATTAGCTTTATTAGTAGTTCATAAATCAATTACTAATGCTTTATCGAAATAAGCCGCTGATAATAACAACTTGGTTGACACGTTGAGAAGAATCCCATTTTTCTGCTCTGACAACTGACCTGACTGAAAAGCAGGTTATTGTAGAAATCTTTTAAAGGTCCCCTATATGTTACATTATGTGTCTCCTGGCCACAAAAATTAAATTACCTGATTCAAATTTTTAAAATGACATCTTCTTCCCCTCACTGAAACAAATCTGCAATCTATGAATATACAAGTACTGGTATTTTCTGCTGGAAATAAGATATTTCTTTCAGTTTGTGTGCATGGCAGGCTTCACGTTTCCACACCACACTTGTGTAAGTTTCATCCTGAACCACGATTAGACCTGATTGTGATGTCACAAGTCACGTTCACAGGTACATGCCTGAAACTCAGATTTAAGGCGGTCACAGAGAAACTTTCCTCTTCAGCAGTCTAGTGGTTCTTCTAGTGTCAAACACCGCACACACTGTTCATCATTCTGCACAGTCAAGCTCAAACAAATGAGGTTTGGAGTGCAGGGGGATTTCAATAATGATTTATCATCAGTTATTACTGCAAACTTGATGGCTTCAGTGAAAAGCCAATGAGCATTTATTAATGGATAATCAACATTAAAACATTACAATATAATTGATCAACATTAGTAAATGCATTATTATGAATCATAAAGAGTGACTTATAAGAAAGTGGTATCCCAAAATGTCATGCCCACATCTTGGGTAATGGTGATCACTGTTTAAGAGGAAAGTTTTACATTTAAAATCAGATGATACATACATTTAGCTTTTGAAACATTTTGTTCACTCACTTTTATATTCCTATTTATTGACACTCAGTAGTAATCTTGTAAATTCAGTTTCCATATTAATATTTGTATTGATGAAATGCTCTTGAACATGTGTGTGTGAATAACTGCATGTGGAATATGAGGATGCTTGTAAACACTTATCCCAAACTTCAAACCTGTGTAACGAGTGAGTACCTGCAACACTGTGTACATGTAAGCATGTTCAGATGCAAATCAAAGGGCTCCAGATAGCATCTAATGGCTCGGACTATGTATGATGGCAGATGTTGATTATCCCTAGTGTACACCCGAGGTCACTAAAATGAAAAGAGCGAGCACACTGCCTCCATTAAATACCATGTTGCAACCTGTTTCTCAGAACTAAACAGCATACAGCGACAATAGTGGAGCATCTCACAAATAAAAGGAGGGCTACCTAGGATATAAAGTCAGTGTTAGTTAAATAAAAGCCTTGTGTTATCTTTTTGCACAAACAATACAAAAACAACAACACAATAATACTCATTTCTGTATTGCTCCATTACTGCTACACAGATGTTCATGAAGTGGGATTACTCACTGATGAACAATAATTTCCTTTTAAAATACATTCAGAGCATTTTGAAATTAGTTGAGTGGAAAGGAAATGTTTCTAAAATAATTTCTGAGGCATATGACAATACAGTCTCGGAGTAAGCCAATACAAGTAAATCTCATTATAGAAGCTGCCTTGCACAACCTTTTAAAACTATGATCGCCTCCAGGAAATACATTTTTAACTAATACAACTGATTTTTTAAATAATTTCTCCTGTCTGCTACTTTGGCCAATCCGATTTTAATTGTGGCTATTATTAACCCAGTCCTACACTGACACATGACTGGTTGCTGAGAAGAAATGTAATAGGAGGCAAAAGAAACAAAGGATCAAAAAACTGCCATAGAAATGCATCAAGCTTGTGTGTTTTGTATGTTTGTATACATCAGACTTGCTGATGAAAGTTGTGAACATGTTTTAGTCCCGACTGTTTATTCAGCAAACCCAGTTGAATCATGAAAGCAGCTGTGATCTTCTATATCCACAGCATATGTTTTCAATGTATCCAATGTACATAGGACGTATTTTTCTGAATGATATTCACATCAGTTTGAGGGAGTTCATGAAGCAGGGCAAACTCCTTTTTCTGCTTTTAATGCAGTAAGCAAAATACAGCTACTTGTCTTCGAATCATGTATGTATCCACACAGGCTAAATCCAATTACCAGCACCTCTAAAGCTCACTAGTGAACACGTTATATCTAGTTTGTTTAATACATACATATGACAAATTGTTTTCTTGCCTGATCAAGGAAAGGTTCTGCATATATAACCTCCCGTAAAACCACAAATCGGTGTTTGTGTACTTCTGTTTTTGCACTGATTGAGAAAACTACATATATTATGTGTTAATTAATGAGCTTTAAAGGTACAGGTAGGTGGATTTTGCTCACTTTGGACAGAGCCTAAGCTAACAAGCTAAAATAAGTTAAATCCTAGTTTTGAACAAATGTAGTATTATGAAGTATTGATGTTCAACTCTTGGCATGAAAACAAAGAAGCATATTTTCCAAAAATGGTGAACTTCTAACAACTTAGGAGGCTGACAGTGAGACAACAGACTTGTTGATGAAAGATAAATATATAAATATATAAATATATAAATATATAAATTAATTAATTAATTCATATATAAATAAAAATGGGCTTTCCAGATGAAATTCTACATAAATATTCACATATGTCTGTATACTGTGTGTGTGTCTCTTTGCAATCACTTGAACTGAAATTACAGCAAACCTGAAACTGAGCATTTCAATGAAACATATGAAAGGCTGAAATATATGTTATCTATTCAGTCAGGCACAATGGCCTCTTTGATTTCACTGATTTCAGATCTAGATCAAAAGCCTCATGGTCAGAGTGAAGTGGTCAGAGCCAAATGGATGGACTCAGCTATATAGTCCAGGTTACGGCCGTTGATTGCGCTCATGTTTAGGCAGCCATTGGGAAGGAGGTACACGTGTCTCTTCTTTTTCAGATATTCCACCTGCTGACCTAAAAGGCAGAACAAATACTGTATGAGCACATTGGTATTCATGATGTTGGTTCTTCTGTTGTTTTTACTTCAAAAAATTGTAGTATTTAAACAAAATATCCTTCAGGAACACATTTTGGCTGTCTATGTAATGTAATCATATTATTAGCAATGATTTCTACTGTTCTTAGTATTTGTTCATAATCAATAAAAGGCTGTTAAAGCTCTGTAAAAAAAATATTTCCTGCAAATACTTTGATTCCACCTGAAATAATAAGTATTTTGATATTTCCTATTAAGGTTAAGGTCTGTTAGTTGTCCAGACATGATTGGGATGTGTAATGAATCTCTAAAAATGTGCTGTGAATACCAATGATGTATATCGAAGAATTTCACAGTGCAGAAAAGTAATTATCAGAACATTCAGACAGTGTCTTGTGTGCCCCACCATTCAAGCCTGTGCAACAGTAGAGTCCATTTTGTTGAGTCAGGTGGTCCCAGCAACCTGGAGATCCCAGAAGCCTCAGCCTTTCTCTCAAGACTTCTCTGATGAGCATACATCTTTGCACAATGCGCTTCACTTCTCCCTGCCTGGGAGAATACAGTGGACATCATGTGAGAAAAAATGACAGAAATCAGTATCTTCAAAATGTCAAACAACCAGTGAGCAAAAGTTGCATTTTGTCAGTGAGGAATTTGTCCAATAAATGCTTTTATTTTGTGCTCTTCAGACACTGCCACTTCAACCTTTTCAGTTTTTGAAGCCTGGCATGCCTGCAGAGATGGCGACATCATTAGGGACATCTATTGAAACAGTGGCAATGACGCAGTCCAAGTCAAATTCTTTAAATACCAGTGTGTTGTTCAAATTGAGCGTGACTCACCATTCAACAAGATGGGCTGGGTTACTGAGTACAGTGGCAACAACATGCGCTCCTCCAACAGATGGCTGGGCCCACAGTGATCTGACTATTTTGTCAGCTTGAGACTGCACCGCTAACAGGAGGGAGTTGTGCTTTAAGACACACAGGAGGTGTGCGACCGCATCACCTGAAGAAGCAAGACATAATGTTATGCTTTCTACATCTGACTGTACTGATGCATTTGACAAAGGACACTTTTGAAGGTCCAGTGTGTACAATTTGGTGGTATCTAGCAGAACGGAGAAATGGAATATAACAATATAACAATCATAAGTATGTTTTAATTGATGTATAATCAACTGACAATAAGAATTATTGGGTTTTCGTTACCTTAGAGTGAGTCTTTATATGTACATAGGGAGTGGGTCTGCTTCCACGGTGCCTACCATGTTGCACCACCATGTTTCTACAGTGGCCCAGAATGGCTAAACCAAACACTGGCTCTAGGGAGGGCCCTGGGGAGTTTAGGGAGTTTTGAAACCACCATAGGTTCCTCTACATGCTTGGAAGGGGAGAGGGAGCGGAAAGGAGGGGAAGGAAGGGGTATACAGTCGGTTGCAATCTACAACCTCACTGCAAGATGCCACTAAATCCTACACACTGGTTCTTTAAATCGGAGAATAAAAAAGCCACTGAGCCATAGCTGAGTAAATATTCAAGGTCATACAAACAAAAAAGAAGCTGATCTACATAATGAGTTTCCTGAGGTGAATAAAAAGCTATTGAGAGAGTAAAATTGGATAACAGAAAACACTTAATTTTCTTTTACTTGGACGAAAGAACATTGTGTTTAAATTGATTGGCTGTATTTTTTCTAATTGCAGGACCATTCCAAACTGTACAGTGTTGCTCTCACCATATAGTCCAAAGCAGTGGGAGAACGACTGAACACAAAGGAGCTCCATCCCCAGTGACACACAGTACTGTACAGGCCAGGCATCCCTCGCTAAATCTCCATAGCAAAGCCCCTGTGCAGGCAGCAAGAGGAAAGGGAAAAGCCTACGCCTCTGTTGAAAAGGAAATGATGATGTAAGTAGGAGTGAAGAGCTACTCATCTGATAAATATATAATTCTAGCCTTGATTTAAGAGCATAAATGTGCACATCAGTTACCATGACGAGTTGTGTGATCACGGCCCATTGATTTGGAGAGAGGTCTGCTCCCGTTGGGTAGTGAGCAGAGGCTGACAGAACAACAACACTTCGCTCGGGAGCCCTCTCCAGATCCCCCAGAAGCTTCTCCAAACAAACAGCCCGCTGCTCGTCATCCCAGTAATAATATTCACGGATGTCTTGAATCCCTGCCGCCTGGAAGATAGCAGCCAATGAGTCTGCAGGGAGAATCAAGAAAAAACATTACATAAGATAACTAAAGTGTTACAAACATTGCTGCTGCTTTAAACCCCAGCATGTAATTACAGCATGATCAGACTTTTTAACTTCTAGTTAATGTTGGGAGGGGGAAGTTAGCATTTGTAATGCAAATAGGATATATTTACATGTGTAAAGATACAAAGGTACATGAATTGATGAGAATTTGTCTCACTGCTTCTGACTCTCAACATTCACATTTGCCATCCGTGGGTTTCCCAGTCCAAGTCAGCTGACTCCTGAGCCCACAATACCCAAACATCAACCTGGCTGTAACAACTTAATCTTTGCTTTTTCCACTATTTTCTGTACTGCAAAGTAAGACCTCACCTTTCTTGTCTTTTTCCCGTGTATTCTGTCGCATTTCCTGATTGAGTTTGTGATTGAAGTGTATTCTGACAGTCCATATTGTAGGGTAATTTTATACTCTATCTGCTTCCCCTTTTCCTCCACACACATGCTGGTACTCAAGCAAAACCCACTTTGCACCTTGCTTTGTGAATGCTATGTTGATAAATTTCTGTCAATATATCTGGACTTAAATTTATTGTAGTTAAAGCTGCTGCTGAATAACATCATATGACTGAGTTGTATGTTTTAATGTACTTTACCCACTAAAGTTCCCATAAGATTGCCAGAATCTCTGCTGTGAATACTGACATTTGATCTGAAATGTGTCTGTTTTTAATATTTACGGACTCTAAATGCCACTTTCCCACTCTCTGGATCCTTTGATCTATCTATATAAATCTATATATATGAACTCCATTCTTGTTGCAGAAGAGACTTCATATCTCCTGGTTTTATTCAGTATGCATACTGTAGATCAACTTCAGGTTCTGGGATTAGCCATGATACGACAGCTGACCAACCAACTGGTATAATATTAACAACGCTAATGTCCTCCATTGTATATTTTTCAAGTCCAAAGTTTCTTTTGTAACTTAAAAACATAACACATCTCAAAGGCATCCATGTCTGATGGTAACCAGGCGACGTACAAATGAAAAGCCTTCTACGTTTCATACACAGACCAGCCATTTAAGAGGTTTTGACCTAGTTGTGTCAATCTGGCAGTGCATACACACTTTATATGGGTGGAGTTTTTTCTGAATACAGGTTTCCTCTTTATAAAAATGATATCACTCTCGCAGCTGCAAACATATGGAGATGTTTCTGTATCTGCAAAATGTGAGATTCTCTCAGTGAATGTATGTATTCATGACCTGTTATCACCTATCTACTCCTTATCTGAAGTACAACTGTTCACATTTTGTCTTTCTAAACACTTGTTTTCTTCTAGATATCAAGTTTTTCCCTCTGAAATCTCATTGTGTGTTGCTATGGATACAGTTACTGCCCATTACTTAATCATATGTATATGTGGTATACACATGAGTCACCCTTGCACAGTAATAAAATGTAAAGGTGAATGAGTAGCACGTGCTACTGCAGTCACCACGCTGGGATTGTGTGTGTGCTACAGTGTGTTGTTTGTATTTCAAGAGTTTAATCTGCAACATTTTAAGCCTACATGCTACTGGTTGTTTCTTTAAATGCTGTTAAAAGGAAGTACAATTTTACTCACTGTCACAAGGGGAAGAGAGGTAGACCGGCCCGTCCCAAGCAGTACTGACATCATACCACTGTCTCAAGAGTTCAGTTCCAAGATGTACAGCACTGGTGAAACCAGGAGTTTGGACACCTAACATCTGCAATAAAAATCAGGAAAGAGTTGAGCTATTCATATGACTGAGTGCTGATCTTCTATTGATTTGTTGTGAGTTTGAAGCTGGATATAAATCCCTGACTATAACAGACAATCTCCAGGTAATGAAGGCACTGATTGAGTGGGTGGACCACTACAGGCTGCTGTTTCATCTTTATGTGTTGTTGAGGAGCAAACTGAGGTATAAATATACACAGAAGCTACAATCAGATATATGTACCCGGTTTTCCACTATAGCCTTAGATCCCCTGCCCAAAGCAGCCTCTGTGGCTCGCCTGGTGAATTCTGTCAGACCAAGGGAAGATGGATACTCTGGACGCAAAGTGGGATCGGTGCTCAGCTGTTGCTTAATTTTCCCTATGAGACGAGGCTCGAAGGTCTGCCCCTCTTCACCGAAATACTCTGGAAAATGAAGACATTTTCACCTGCCAAAATCATTGTTAAAACATTAAATAAAAATGTAAAAGAAAGGAAACAACCACAGAAAACTAATTGAAATTAAATCATATAAAAGGGTTAAAGGTTGAAGCTGAAATAGTTTAAATATTTTGCTAGGATGTTATGTTATTTAATTCTAGGCTACTGTATATCAAGAGTCATTTGTTTTCAATTATTGTACTATGAAGAAAATAAAGCATGAAGAGGGGTGGCTTTATGTTTGGATTTGCTATATCGTGTTGTGTTTTAGGAGATACACCACATATTATTATTATTATTATTATTATTATTATTATTATTATTATTATTATTATTATTATTATTTTCAGGCTTTAAGCCAAATTTCTGATGATAGTGAGGGGAAATCCAACCTACTCCAGCGTTATAAATGCTCCCTCATACACTTCCACTGTGGATGAAATCACATACTTCTTCATATTTACTTACAAACCATGCACACAAATCCACCTACTATGCTCTTCACAGGCTATTGATTTTACTGAAAGGAGTTTTTCAATAGAGATAGATTTTTTTACCAGACTGAGTAAGTAATTTAATGTGTCACCTGTATATTTTCAGAGCAAGCGAAGAAGCCACATATAGCTGAACCTAAATCAACTGCTGATCTGTTCATTCATGCTACTTTGCTGATTCTCGAAAGCAATTGCATTGTTGTGAGTCAAAATAATTTGACAGCACAACATGAAGCCTAATTGATTAATAAAGCCTTATTATTTTAGCTACGAAACCTGATAACATAATGTCTTCTTCATAATTACTTGAAACTCATATGCAAAGTGGCAATCCTGGCAGAAGACCCTGCCTTTCCCCTTGTTTCTGGGTCGGGGGCTCTAAAGGGAGTCAACAAATAAATAAATAAATAAATAAATAAATAAAACGGGTAATGCATTAATTCAGATGAGCGTACTCACCTCTCCCTGCCAGGTAAACTTTGCTGGCGTGAGTGTCTGTCTTGAAGGCGGACAATAGCCTTGTGTCAGGATTCATCGCAGCGACGTGAGTTTTGGTGAACACAGAGAGGTCAACCTGTGGTTCTTCATTTTGGTTGACCCTTATTTCATTAAGACTGCTGGCAGGTCGGCTCATCTTGAACCCAGGGACCAAATCAGCCCGCTGGTTGCAAGCCTTTTGTTTAGGCACGGTTGCCAGGCTACGGCACGTATTTGGATAATGTCGCCCAGGCAACTGTGATGGATGAGTTTGTCACTCCGTAATTTGTGGGTCCGGTGAGTTTACTTTTGCCACTGCAGTGAGCTATCATCAAATAGACTGGTCTGTGTGTACAAATGAAAGAATCACGTTTCGTTTTTTTGGTGAAGAAAAGACACCAGACGCTGCACACTTACTGATAATAAAAAAAGCCCCTCTGCTCCCCATTACGGTTTGTTGAGGTAGCTTACACACAGTGACTTGCCCATGTTTGGGAAGCATTTAACTGCCCAAAGCGTCATTTTAATAAGTCTTTGTGGGATCAACATGAGCTGGACATAATTTTGCATAAGGATTTTCTGCATCCAATATGTGTTGCTGATGCAAGCTTCATTCCCACAGAGTTTATGATTTTTCTGAGAATTTAATTGTCATGCATCAAGCTTGCATCTCAATGTGAGGTCTGAGTTTCGTATAGATTAAAATGTGGAGTAAATTTCTATATATGTGCCTTCACACCTCACACATTCTCAGTCAGATATGAAGAATATGCATTGGCTTCCCTACTGTGTAAGGCTCCTAACATTACAAATATATATATATAATTTTTTTTTTTTAACTATAGGGCAAATGATGCTGGCTTTTCTTCTGGAGGAGAAGTAGCAGTAATCCTCACAGTGGCTGAAAAATAGAACATCTTGTAGCAATTATATAGAAGAAAAAAGCAGTGATCCAACCACTGGAGTACATTTTATGAATCTAGTAATCATAAACCACTACACTAGATGGCAGTAGATGGCCAAACCAGGCAGTTAGTCTTGTCAATTAGCTGACCAGGAGTAATTTAAGAAAAAAATTACTTTAAGAGATACACTTTCCCCAAGCCTGCCTCATCCACTGTACTTTATACCACAGTGCTATTTGTCAGACTACTGTTTTTGCCAACAGCCTTCAGAGAATCAGCCATTAAAGTAGCAGTAGTATTATTATGTGTAAAAGCGGATTCAGAGTTTTCCAGGCAAAAAATAAAATGCATTATATGCCTTATGGGTGCACTGTATTCGTGTCTATAGAGACATATGTCAACAGATAAATTCCTATTTTTACCTTTTATGTCACAGAATATTCCTGTGTGTCATTATACAGAATGGTAGGCTTAATCATGAGTGCCTTTCATTTTCTATGAGTGACAACCCAACATTTAGCTTTGACGTTGTAGATTGCCAAACATGTTTTCCCCCATCAAACCTTATTATGGCTGCAGCTGAAGTGTGTGTCAGGTTATCTGTATTTGCCCAGATGTCCATGGCACAAACAAGTGAACCAGAAATCCAAACACAAAGGCTATGTATAGGCTATATATAAATGTGCTATAATGAAGCCAGTGTTGATTTTGTGACTCAAGGCTTGTGGACATCTGAGTGAATACTGTCATATGATGAGGCTCTTATTAATTTGAGTAGTAAGAAAGAGGATGCTATGGCAGAGGCTGAAAGCTGGACCCAGTGGCATGCGCCTGTGTCATGCTACTGCGGTACAAGATAAGTCTTTGATACTGAATCGAATTAGGCTGCAATTGATTTGATTAGAATTAAGGACCCATAACTGGAGAGCACTGAAGTCCAAGTTTGGTGTCAAAGGACTTGAAATGCCCCATCTGTCCTTAAGAATCTGTCCTGTGCTGTAAGCAAGCTGTTAGCACAGGAAGAAGTTTAATAAAAAAAACAAAAAAACAAACTCAAGTAAAACATAATACGGCATATTTACAATCTAGGAATTTGCATGTGCAATCAAGAGAAGAAAGATAAAATCCTGCACTCTTCAAAGCAACTCCAAGATTAAAAACATTTAATCAAACAGCAGTGATGATTAAGGAATGCTTTTGTCATGATTAATAGAAAACACTGAAATGTGGTTCCTGTAAAGCAACATATATTACTACATCATATTGGAATTGAATGTTTTCCCATCTAGAAGAGCTGATAATTGATCTCATGGTTTGAGGCCTCATATGTCCCGTTTATATTTTTACAATTGTCCTCTGTTAGAGAATATAACTTACTTCTCGTGTCTTCATTTTAGACTAGACCAAAACAAAATTCAGTGAGATACCTACTGAAAAAGTAAGTAAGTAAGTTTTGCACTAGTTTCCCTTCCTGTCACCTGCCCCTCATTTTCACACTGTTGGATTGTTTGATTACATATTGAGTCATGAGTCATGTTTTGGTAAAGATGTATTTTAGTGGTAGTTTTCCATTTTTTCATATCTTGTCAAACCTGCCTTGGTTGTACCATAAGTGGTGGCTTTCTCTTCTCTTTTCCTTAAAAAATATAGTTTTGATTTGATTTCAATCTAATCCTGCTCACGGAAAACATTGTAACAGGAATCAGCTGATAAGAATGTGGCTTAACTTCTGACAGGATAATTGTTTCCAACCCAAGTTGTTGTGGCTTCTTGCTGGATGATATTTCAGTAGTCACACAGCCATTCTGGTAGAGCTGCCGGTCACTGTTTGTTTTCAAATGTCTCGCATTCTGCTATTGGTTTATTTTTTAAAGTCCTTAATCTTGTTAATTTCTCTCATAACACAACATGATGTTTCCTCAAACAGTAGCTGAGCCAGTGAGGGTGGTGGTTTTGGTTGGCCGGCTAACACTTAAAATAGCATCAGAAATTAATATGAAATGTAGGATCTCCTGCTTAGCCTCTGCTGTTGAATTCAACAGTAGTTTAATAAATCTGAGGGGTCACAAGATCATTATAGGGATAATAAGGAAACAAATATATATTTCTGTTAGGCAATATTATGTTTATTTTGTTCTGACTTGTGTTTTGTCTTGTGAAATATTGGATTCTCTTACCTCTTTAGGATTAAATTGAAGTTGGAATTCTCCTCAGTTTGTGTCAAACTTGGTAAGTGGAAGCTAGTCAGTCTAGCTTGCTAATGTTAGCAGTGATTCCCAATTGACAACTTAGCACTAGCTGTCTCGCTCACATTTGTCCAGATGTGGCGATGGTGAATGGCCATACTGACAAAAATCCTGGAAACAAGTAGTCCTGTAACCTCAGCAATACTGTCTCCCCATAATTTGACACAGTGTAACTAATTCAAGGAGTTTCTGAGTAACATTGGAGGTACTCAAATCACAGATGGGCCAAAGCAAAAGATACCGTCAGTCTCCAGGTGGTTAACTTCCTGCATGGCCTTTCGAGTTAATGTGAGCATTCATTATTTATTTTACATAAATCACAATACCAATACTTACGCTATCAGTCGAAACCGAAACTCTTGAGTGATTATTGAACATTGTTACAGAACAGTGAGCGTGAACATAAGTGCCTTTCATTTTTCTCAGAGCATGAGTGACAACAAACATTAATCTTTGGCCTTGTGGATTGCTGGACATGTGTTATCCCTCCCATCAAACTGTATTAGGCTGCAGTTAAATGTGTGTCAGGTTTATTTGTGTTTCCCTAGATGTCCATGGCACTAAGAATAATTCAGCTAAATAAATTAACCAGAAACTCAAGTACAAAAGCATCAAAAACTGCTATAATTAAGCCAGTGCTGATTCTACCACTGACACTAATGTAAGAGGTGCTATCACTGTAACTGATTTATCAGCAAAAACAGGAAGCTTAATTTAAGATTGACTTAAAATGAAACAACCTAACAAGGAAAAGTCATGGACGACAAAGGGACACAATGAGACAATGCTTCATTTTGGGCGGGACACATGCCAAACTGGTTTGGAACCAATGTTGTGCAGTACATAGTAAAGAT
The DNA here is from genome assembly GCF_963691925.1 of Scomber scombrus. Classification (NCBI taxonomy): domain Eukaryota; kingdom Metazoa; phylum Chordata; class Actinopteri; order Scombriformes; family Scombridae; genus Scomber; species Scomber scombrus. Next base: position 11,467,564 of record NC_084973.1, read on the forward strand.
TTAGTGATGAATGACTGTGGATGTTTGCACACAGAACACACATGACCACTGTTACACAGTTTTATAATATTTTATTTCTCAATGCAACACATGATGTTATGAAAGTAGTAACACAAAACAAGGTGTGCCAATACGACAAAATAATGGAAGAGGTGGAGGCAAAGAACACCAGTATTTTCTCCATCAAATACATTATTTTCTATATCAGAACACTTAAGAGTGTGTTATAGAACTTATACCACGGCCACTTACCAAAGTAAATATTGGTAGGGAGTTTACTGGCAACGTAGCTGTAGCTGACCTTTTTTTTGCCATGGTTACCTGCTGTTTATAATACTGTACCTTGCACAATAACTTAACCATGGTTAAACTATTGACCATAAGATTTTAACAGCCAGCCAATCAGAAATTAACATTTCAATAGCCTTAGTATGACTGAACATAGACTACATGATGTAAGCAAGATAACTTATTGTGCGGATACAGAGTCCAGGCTCCAAATAGAAAGATTAAGACTGAAAACAGACACCAAAATTGAATATTTGGATACACAGCCCTTTGGTTTGGTTGACATTACACTAAAGGGTTTGTGCAATGAAAATTAAGATGTTTTTTTTAACTGGATCATGAAAACAGTCTTGCCAGAATTATGACCTTGTATTAAGTTAGACAATGTTTTGTATTATGCAACAGATTCAGTGTATCATAAATAGATAACTTACTAGATAATATACTGTACAAAATCTGTTTTTTGTTCTTTTTAAACCACATGTCACAACTGTGACCAAAGGTTTATTGGAATGCATTTAAAACTTGCAGTTAAATATTTTCTCATTCAGGAACAGAAAGTCTATTGCAAACAGTATGTAGATGACACTGGGAAGTTCAGCGTTAGTGTCACCTAATGTCAATGAGTTGCAGTAGTTCATCTGCTGTCCATAGAGAGGTAAGTCCAGTCATCTCACTCATTTCAGTTTTCAGGGCCGTAGTTTACACTCCTCCAACACTGTTGCTTGGTCTCAGCCTTTTGCAGGATTCACAGTAACGGCTGAAGAACATAGTTTCCTTCAGTAGCTCGACATTTTACAGTTCTCATCCGTCTTTTTCCTGCAATGTGTAGCTGAAAAGATATGGACACATTAGCATGTGCTGTTCCTACTGAAATAAACCTCACCTAGGGAGGAACTGTTTGCAATTACAATCAATCAATCAAATTTAGTCTCTAAGGCAGGAATTACCAACCATGACATGATCCAACATTTGTGTGTGTGTGTGTGTGTGTGTGGGGGGGGGGGGATTCTTCGATTCAATTCTGAATTATTTTAACTTTATTGGTTTACAGAATAACTTTACATTATGAACCTCCTAATAACTTTGACTTGGTGTGCAGTCCTGTGAGATGTGATCCAAGTAAATAAAAACTGGATAAGAAAGTGTTTTTTACTGTATGTTACTGTATGACTTGTTGGTCTATGCTGGTCACACCCTTTACGGCATTTCAGTTTCTATCAGATAAGAAAACTCAAAGGCAACTAGTTGTTGTGGTTGTGATACAGGTTACAGTCGCCTATGTTGGTGTTTTTAGGTAGAATACAATGATATCGTCGGCTTATTCCCTTTTATTTTTCTTCTTACTAATTACAGAAGGTTTTTTACCCTCATCCTCTTATCCTTTTGTGCAAGTGTACATTTTTTCCCAACAAGACAGGAATTCTGATGCTATCACTTCCACTTTGCATGTCTCCACATGAAGATATAAACTAGAACTGAAAAAATATTAAAAGGATATGCAAGAAACTATTTACAGTCTGGCTTCATCAGAATTCCCATAGTTCCTTTCCATTTTACTGTATGTAGACAGGTGGGATCACAATAGTCTTTTCACTCATTTCATAGGGAAGAGGGATTTTAAGCAAAAAGGTTCCAGGAATAATATTCTTTTGTACATTCTGTTGAATCTCACATTCACAGTTGAGTCATTGGATTATTTTAAATTACAAACCACAGACATTGCTTGCACATATTTTCGTAGTCTGCATTTAAAAAGAGCTAAGCTCATCAAAGTTGAGGAAAATCCATAAATCATCTGTGGCATGTGTATTTTCTCTCTGTGAACTACACACCCACATACAGTATTGACTGCAAATAGTTATCATAATTTCAGTCATTTATTTTTTGTTTGGTAGTTCTAATACTTGTTGGGGTAAATATTCAGAAAAAAAGAAATGTATTGTAACATAATATCTGTTTATAGAAGCAGTTAGAAAATTCAGCTGAAGACGATTTTGTTAATTTCATTTTTCAATTAATCTGAATCTCATATAACTGAATCAACAACATCAAGCTACAAAATCAATGGCATGCAACCATTCACAGAACAACCAATCATCAGAAGTTAAAAACTGTTAAACTGTAATTTATCCTAACAAATATATTAAAAGCCAGCCAGCAGGAGAAAAACACTGTCCTGTGTTGATGTGTTATAATTTGTCATATTTATTGTTTTTAAGATAAACGTTACTCTTTATTGTAATGAAGATGTTTGATCAAGTGTAAGTCAATTCAAACAGTTAAATTACCACTGAGTCAGAGAATTAAATAATGCAATAGATGTGTTGCACAAACGTCCAGGCCAAAGACAACATTTAATCATTTTTCAAGGCATCAGGAAATAGATCTGAAATGCAAACATGATTCTAATTAAATTAAATATTTGTGTTATTGTAATACAAAGTGTTAATACTGAAAGCTTCAATCAATCTGTAATGATTTTCGCAGTAGTTGTAGGAATACAGCAAAGATGAATATTCATTTACAGGCGAATGTTTTTATTTTTATCTGCCCAGACCTTAACAATTTATAGTACAAGTATTAATAATAATTAATTTATTCAAGTGTTTGCTCAACTCCCGGATGCCTCCATTTAAAGATGCTGATGCAGTGTGATTGGCTCTGATATCAGCTAGGCTTAAGGGAGTGCAGGAGTTTTCTCACAGGTCACTAGCACCATGTTTTTTTTTTCATCCTGCATCTTGTTTCATGCCATCTTGGGCTAACTCGCTCTAAACTAACTAAATGCACTTTATGGAAGTTGGTGTGTGAAGTCTGGTCAGAGGCCCTGTTAGCATACTGCAGAGAAACGCTCAGAATTACAGGGTTCACGGCACAGGGGGAAAAAGCATTAGTGCACACCAGCCCCTCCTAAAGCACCATCAAAACATCAGGTAATGCATAATGATATGCTCAATGCAGTGCCTTAACTTATTACACCAATATTCAGGCTACTTTGAAACCATGTGTAGCTATAATCTGCCGCACATGAGGAGCTCAGTGTAGTAAAAAGTAAATCTGTTAATCACAGACCCTGCAACAAATGTCAGTCACTGGTTCACATGCCTGTTTAACACATGACTTCACCCTGCACAGTACAGGACACATTAGAAATGTTGTATAATTGTTGTAAATACGTATGTTTTGCATGCTATATTTTCACACTCACACTGCAATAACAAAGTGTCCATTAATACAGCACTGGACACTTTGGGAGGGTACAGCATGCATGTGTGAGAAATACAATTATATCTTCATATTTAGCTGGCATAATGATGCAGTTTGTTCCAGTAACACACAGTAACGTACAGTATAAACTTGAGATGCTTACATTATAAACACAATGTCCTTTTTAGAGTTGTCCTAATGGGTCGTCAACTAATATGACTCAAATATTTACACAATCATTTGGAGTAATGAACCACTTGTAGTGACATTAGTCAGTATTTATATTGGGAATGACATTCTCCACCATCTCTCTGTGCTTTGTCTAATGTCTGGTTATTTGGGCGCATTTTACTCACCACAGTGAAAGCAGGCAAGCTAAGAATATGTATGTACCGTATTTGTTTTATGGTTATCAGAAGATTTTGTTGTGAACTGTCAATAATATTATTATAAATCCAGAGTCCAGAATCTGTGCCTGCGCTGCTCTCTGTGACCTATCAGATATTGCTCCAGAGATAAATCTGGGCTGATCAGCCTCCGTGGTTTCTCGTCCCTACACCATCAGCACATAATATCAGATTAATGTTTATGTGACTATAGCTTGTCTAGGATGGAAAATATTTTAATGTGAATTTGATGGTTGTGCAAGGTATCTTTTTTCAGCTTCAAATTATTTATTTTTTTTGGGGGGGGGGGTTTTGTGCAACATGTTGACAACTGTTTATTCAGGTGTGTGTTTTGATTATTTAATTATAATGCATCAGCACAGCTGTAGCACACATTGACATGTTTCCTATAATAATAATAATATTTTACTGTGGTTTTACATTCCTGTAGGGCTTCTGCACTGTTACTCTGCGTCTTGGATATGCTAAAGAGGAGACCTGTGGTCATGTTTTTGGACCAGTCTGTCAGACTCATCACTTCTGCTCTACACTCACACTGAAATTTACCTTGTTGGCAACCTTGCTGGCTGCCACCCTTTGGAAAAAAAAGCCTAAAAAAATGTTCCACTCTCTGTTAGCTTAATTTTCGTGTTCTCAATCACGGATAAACTGTGCTAACAAGCTCTCTCTGCTCATAAGACAGCAATGCCTTTGAAATACATGAAGGCTTTGTCTTAAATATGTCCAATATACTACATATTAGGTCAACTGGAATACTAGGCTGTCTCACTTCAGAGCAACATGCAACTAAAGAACAGACAGGTAAACTTGAATTAATTCTGTCAAAAAAAGTAACACAACGGAGCAGATTTGCCTCCATTTCCACTTTGATAAAAAAAAAAGGTGAATTTATGATCATGACAGATGAGTTAGAAATGCTGTTATGCAGGGAATCCATGAAAACATGCACTTGTCATATATAGCATGGTGCATACGTGACAGAGTCTGAAAGCAGCTGTGGATGTTGATAAGGGCAGGAGTGATATGCCTGCATGTATTTCTGTGAAAACAAAGTAAGTATTGATAATGGCTTTTATGTGCTGTGCAGAGCAGTGTAGACACTCTTCCCTAGTAACCATTCATCTCAGTGGTTTTAGCTCGCTTTTTTATCAACCTTGGGACACATCAGCCCCTGACTTAACCAAAGCTGCTGTTGCATGTTGTCCCAGGGTTTAAAGGAAACGTGGTGCTAAATTTGGTCTTTTGTGTTGCTTGTCAAATAGAAGACAGGAATGACTGTGGAACGAATAGTCTCTAGCATAGTCTCTTTAAAGCAATAACTAACCGCTACAGCAGTCCAGATTCTACTGAGAACAGTTTTGTCATATTCCTTCATTAAACCTGTCTTCGAGCCGCTGCCTAGTCAGAGTCATTCTTGAACGGCTGGTCTCACTTACGATTCTAATCCTGCTGAAAGCACAGTGTGAGTCCGCTGAGCCTTCCCTCTTGGGGTGATTTACTACAGAACCCACCAGGCTCCTTTTAAGGAAGACTTTTATATGCTCCTAAATGTCTGCCATTTTATTGCCCCATTGATTATGTGTGTAAAATTCCACTGAGAGGATGTCATGTAAAGAGAAGAGGAAAATGATATATAGTATGCAAAGTAAATATTTAAAATGAGACATCCCTTTCCCATAAAACCAGGTTACTTATGGGAATTTGGATGGTGAAGCGAGGGCTGTAGTGAAAGTGTGCTTGTCAAATAAAATTGAATATTGAGTTGTGAATTTAACTTTTGTTTAAAAAATTAAATTGCAATTCTTCATTATTAAATTAAATGTATTGCTTTCACTCTCAAATGTAGTGTTTTAAACACTTCAGATTAACTTCATGTACTGTATTTTAATAGAAATTCATATAAACAAGCTACAATTTCAACTTGCACAGAAGCTTTCAGTTTGTGACAAAATACAATTCAGAACTAAAAGCTGGAAACATCAACCAACTACACTGATAACATATTTTAAAGAATTATGATAATCAAGTAAAGTAATCTTTGTCTCTTTTGACTTTTAGATTTTTCAGCTATAATAAAACAATAACAACTAATTCAAGCAAGATAAGTTGGAAATCTTGTGGTATAGTTTAATTTATAATGACAATCATTTCAAAGAATCATTTTTATTTTAATGGAAAACTAATTAGAAATTAGAAAATTCAACAACTTACAAATTCAGAAATCATAATATAAATTAATTTGGTGAGTGGTGCAATTTGCACACCATAGTCAACTCACATTTTACCATAAATTAAAAATTTAAGAATAAATAAAATCTACCAATCTGATATTTATTACTGTGTATCCTGCAGCATTGAACTTGTTTATGTATTAGAATAATAATGAATCAAATACTCAACTGTCCAACCCCAGTGGACCTGAGTGAACATGGGCGTTCTCATTGGCTGTCTGTCTTGTAAACAGCCTCTCCAGTTACGGGGGAAGTCTTGTGTGTAAGTGATAAAGATTTATCTGCTGCAGGGGGTGTTGGGCAGGGCACGCTGAGGCCCACTGACAGGCAGAGAGCCACGCTTATATTTGACAACTTTGGAAAAGTTGTCAAACGTGCCATGTTGTACTCTGTTAATGGCTAATGGTTTTACAGTGTAACTTAACGGTCATCCTTATCTTTACGGGGTACAGTTTTCTTCAGCTACCATATAATTAATTGATTTAAAAAAGTTAAATATAAAGTATACAAGTTTTTATAGAATATTAAATTAATTAATTAAATTGTTAACTATTTTTATATAGTGCAAAACATTATCCACCCCAAAAACAGTGCCAGCAACACATTTTAGGGTTATGAGCAATCTGTGGACATCTGGTACTTATTTTTTATTATGTTGACAGCTGGGTCCGGAGATTTATAACAGGTAACATAGTAAAGAAATCGATACAGATACAGTCCACAAACATTCATTGAATCATGCATGAAAATCCAAATATTAAGTTCCAGTCGTAGTTTTGTAATAATGAAACGCCCCAGCAGCTGCCAATGGTTCAGAAATGATTTATTTGTCTGCACTGTTCCGCTTAGTCTATTTTACTCCAGGACAGCAGCACACTGATGTATTAGAACATATCCAAATATGGATTTCTACTTTTAATAAATGCAATTTTTTTTACTTATTTATGTGTATATTGAAGAAAAGTTGCATATAACAAGTTGATTACTAAAAATATGGGTAGATATATCTTGTTCAACTTTTGCAAATAACCAATGTAGAGATAAATATATTTGTGATCAGAGAAAACAATTGTCTTTATAGAAAATATCTGTTTAGTTTCAAATATCCTTTACAATTTTTTTTAAAAAACTTTTTATATTTTATAGAATCTTTATCTTTCCATTTTTTATTATTGTGTTGGCAACAGAAATGAAACAAACACAAAAGCGCACATGCGTAGGCGTGTTTTCACAAGTGTTTGCACAATAGTCTGCTAATCTGCAGCAGGACGTCCAAAAGCATTAAGTAAAGTAAATTGTGTGATTATTCATGAAATTGACTCTACTCTCTTCACACTTCAGGTTCATAGTGCAAATGATCTGCTCACATGCCACATGATGGACCACTGATGTAAAACATAATTCTCTATTAAATTCATTTTTAAGAAGAGGGGGGAAAAAAGGGATGAAAAATGTCAAACTTGTGTCCAAACTTGTTTCAAACACTCACAGACTAACCTGACACTTCGCTGTCCTTTCAGTTTCATAGAGATTTGATATCTAGTCTATGAGTTTGTAGACAGTAAGATTTACTGAGATTTCATTATGTAGTACGTCAACTGTAATACTTCATGGCAAATAATTTTTTTAAAGATTAACACATTGAATTCAGTTATTCAATTAAGTGTAAGTAAAATGCTGAATGTGACTTTTCCCTGCTGGGTATTTTTAATCATTATTTTACCATTGTGGCAGGTAGTTGTGTTGTCAATAACTGTTGTAGCTATTGTGCTTGATATGTAGTTTTGTATCAGCTGTCAAATGAAATGTTTATCAGTGTCTTTGAAACTAAGATAACATTTTCTGTATTTGGATGTTTGTGTTCAGTGGAGATCTTAACATAGTCATCATACTGAAACAAACTGACTGTACAAAGAAAACAAGTTATGATAAAGGGAACTTACAATTCAGTCTCTGGCTCTGAGAAGTCACTGAACTGTGGGCTGCCATTGGACTGGACAGGACAAGGGGAAGCCTCCTCACTTCTGCTGCTTCCCTGAGTGCTGGCCAGGCTGTCATTGCCCTCTTTCCTGCCTGTCGGAGGTTTTTGGAAAGAGCCTGCCGTGCCTGATTCAGCCTGCCATAGAAAGCAGGAGCAGCGAGTCCGCAGCTCTTTATAGAAAGTATTGAGCTGCAGGGTGGACAGCCACGGGCAACCCAGCAGGTTCTTGAAAGCAGTACGAAACTCTGGACTCCTGCAGTAGATGATAGGATTGAGACCAGAGTTGATATAACCCAGCCAGTTTAACAGTCGGAAGATCTTTTTTGACGGTATATCTCTGTTAAAAACGTTGATGATGTTAGCAACAAAGAACGGCAGCCAGCACACCGTGAAAGTCCCCATGATGATACCCAGGGTCTTGAGGGCCTTCTGCTCTTTGACAAGCATCAGCCGCGACGGCCTTCGCTTGACGCTCTTCCTCCGTGCTACATTGTTGCAGCTGCTGGAGGCCACACATGCTGAAGGCAGGACATCATTAATGTGGGGGCCAACTTGCATCTGCATTGTCGGATACTCATTCTGGAAACGCAAACGATTCTTATCTATAAGCTGCACTTGCCGCTTCGCTATTAGAAAGACTTTTGCATACACAAATATCATTATGAGCAGTGGAATGTAAAAAGACACTATAGATGATATAATGGCAAAGGCCCTGGTGGTCAAAAAGTCACAGCATGCAGGGTCATTGTAGCATTGATCCGCTTCAGGATCGCCGTCTGCACGCCAGTAACCTTTCATAATTGGTACAAAGGAAATTAAGGCAGACACAACCCACACCAAACAAACTATTACCCTTGCACGCCACTTATTGAGTAAAACCTGGTGTCGCAGCGGCCTGGTAATGGCTATATAACGATCCACTGCTATGACACAGAGCGTCTCAATACTCGCTGTCACACACAGGACGTCCACAGAAGTCCAGAACTCACAGAACGTTTTACTCAGCTTCCAGTTGCCCGTCACCACAATAGTGGCCCCAAGAGGCACCACAAGGACCCCCATGATGAGGTCTGCACACGCTAGAGACATGATGAAGATGTTTGTCGTTGTCTGTAGCTGCGAAGTGCGAGCCACAGCTATGATGACCAACAAGTTTCCCACCACTATGGTCAGTATGATGATGACCAGAATGATGAGACTCCAGGGTCCTGCGGGGTTGTGGTAGGGTCCTGTGCCGTTGTTCACAAAGGATGCTAAAGTACTCATGCCATCCATTATTCCCCTGGCTCAATTCAGTCCCAAGTTGAAGATGTGTTTTATCACGTCAAAGTACACAAAACTAAAATATCTACACTTTTTGCAAGCATTATAAATTTGCTCAAAATCCAAAAAAAGACGCTTCTCTGTAAGAGTTTTCCTCAGTAAAAAATACTTCAATTCTGTACATTGCTTTTTTGCTTACATTTTACACCTTTGGAGTTTTGTGTGGCGATGCTCAAACATCAGCAGTGGCTTTCCATGTTTCCAAAGACGAGGTTCATCTAATGAAGGCAACAACATGTTCTCTAAAAAGATGTATCCAAACTGTCCACCAAGTTGAAACAATATTAATTCATGGTGTTGCAACACTTTCATGAATCCAAGAAAAACAAGTCCAAACATTAGGTGAAAAAAAGTTTTGGAGAGGAAAACTCAGTGTTGTCCATTTGAATATATCCACTGGGATTAGAGGAGAGTTGCAGTTTTTTCGCTTAATCCTGCATGAGCCACAGTGCCACACAGTTGGACTGTTGGAAATCAAGCAACAGTGACGCTGTTGCAAGAACCACCAGAGTGCACCAGAGTGGCTGCCCACTCTTTCTTTTGCACTCTCCCTCTCTCGCTCGCTCTCTCGCTCTCTCTCTCTCTCTCTCTCTCTCTCTCTCTCTCTCTCTCTCTCTCTCTCTCTCTCTCTCTCTCTCTCTCTCTCTCTCTCTCTCTCTCTCATCTCTCTCTCTCTCTCTCTCTCTCTCTCTCTCTCTCTCTCTCTTTCTCGCTCGCTCTCTCTGAGCGGAGTGCAGGTTGCCCAAGATTGTATTGGCTCTAATCACACCCTGGCTGAAGGCAGAGGGGAGGAGTTGAAGTGTGGCTGTGTGCTGAAACCATACAGGGATCAGCGCCCTAATAGAGCCACACACATGCAAACAATCAACCACACACACTCCCAAAGACACATATATATAACTTTTGGCCAATAAATGTTCCTGCATTAGAGTGTGTAAAATGTTTTTAAGGTGTGTAAAAAAAGTGAAAAGAAATCCATCTGCAATAAAACTGCAATAATAACCTTTGTGTATCTGATCAACATCAGCTCTCTGTTCTTTACTGTCAGATGTTGTGTTAAATGTAGCTGCTACACTGAGCTTGTTAACCCATTAACTGTATGTGTCACTTGACTGTGTCAACAACGTGACAGGCTTTTCCACTGCTGGCTTCTGTTCTGATTGTCAAATGATGCTGGATAATGTCAAACACAAACTTCCAAGCCTCAACAACATTTCTTGTCACTTATTTAAATATGTCTTGCCTTTGTAGTAAAACATATTGTGTCAAATGAAGCAGGTTTAGCTGTTTGTGATTATAGCACATTATCTACAGTTCAATACACAACTCTAAAGGTCTCTGAACATTTATTTGTGGTACAGTTTGTGGTCAACTTTGCTGACCACAAGGCACGAGGCATCCCTGACTGCAGAGAACAGGAAATCAGTGCCCTCCCTTTGACTCAAAGCAGTAAAAGAAAATAATAGATCCTTATCTCACTGTTACTCAAGCCGGTGCGCTGAAGAAGAACAATCAGGCAAATGCCTTCCATGCGATTCACTACAGATATCCAGCTCAATGCCAGGCTAAACTGTCTTGTCACAAAGCAGTTCCTTCTTTGGTCAGCTCTACTACTGCACCTTGCATATACTATCACTTAATGACTGGATACACACGAGAACACTCTCATTTAGTAGTATTTACACTTTTTATGTTGATTTTTTAACTCTGTGTATTCACATTCTCATCATGCTTACCATTTTAATATGGTTCAATCCATGTTCCCAAATTCTGACAGGACATTGTTATTTTTTCACACCAGTTGCTTTCAGAGGAACATAAACCTGTATCATGAAATTCATTGCTCAGTAAAATGCCAACTGCATAAGAGACAAATGTGTATGTAGCATTACAAATTATTTATGGGTTTTCCAAAGCAGCTTGGACTTAAATATGCTCACTCTTTCATGCAAAGACCGAGAAAAAAATGCTTGTCAGCACCAGTAAAGCTCACTAATTAACACTTTATATCTTGTTTGTTTGATCAGTACAAAACTGTGAAAATGACACTTTGTGGTTTTACGGGAGGTTATGGGCCACTGCTTATCTAATTCTTGGGGAAAAAAATACTCTTGTATTTCTCAAAATGTCAAACTAAATATAACATGATATTTGGGTTTTTAAAATTTTCACAGACCACACAGAGGTTCATATTTCATTTCAGTAAACAAACGTTTTCTTTGGGGAGAATCTAATAGATATTTAATCCAATTACAAAAGTAATTTGTAGTTCTCATACACAATGTTCCCCTCCTTTTTTTTTACACTCCCAGTTTTCTTTTTTAGAATGATGACCAAGAGGCCCCATCTAACAGCCTGTACATGAGGGTCACCAGTGTGGAGCTGACAGCTTGACAGCTGCTCATTTGTCTTTGCGTGAGAAGAAGCCATTGGTGGATCTGGACCTGGTCTTAGTCTAGTCAAGCATGGCAGCTGGCACAAACTGAGTTGTTGATAGTGGAATCAACCGTGACAGGTTTCTCACCCTATCACAAAGAGAAAGAGCCCCGTTGGTAGTGTTAGTGCACTGTGCATACAGTGATTTATATTGCATAATATATCATTTGCAAGAATAACTTTTTGCATTCATTGTGCACGACTGACCAAATGAATGCTAATGAATAATAATCTGTAATTAATGATGTCATTTTTTGCCCAGAAAGGCCAAATATGTGATGTCTTCAAAACATCAGCAAAATAAAGGAGATATATTATAAGCACATTTCCAGGTTTATATTTTTATTCTGATGCTCTACTGGAATATCTTTGCATGATGTACAGTTTTTTTTTTTTTTAAACTGCCTTATTTCTCTTTTACTGGCCCTTTATATAGCCCCTCAGTTCAGTTTCTGTCTGAAATGGGCTGTTTTAAGGCCCCCCCTACCAAGGAGCCCACCATGTTCTAATTGGTTAGCTTCATGAAGCTATGTAAACAAACCATAAAACCAACTTTTGTAGTAGGACTTCACTTCTTTACTCAAAATGTAAAACTTCTCATATACATCTGTACATATTTGATCATGTTTGGCCGATGCAAACAAGACATGGAAAAATCTTAGCAACAACCTTAGCAACCAGAACTATTGAACGGATGGCCATTTATGGGCATGTGCAACAACTTCACATCAGCTTGTTGGCAATGTAGAAATAAATGGCCCGAATGAAGCATTACGAGCAGGTTGAAGCTCTTGCTTTTGACTTAAAGGGAGCTTTTGTAAATACAACAAGTGTTTTGACCCTTTGTCCATGTTTAACATAAATATTCGACATTATAAGGGCACGTAAATAACAGAAATTCACAAAAAGCATGTCACCTTTAATGATGTGCAAATCTTAAAAATTGACACGGCCCTGCAGTGCACTTGACCCCAGTTGCAACTAGCAGCATGTTACTGAAATGTCTGCGGAACTCGTACCTGTTCCCTGCATCGTGTGAAATGGGTTGTAACTCTGGTGACATATTTGACAACATCTGCATTCTTACCTAGAAAGAAACCCTGATTTACAGTGTGCAGAAGGATCCAGGATTCTGTTCAGTTCATGATGGCAGGCTGTAAATCATCAGAGCAGTCATAAGGCTTTAGAAACCCTGTTTATTACTCGCTCACTCCAAACATCTACCCTGGGAATGTTTCCGTCCTCTCCATGGAAACCTCAAAGATGATAACTTCTAATTAGCTTATATCCAAAGAACTTCTGGTATTTCTCTGTTAAGGCTAACATCATATAGCAATGGCCTGATCTTTGGCAGCCATCTGGATTTTACAAGCTTACATTTCAATTTATAACACAATCCATCTGGTCAGTGCCAGCACTCCCATGCTTGGAAAAGTCCACGCAGTCATTCTCCCACTCACTGCCAACACAGAAAGCCAGAGGGAGTAAATCTTGCAGACAGAGGTTGCTCGTATTCACTAGTACTGATCATAGGCCATTTGTTTAACAGTAGATTTTTAATGGAGTGGCTCCTCAAGATATTGTTTGGATCTGCTGAAGCACCAACCAGAGAGAGGCTTAATGTCTTCATTCTGTCAAACACAAGTAGAACAGGAGCCGGCAGTATAAGTGTAAACACAATACAAAGGAGGTCAAGCTATTCCATTTAAAAAGGGCTTTTAATCTGACTATACAATCTGCTTCATGTTCATGATCCTACATGTTTAAGGACTCCAGATTAAATCAAATTTTGGTGGGAGATTCTTTTCACACCACACCTTGTAGTGACTCCTCTGCACATCAGTTGTTTACGAATGTCTCCTGTGAGTTTGTTTGGTGGATTTTCTTTTTTCTCTTTTGCACAGGAAACTCTCCATTAGCTGGAGAAGCTAATCAAGACTGGAAGGAGGAGGTAGGAGTGGCCGCAAGTACAAAACAAAACTTCAGACCCTGGAGCGCTAATTATGGCTTTATTTATAAAAATATAATAATGTGCGTTACATGTGTTGGAACATACACATCAAGAATCTGAAGAAAAGGATTCATTGAAATTATATTTAACAAGAGAACATTTCATCCTCATGTACGCATCCTGTGGGGGTTAAAGCCCAAAAGCAGTTCCTCTGCCAGAGGATATAGGATGTGTAGAGGTGAGAGGAGGGTGGTTAAGAGGCCAAGCTGTTCAGTCTTCCGCAGCTATCATGTCGTGGGTAAATCGCACACATTATGCTCTAAATGGAAGCACATGCTGGGGTTTCTGGACTAAGGGCTGTATACAGGGAATAATGAGTGCTTAAAGCACCGATGGCCTCTGTCCCTCCATACACTCTCAGGAGGAACATCATAGACCATTGTCAGTCTATTTTCAGGGCCATCTTGAGTATTTTATTCTGAAAAACACACTGAATGCATACAGATGTTTCCCATCTCAAGCTCATGTTCTTATAATTAATGCAAATAAAATGGATTGCCTAAACTGATTTGAGGTGTATTTTGCACATTGCTATGCCTCCTGCTTCCTTTTATATTTGCCATTGTGATTGCATTTAAAAGGAAAACCAGTTAAGAGAAAACTGACTATGCTGTAATCATTAGCTACAGTTGTTTTTAGGCAGTATACTGCTTACACATCTTTAAACATATCCTTTTGCACAAAAAAGTTAAATTACCTTGTTAAAACTTCTCTGATTAATAAAATCCCAAAGATGATGGATACAAGATGATGAACCTCAGTATGTGTCCTGGAAGTTTCAGGTTTCCACACTGCACTCATGTAAGTTTCATACTAATTTTTTTGGTAAATATTTTATTTTTTGGGTTATTTTTACGTATTCAGTAGCACTGACAGGAAATGAGAGGAGAAAGAGGGGGGATGACATGCCACAAAGGTCCTGGTTTACTTAAAGCAGGGATGTTGCGGTTGATGGTCAGCGTAACCAGGGTAACTGGATGTCCCAGTTGCACACTGGAGCAAGAGTGGCTTCAAAACAAGTTGTGATGCCACTCAATCATGCCTTTATGCATCTTAAACTCATGCAGCTACTTGTTTCATTGGCTGAGAATATGATGTGCACTTCTTTTCCACGCTGCACCAAAAACAATGGTGAGTAAAGATGAGTTTAGAGAAACCTTCAGCAGCAACACAATAATAGCTGAATGTGAAAACAGCCCTTTGGTATCAAACTCTACAAAAGCATCATTCTGCACAGTGAAACTCAAACATCGAAGTGAAGGAACAAGAAGCAGAATACATTATTTGAGTGGAGGGGGATTTTAAATTAAACAAAACCATTGTGAATTGGAAACTGTTAATGCTAAGTAGGAAACCTGTTAGCGAAGTGCGAAATAATTCATTTTCAAATTCACATTTCAAAGACAGAAAAGGGAACCAAAATTATTAATTGGCAAATATATTATGTTTTATTTTAAAGTTACCCTCCACTCACCACAAGCCAATCACGGTCCAATATCTGGCTGAGACAAGTGTCACAAGAGCACATACACTGAGAATGGAGGAGGAAATATATTGAATCCAGCAGTTAAACATTTGAAATGAGCAATAAATGATTATTAATTGATTGTATATTTAACAATGAGGGAGAAGGAGATTTGTTTTTAATGATTTTAAGGAGGTAACTGGGCAGTTTCTTTGTGGTGAAGTCATATCAGACACAAATTATTTTTCCAAGCAGAGTATTATTTGTTTTATATATCTTAAAACATGTCTCGGTGGATCTAACTATTCACCTTTAAAAATTGGTAAATGTATTGGTTGATTATAATTAAAGATTGGAAAAGTTTATATATAATTATTCAGATCTAGGCCCCATTAAATCTGTCCATCCATTCATTTTTATAAACCGCGTATCCTGCTAAGGGTCATGGGGCACCCAGGGGAGTGATCTCGATGATGTGTGGTTTATTTTCATAACTTAGCAGCAGTAGCTGTTCAGTCAGCAGTGAACTGTTTGCTTATGTTGAACACCAGTGAGATGTCTTGATGCTTGTATTACAACATACTACTACGGATGTTTATCATATACTTGTACATACAGTATCTGGAGGAGGCTGTGACCTTATGCCTACGCATGGAGTTGTCACCCAAGTTATAGTCTACTAAGGGAAATCCAATGAGAACGAGTTGGAAATCCTCCTCCTTAACGTCTCTCCTTTAACAACCTGTTAATTAAATGCCCATTCTTCAACATGTAGGAAGCTTTGTGTGTGTTTTCTTTGGGAGCTCCCATACAGGACAAGCTTTTAATGACCAAGAGTTACCTTAAGAACTAAAGAGGACATGTGCTGCAGGAGTATCTTGTTCTGCTATTTTGAAAGCAAAGCACTGTCACAACACAGTATGAATATGCTGGCGTTTCCATTGGGTAAACACTGAAAAAAAAATGAATGTGACCTGACTGGAGCTGCAGCTTGTGATATTCATGTCAAACTCTGATTTCTAAAGCCTTGGCCAGTAGGAGCAGGAGGTTCGGAGGTTGTAAGTCTGCGAGACTACTGGTGATGACCATTACAACATGCTGTTAAAAATCCATGCAGTCATAAGGTCTGCTGTTATTGCGTAAAAGCGAACAATGAATTAGAGTCAGAGGTTGACAAAGGCTTTATATCTTCATAAAAGAATGAGTTTGCTTCTGATCATCCTCTGGATCAATGTCAGAGTGAGGAAAGCCGGAGAGCAGAGTGCTGGCGCCAGAGACAGAGACACACAGACATAGGAGAGAGAAGGGCTCTGGTTCAGCTCTCATTTGGTCTCAGTGTCAGCACCATGTTGGCCCTCCGCAGTCATCGGGAGTTAAGTTGTAATAGATCACTGTAAATACTTATTACCACTTGTGATCCCACTGAATTATTAATGGCAGTCCAGGTGATATCCACCAGTAAGTGAAATGCTCTGTCAGTTAAACATGCCAGATAAAGATTATCGGCAATCTCAACAACTGGAGTGATGACAGTATGCAAGACAGTTAATTGAGCATTGAAAGGTAAAATAGGGGCACAAGCATAGCACAGAGATAATATGGGAGAGCAAACAGAGAACAAGAAGACAAAGACTAATTATGATTTGTTTGGAGGCAAAAAGTCAGGTTGTCTAGTAATTGCATGGTTGGTTGTTCAGTCTTCCTAACTGCAGGTCAGAGTGCTTTAAACAGGGCAATGAAAAATGTTTTAATAATTTGATATTCAACTGAAGTTCATTTTCCATTTGCACACAATTTGACTTAAATATAGTACACATTAGCTTACCATTTACACAGGGTATATTTCTTGCATACTTCTTACATAATGTATGTATTTCATTGTTCAATAGATAATATACTCTCTGACTCATCAGCCATCACTGCAAATGCAACAGCAACTAAGATACAGTTCACTTGTGCATTTTCTACGATATTAAACATTTTCTTTTTTAAATGTCTTGATTTTTTTTTTTCACTCTGCAAAAGGTACTGCTTGTTTGTGGTGATAAAATGCACAATACACAGATCCACTCATTGCTCTGCAGTGCCACTAGTACATCAAGCCATACCTGAATTAGAGTATGGAGGGTGGAGGGGGGGTGTTTGTGAGCACACACCAGCACACACTCGACAAGAGGAAATATCATGGAGCACACATATACACATAACCATTCACACTCATCGTCAATTTAAGTTTCCATCTCCTAACCTGCATATCTGTGAAATGTGAGGAAAAAACATGAAAAGATCTGAAAGTAGAAAGAGCTCAAGTCTGCTGGTGGAAACAAAGAGGAACTGTGTCACCATTACATAACCTGTCTGAACTAATAACTTTGTATTATGCATTTTTTGAACCACGGTTTTCATTGCTATTTTACTTGTATTGTTTACTTAAATTCTAAACATCCTTTGATTTCTCTGTGTGCTATAATCCCATAATTTCTTCCCTATTCAAACATGTGACATTGTTTGACCAACAAAAATGGTTAACAACAGAGAAAAGAACAATTTTGGTGACACAGTAGCAGTAAAGAATGCAAGCATCATGATAAAATACCGAAAAATGCTAAAATTAAGCACCACAGTTGCCTGCCCATGAAATATGGTCTGTAAAACGCCAAGACACCACTGCTAGCTTTGTAGCTTGGTACGCTATTAGCTGTTGAATGATAAAACCACTTCAGAGCAATTGTTTGTGAAACCAAGACAGGTTTGAACAGATTTTACATTAGGAACATCATGTTCAAGATGGCAAGATATGGGTAGTTCTAGGTATCTCCTTCTTTGCTATTCATTCTTATCCACTGATTAATCGCAAACTTTAGATACAAGAGATTTCATGTTGTGGCACCGAAAATGTAAACCTGTTGGGCTGCTCTTTTTCTGTTTATTTATAGTCAAGTCAAGTCAAGTCAAGTCAGTTTATTTATATAGCACAGTTTAAGAGGTAAAATGTACCAAGCCGTTATGAATGACACACAGACAATATCAACAACTAAAAATAAATTTAAAAAATGAACCCACATGAAAACACACCTAGAAAGCCAAAGAAGACTCAATTTAAAACATTCGATGGTGGGAGCACATGTATATTCAAAGGAGTTTAAATTGAAGCAAGTGCTTTTGTATCTCTGCACAGCAGTCATTTTGCAAAGCAAACTCTTGCTGTCCTGCTCTAATGTTCTAAACATTAGTGAAAAATAGGCGCTGTGCAGACATTACCTGAACTATTGACATACTTCAGTACACAGTATGCACAGTCACAGTGAAAGAGGGAGAGATATACACCAATTTTCCAGACTAATGTCAAAGCCCAGCCCAGTGTGAGTGAGTGAGTACTTTGGGCCTTGCTTAATAAACAAGCTGTACCACCCATTTTCTCTGGCTGCATGAATTCCACCGAATAATAATTAAGACACGAGAAGCCCGTCAATCAGCCTTATGATTTTTTTTCTGCAACAGGGACATACACAGTCCTTATTTGGACTCACAGAACCTCTTTTGAGCAGCCTGCATCCTGAGCAGTCATTCTGGAATAACCAAATGTTTCCACCGACTTGTCATGTGTATTTGCGTGCACAGTACTTTATAGCCACAGTGTTTCAAGGTAGGTCATTGTATCTTGCCTTTCTGCCCACCACCCACATTAAGTGGACTCATTATAGACCAAGTCGTTTATTGTATTTTAAGGGTCAGGAGGAAAGGTCACGTAAAATGGTGTTTTTCATGCAGCCGCAGCGTACCTGGTGAGGTCACAGATCACATGACATGCGACCCAGGTTTCACCTAGTGAAACCAACAGAACAAGCAACATATCAAGCCACACTCATCCCCACTAATACACACACTTACACACACATGTCCTTGTTCTGTTAGAAACTGTGGGGACATTACACTGAGTTCTATTCATTCTTCATCTCTAACCTTAGACTGATCCCTTGACACTTATGCAATTGGGGAGAAACTGCCGCGAAAAGATGGAAACAGATCATCTCAAATGTGGGGCTGCTGGAAAGGAACTGAGGACAAACCTGTGCAAGTCAAAATGTTTAGGTGTGTTATGTGTTTTTATTGAATAATTCACAGTAGTTTGTAAATTATATGGTACACCATAAACTACTGCCTCAAACATTTCCATAAAGTTCGACATGAACATAACAAGCTTTGCACAGATAGCCTTTACTACAGGCGTATTGCATTGTGTTACACTGACCAGACTGTAAAAGTTTTGCTTTTTTAAATCTTTCATTTGTTTTGTTTCCACCCAGCTGTCCTGTAAGCATTTTTAAACTGGCAGCACTGATATACTTTCCTGCAGTTTTACCCTTTCAGATAGAAAACAACTTTTCAACGTCTGGCTTTAAGACTGTATATTGAATGGCTTCACTGCATGTTCAAAAGTCAGACATAATACATTTGACAGCTTCCACCTGTAGCAGCCTGTTATTAATCATGATTTCTGTGATGTATTTGTGGGTAATTCAAAGGAAGCAAACCCACTATGCAATGTGATGTGATGGTTTGCAGCCATCCCATCATAATGATGACTGTAGTTGCAGGTGACAGTATATTGGGGTATAACAAACAAGGCAGTGTGAACATTTTGACAAGTTCAGCTGAGCAACACGTACACACTGCTGCCAAATTGCCATTTATCCAGTGGTAATACACCAAGTTCAACTTCATCTGGAGCATAATACCAGCCTTGTCTTTTACACACTGACAATATGATCAGCTATGTTGACATAAGAAGAAAATGTATTTAATATCAAAATAACAATAAAACATAACAAACCATACAAGTGGACTTGGCATCCATGCAGCACTGTGCCATGTTGTTTGTTTTGAAAATACAGCTGTCACATTGATAAATCTTTGCCAATGGCTTTTTTTTTTTCACTCAAAGTGGAAAACTGGGCAGAAAATGTAAGTTATCAGGCTTCACCAACGTTAGAGAACAATACTCACTTTATTATCACCAGTTTCCATTATGAAAACACAAATATTACCTGTAAAGGAGCAACAAAACCCCTGATAATATTTCAAACTAATGGTACTGTACAGAAGGCCATGAGGCACCTCCATATGCACCTTTCCGGAAATTTTGGTTAGCCAGTGTCGTGACACGCACAGTATTGATGGATCTTACTATAGTTTGGCGATGCACTGTAAATATTTACTGTAGCTACTTGGCAACCTGCCTAATGTGGTCTCTGTTGTGGAAACATAACTCTCAGTCAATTACAAGCCACTGTGGGTTTTAGAGATGCAGGGGGTGGATGGGCTGTGGCACACAATGTGTTCCTAATAACTAATCTGTAATCGCCACATTGTTCACCAAGATTTCCTTTGTTTTTCTAAATGAGTTTCATATAATCTGAATAGTTTGTTTGTATGGACTTCATCCTCAGTGCCAACACACCACCATCCCGATAGTAACCACATAGCTAGCTAATAGATTTTCTCTTAATTCTCTTGAATTTATATATAAAATGTGCCCCACTTTTTATAGGTATCTCTCCCCTGATTCATGTTTATGTAAATCATTGTGCTGTCACACATGATATCAACAAATTTTAAGAGAACAGAGACCTACTAAATCCTTTTTTTTAAACTTTATTTTGATTAACAGCTTATCTTACATTGTCTTTCTCTCTCTTCCTCTCCATGTGCAATTTAATGCCTCTGTTTGGTCTATCTGCTGTCACAGATTTCTCAGCAACAGTGTGAAATTTTATATGTGTAGCGTGTCCAAACTGTCAAACATATTGTCGGCTCTGTGAGGAGTGGCACAGGCTGTAAGCACAGTGTCTTATCTCACACCATGTATTTGCTAATTATCAGGGGCTGCATTGTCTTATCTTAGCATAAGGAGTCCACCTACAATTTCCTAGCAAACCATTTCCTATTATGGACAAACAGGGGAGTTTATGGAAGATGAAAATAAACAAAATTATTAAAAATTAAATTATATATTTGATTACATTTAAATAAAAAATGAAAAGTCCTTTAACTTTTTTCATTTAACTGATTTTAAACAAATCCATTAGAAATTAAATTAGAAATTAAATAAATGCTGGTGTATTTAAAAAAATATATATATTAAATCAAATTGCCAAATTAAATAGATAAAATTAAAAATGTAACGAAATGTAACTGAATTAAAATTGTTTGCCTTCTGACGTTTTGTGAAGTGCAAATCAGCCCACATTTACATTTTTGTGCTGACCATGATAAAGGACTAACTGAACTCTGGGTGTCTGTGCCTATCTCCTGATATCAGCATTTATTCAGTATGTATTCTGTCTTAAAGAGCAAATAAGTGTCAAGAGACCTTGCATCACAAAGATCATAACATCTACTTAATCTACCCCACACAGGTTTAGAAATAAATGAACACTGCCATTTTGTTCAGTTTTGGGCTTTTTGGGTTTTTTTTACCTACTGTACCAGTTTTGTTTGTGTTCACATTTTTAATTGCAAGCCCCTAACATATCCTTGTAAGGCATTTTCTTTTCAGCTCTAATTGCTCTTACCCTCTGCCTATCACCAGCCCATCAAACAACACTAGCTTACTGAAAAAGCCTGTTATTATCAGCAATGCTGAGAACCTATTGACATGGTTCCATGCTCAGGTCCAAGGCTATTTTGTGCAGCAATCAGATGTACTTTAGAGCCAACACACAATGCTGAACTTTTTCTTTCAATGAAAAAGGTCAAGATTCTTTAAGCCTACAGTATTTTCTCCATGTGGTCCATAAGACAAAAATCACTATTTCCAATTTGCCTGTTATAGGATTTGTATACAATTTCCGTTAGGAAATATTAACTATTGCATGTCTCAGGCACTTGATTTAGTTTTAAAAAGGAAAATAAAAATGATGAAGCTTGAGTCTGCATGAGTTGGTGAACCCTGACTGAAAGGTTGGTCAAATAACCTTTTAAATTTGTTCAGCCAGGACACTGACTAGGCCTCATTAGTAACCTTAAGCAAGTTACCACTTGTTTAAGCTGCGGATGCCCTATTTCCTAGTATCATCTTTGCAAAAACATTGTTTCTTTCAGATTGTTGCTCCCTCCCTGCACAAGTGGTGTCAGCTGCAAGAGAGAAGAGAGTTGTTAAGTGGGCGGAACACCTGGCGGTCTTTAGATATGGACTGTATTAACATTCATACCTAAAATGGCGAAACACTTTATGTGGTCCTGTTGATGTGCAGCACCTGATGGTGCAAGAGGAATAATGCTCATGATGTTTGGCTTTGCACTTAGTAATGCTTTATTTGCTAATTGATCATTTGAGTGCAGTGTTATTGTCTAAAACTGGATCATGTAAAATGCTTCAATTAGAACCACGCAGCTTTGCTTCTCAGAAGTCAACAAGGCAATCTGTCTGGCTGTGAGAATTCAAGTCACCACATGAACTCTATCTGAGCTCAATGCAATGAAATAGTTTTGCAACTTTTTACAACCTAACCCCTTATGTCATTTCCAATGAAAGTGAATGAGGGGTGAAGCGTATATTCACTGGTGCATAGTGTGACTGCACCTTTAAGACTTTGTTAGAGAGCTCAGCCCCTGGCGCCATGTAAAGCATATTGTAATAAGGCTTAACATGCTGATTGAAGATAAAGCTGAGAAAAGGAAATGTCGAGGAAGGGGAACTGGGTTGTGTAATCTACTACTGAATAATCCCTCATTGAGAAGAACAACATGCTGTAGTATTATGCCTTTATTTTTTTGGATTATACTTCATGAAAGAAAATCATATTCTGTTATTACTTTGGGAAAGCTTCATGGCAATGTCTGTAATTGCTCTGTCAATGATCCCAAGGGGCCTTGAGAGATAAAGGGACAAGAGGCCAGCGAGGGGGGAGGCGGCATCTGCCTTCCTTTGTTCCTAAATTCTTGTGCTGCACGCAAGTCCCATGACATGCTCACCTCCTCGATGCCAGTCAGACTAAGATTAGAAAGACACACCTCAACGGCACTTTTTACTGCAGTATGACCTGTTTACCTGTATGTTTGCAAATATCTTGACTGGCTAGTTCATGGTTGAATTGCATTGGGGAGACAGAGCGACAGAATGAAAGGATAGAGGTGAATGTCAGAATGTGAGGGCGGAGGAGGGATAAGCTTGAAGGAGAAGATAGGTGAGAGGTTTTAGGCTTCAGACTGAGACAGCAGAGGGATACGAATGGCATGAAAACATGAGAGTACAGCCTGTGATAGCATCTCCTCAGCCAGCTTCCTTTTGCTTTGGAACATTGCTTGCATTGCTAATGGTATATGTAGGCAGTTGACGAGCTTAGACCTGTTCCTCTGACTTTTAAAATAGAACAGCTAGGCCCTGTGTTTGATTCTTTCTTTGCGGCAAGGCCAGCGGAGTACCAGCCCAAAAATGCAAACAGGACATCTCATTGCTCAGGGGAAAAACAACATGGTTAGAGAAACATGCCTTGTTATCCTGAAGTCATTAGAGATACTGCCATGCCACTGAGCCAGAATAATAGGCAGTAAATTTACTGCCTTTTCAGAGAGACTGTCATAAAATGCTCAACCTTTGATTTCTGCACTGGATGAAACAGCACTCACGTCATCAGACACCTCGGTAAAAACAGAGGATATTAAGTGTCAGGCAAATATTTTATTTTTGTGGATATCCACCATCTTTCTCCTCTGGCTTGATGTAAGCAGTGTCAACAAGGTCAGCCAAAGGGAAGTGGCAAATGGAGCCATGATTACACAGTGTTAATTACAGTCTACAACAGTAGGACACATTTCTAATGAAATTACATGTCACTGAGACATTGATTGCCACTGTAATTACCAGCTTATCAGCAACCGGCTAATGGCAATGTGATCAGGTGGGCAGGACCACCTCAGTACCCTCAGTGAGTTTTGCTGTTCAGAGGCACATCAGATATTAATATTTGAAACAGGGTGAATTTGAGGTAGAAATCTGATCACTTTGGAAATGACGACCCAAAGTAATTTGATACATTTGACAGAGCTGTTGACATCAGACTTGGACTGAATTAAATCTTTACTTGGATTTGACTGCTCTGAAGACTTAATATGAGATTTGATAAAGTTCCAGAACAATTAAGACCTAAACACAGCATCAGCTTAGAAAGGAATATATTTTCAATGTTGATATTGTGAACTGATATTTGTGAACTTTAAAGCTGAATGAATTTGCTATTACAATTCATTTTTT